>NC_087441.1:6311703-6627015 GCF_036321535.1 Camelus dromedarius
GGGTTAGGCCCAGGTGTTCTAGCAAAGCGTTTTGCCTCCCCTGCTATGCTCACGAGCAGAAGGATGCCCACAGGCACATGGGACAAATTGGGCTCGGACTGCCATATGGCTTGGATTTCGCATTTTGACTGGCATAGTGTAATCATTTTTCCAGAGTCTAGTGCCTTGCTACAGATTGTAAATGATAAGGTCACAAGGATTAGAGACCAGTTAAAAATTATAGAAGACATATGCTGTGCATTTTACTAATGATGAATGGCCACATCCAAGCATATTCACTAATTAATGGCAGTATTTGAACGAGTCCACTAATGAATGGCAATATTTGAAAGTGGGATTGAATTTGATACTCTATGACCAGTGCTCCATTTCTGAAAAGAGCCAAATGTTCCATAAGGTCCGGGAAATGTTGATTTGAAAGCAAAATTGAGCCAGCCTTGCAAGATGTTGGAGGGGATTTTGAGTTAGATGCAGAAATTCACCCTCCAAGAAGTTTGTGTAGATGCACGCAGATGCTGTGAACGTCGTCCTCAAACACTTACGAGAGCCCGAGCTTGCAGCCAAGCCCAGCAAAGCCCTTGGAGACCGGGAAAGTCATGAGGGAGGGAGGGGGGCGGGGACGTGGAGGATGGAGATGGGGAGGTCACGGCAGGACTCCTTCTTTAGAAGGGTCACAGCAGAGAGAGAGTGAGACAGGAAGTGGGGGCAGTGGGGAGAGAGGATCACTGCCATGAACCACCCGTCTCGCACTCCCACCCTCCCCCAGGGTCCCCGCTCGTTGCCGTCCCCACTGCCCTCCTGGAGGTGTGGTGCCAGCGGTGCCGAGAGTCTACTCTGCACAAAGTTAAAGCCCACAACACAGCTGCTGGCAGCTGAATGCTCCCCGGGCTAACCTGGACCTCTAGTTTATTGGCTGCCAGTGTTTAAGGCCACCAAAGCTAAAAAAATTTTGGGGGTGGTTTTTAAATTTTTTTTGACCACCACCACGATTTTATTCTTAAATAAATGCCCAGTCAAAGGCCAGGTTACACAGACAGGTGGATGGAAATCGGAGGAAGGCAGATCTCGGGCACCTCCCCCGCTGGGAGCGGTTGGACAACCCAGGGAGGCAAGGACATCAGGAAGGCAGGCAAGAGGGGATGAGGGACCCATTAGAGTCCTTTTCTGGCCAGCAGGACCAACTCAGGCTGGTCTGATCACGGAGAGGACAGGCTCCGAGCACTGTGTCTCAGAGCCCAGGCAAGAGGAACAGGGAAGGGGTAGGGGGACCGGCCACGTGCCACTCTTGACCCTGGTCCAGCCGAATGGACAAGACTCAAAAGTGACTCAAAGTTATTTCTCTGGCCAGGAAGATGTCTCTGGGGAGATGCAACGCAGATAAAGACGACGTTAGCAGAAGTGCTGGGAATTAGGGATTCTTTCTGTGCCATTGTTTGACAAAGGCCCCCGTTGGTGACACAGCGGGCTGGGGGTGGGGGGAGGGGAGCAGCGCATGCTCCACAGACAGCAGGCTTGCAAAAGCAATCCAAATTTAACCTTCACACGCCCATCGATCCAGCCATTTCACTTCTAGCAATTACCTTACAAATTTCCTTTCACATGTGCAGTATGACCTTTGGAGAAGGACGTTCCCCACAGCCTTGTTTATAATGGCAAAATGTTGGAAAGGACCTAAATGCTCATCCATAGGGGACTGGTTAAATGAATTAAGAGACATCTATCAACTTGAGTATTATGTGGCCGTTTAGGAAGAATTCAGCTGCTCAGGGTTACTCAACAGGGACTGATGTAGAGCCAGCTGTAAATGTGTTAAACGAGAAAACAAGGTGCAGAGCCCTTCACATAAAGCAATATTTTATAAACCATTTTTAGTCTCAAAATAGCATTCATGTGTGCAGCTGACAGCAATCATCTCTGGGAAGCTTTGTAGCTGACCGAGACGGAAGGGAGGCTTATTTTTCTCTATTTGCCTCTGCACCTTGTGAGTTTGTGCTGTGCACGTGTATTAGCCACTCAAACAACTGTATAAACTACTTGTTAAAACCCATGACTGGGGAGAAAGTATAGCTCAGTGGCAGAGCGTGTGCCTAGCATGCACAAGGTGCTGGGGATTGAACCCAGGACCTTCATTTAAAAAAAGCTAATTATCTTCCCCCGAAAAAGAAGAAACAAGTAGACAAATAGTAAATAAATTAAAATTTTTTTTTAAATAACTATGTGAATTATACCTCAATAAAGCTGTTTTTAAAAAGAAAAATAAATGGCCAGGAAACACTCTTAACTTTGAACAAACTATCAATAAAGTAGGAAATAAGTTCTACTATTTTTGTTTATAATTATCGATTGGGCAGTTCAGTTCACAGCAGCCTCACCCCCACCGTCCGGAGCGTGTACAGGCGCCTGTCTTCATCATCTAAGATGCTGAGGTCAGCCCTGTTGAAAGCAAGTTGGAGGACATGGCCTCTTCCTTGTGTGAGTCTGTCTTCTCTACTAGGTCCCTCATTCTGAGACAGACGGTGCAAACATCTTCCGCTAGCTCGCACTCACAGTGAGTGTCTACGTCAGGGCTCTGCACAACCAGCAGTTTGAATGGGTACGAACTTGTGCTTGATGAGATCATGATGCTATAGGAAAAGGGAATTTTCAGAGTTCTTTTAAAAGCTCCCAAGAATGGTAGTTAAACCAAGGAAAGGAAGGGGCTTTTCATGGTAGCAAACCTAAAACAAAACTAATTTGGGGGGTGGGGGGAGGGTATGGATGTCTCCGTATTTTGTGGGAATCTAGATGACACTGTTCAGCCGTCCTTGATGATCTGTATAGAATTTGAAAAATACAAAAGGATTCAGCTCCCCAAGCGTTATTCAGCTCCCTGGAGATCATTTCTTTTTAGCCATGTGGAGACTGCATGTAAAAGATGGTCTCAGTCTGTTTGCAATTAGAGCATGGCACAGTTTAAGATTGCTTCGCACCACGAGCTTCTGTGATTTTAAGATGTTGTGTACTTGAAAGGAAATAACCCGACTTTCTTCCGTTCAAAATTGTGTTTTGGTGCATTATAATCTAGCACCATTTCCGTTCGGTGGCACTGTCTTGTCAGAACGAGTTCTGCATATATCAGTGGCTAGTCAGCCCACGGGGCGCCCTACTCCTTTGATATACAATTTTGAACACACAGAGGCTGAATCTCATATATCACTGCTGCCATCTTCTGGAAAGTCATGTCCCTAAAAGACAGATATTCCATCTGTCCCCAGAGAAGTACATATGTGTGCCTCCCGGTTTTGATGTTTCCCTCGACTACAGTAAGGGGTCCTGAGATGGTATTTGATTCTCTCCTGTTCTTTTAACACAAAACCTCAGAGCTGCGGAAGACAAATAAGTGGCACATAATAAAGTGCTTTTCTAATAGATGCCGTCGCGATAGGAAACAAGCACAGAGAAATTTGGGCTTTCATATAGAGATCATTCAACTTTAAGGATCAAACCCTTATTTTTAGGGTCATCACTTGGAGGTACCGACTGGTTCTCGAGTTTATTGATCAGCAGCCACTTGAATGTTCTGATTGCGTTGGAAGCTGTTCATTGGGTTCCTTTTTATGCTTCCAAAGAGAACATACACATCTGTCTCCTTTTAAATGTCTCCGTTATGAGCATATGGGAAATCAAAGTCAAACATCGATCAAATGACTTCTCTCCTGACATGACCGTGAGTGATAGCACAGTAGGTCCATCTCGCTGTGTGGTGGCACAGGACTTCCTAAGGGGGTTGACAGTGACAGTACCTCTGCTCAAACAGGAGCCAAGCGAGAGCAGACACATCCCTCTCTCTGCAGTGGTTACGGGGAGTTGACGAGCTGGGCACGTCCCAGGTGGCCCTCAGTTTCACTCGAGGCTTCCCCATAACAAAGTGGCTATCCGTATCCTGGGAATTAATAAGGTGCTTTACTACCTCCTTACTTTTCTGTAGAATTTTACTGCTTAGAAACCATTGTAACTCCATGAGAAAACCATTTCTCACATTTACCTTGTGCCAGAAACTGAGTTAAATATCGATTATCTTGTTATTTCTTCTTTACAGATGCAAAAAACTAAAGCAAAGAGATGTTAGGATCACACAGATAATAAATAGTAGAGAAGGGCCTCTGATTCCAGATGGCTCTGACTTCCTGTAAACACTAAAGTCTATCTGATGTTTTAAAATGTAAACGTCACTATGCAACTTCATGTATTGCAATGCGCTGTTCTTTCATGTGTTGGTCCAGGTCCAAGGTTTTACTCATCCTAAAAGTAAACACTCAACATTTATTAATTGCAAGGCAAAAATATGACTTGAGTGGCAAAAATTGTTTGGCTATTACTTATTAGAAAAAATAAGTTTGTCTTTTTGAACTTATCCTTTATTGAATAGTTGTTTTAAAATTGTGTACTTCATCTTAGGCATCAGAGATGAGGAAGATGAGCGAATTAAGTGAGTAATCGGTAATTTAACTTAAAATGAAGTCATTTAAGTGGAAAGTTTGGCACCAGCCTCCCAGGCAGCTACGCCAAAGAGAGAAATGTACTGAATCACCATGTTTGTTGTCAAATAAAGGGGAACCATCACGCTGCTGGGAGTGGCTAAGCTGTTCCTGGTGTTGTGTTCTAAAACGAATCATCCTATGGGCACTTGGGATTAAACACCAATAGGGGAAAAGATTTGAATTACAATTTTTCAAATAACATAGAAAAGGCAAATAGTGGGGGTTTTTTTATGTCAATCCTTTTGCAAAAGAATAACTGACCTAGTGAAAATAAACTGACCTAGTAAAGTGTTTCCTATAGGAGCTTAGCTGTGTCAGCCAGGGTTTCACCAGAGAGGCTGCACCAGTAGGAGAGATACACATATACATACAGACATAGACATAGAACATCTAGACGTGCTCCGCTGTCCCCACAGATCTAGAGGCAGATAGATAAATATCTAGGACATGGCTATGCTAGGTATTTAGTGTACACTTATGTGCATAGGTAGCTCTGTATCTAATGTATCTGTATCTCTGTAGACAGAGAGAGACTGATTGCAAAGAACTGATGTATGTGACGCGGGGCTGTCTGGGTGCGTCCTAAGTTCATAGGGCAGGCGGCCTGGAGGGGCGGCTGGACTCTCAGGCGCTGCCTGAAGCTGTGGTCCACAGGTGGGCTGTCTTCTTGAGGAAGCCTCAGTTCTGCTCGGAAGACCTCTCAGCTGATTGAATCAGCCCCACCCATGTCACCTAGGACCACCTCCCTTATTTAAAGTGGTTCTAGATCTTACAGACCTGCAAAATACCCTCACCGCGAAGCACCCGAGATTAGTGTTTGATTGAATAACTGGGGGCGATAATCTGGCCACCCTGACAAGTAAAACTAACATCACAGGAAGTAAGATTATACCGTCTATATATGTTGCTTTTTGATCAATCTAAAAAGGGGATAGAGCTTAAAGAACCAATGGAATAACTATGTTTTACTTTAATGATTTTTTGAAGATTTTAAAGAAATTCTGTTTTAAAAAACTGCAGAAATTGGTGGCATTTGTCAAATTATTCTCAAAAGAAAATAATCCAATAAACCAACGATATAAACGTGTGGTAGTCTCTTCCATCCAGTTCGTATTGACTCATAAGGCATCTCAAAGAGCCTCAGCAAGTGTGAGCCCACAGGTAACGACTCATAAGCCCCTGGTAAATTGCGGCCTTCTACGTTACTAGTTAAAGCCAGACCCACGTGCCCCGGAAAGGAGGCAGGCAGGTCGGCAGAGTGAGCGAGGAAACATTGGAGCCAGATCTGTTTTCTCCCCAAGTTCCCAGGAAATGCCTGTGTCCCTGGAAGTTTTTGCAAAAAGACCCCAAACATTATCTCAAGGAGTTTTGTATCTGCCTAATCAGAGTTCCCCAGACTTCCTCTGTTCACCATGCCCTTAGTGGCTCTACAAGATTTTCCTGATGCTTCTAGCCCAAAAGAAATGCCTAGCAGTTCTGTTATTAAATATTTAGGTCCAAAGAACATAATAAAAATTAATATCTTAGCAACTTAATAGTCATTTGAAAAAAAAAATTCACATAAATTGAGAGAAAGAATATTTTAATTTCATTCTTAAGTAAGTACATCTCATGTTCCAAATGGATAGTCACCTAGTAGTTGTCTGTTTTTATCACAGTAACCAAAAACCCAGCTTTGCAGACAGGATGTCGTCACAAGGAAGGCAGCGCCATCTCCATTAGCACCATGAGCTGTCCTGAGTGAGTGACTCACAGTGTCCACCAGATGCTGAGTGGCACTGTGTTTCCCACTGCACCCCTGTGACTTTGCTGTGGCGCCCCAGGGCTCCTTGGTGCACAGTTTCAGAACTGAGGGCCTAAGCATTTGTACAAGCACCTGGTTGACAGTCTTGGGTCTTGGGTATCTTCATTAAAAACCTGAACCTTTTTTTTTTTAAGATCAAATCAGACCTTCTGGCTATTTCCCCAGTTTGTGTGAGACAGATCTGAGTTATTTACCTAGGAAGCCCATGGCCTGATGTATGTAACTTTAAGTTATATTCTCTGAATAGAAGCAAATTAGCAAGTGCGTTCATGCTAAATTACCACCAGCCCATTTTTGCAGTTTTCACTTGCCTCCTGCCATCCTGAAGTGGTGAGGGTTTAATTTTTGTATGCTCTTCCTTCTCCGTTATTCTTTTTTACAGTCCATTCTTGGTAGTACCAGCATGAGAGGGAGTTTAATATCTTTGTGTCAGGAAAGGCCTATTTATTCTGACAAACTGATCAACCTCCAGGGTGTTCCTCTACCATGAAACTGATTTTATATCTCATCCACTAGCTAATAAGATGTGAAGCGTTTTTCCTGTCACGCCGAGAGATCAGACTTGCCTCCCTGGGAAGCGGAGGGGTGAAATCACACAGCAGCTCTTCTCAATGATTGAACCATACGGTCCACAGTTTTTCAACATAGTGCATAAGAGCAGGGGGATGGGTCTTGAGGCAAACCCAAAGATGAGCAGACACAATTAAAAAAAAAATCCTTTAAGAAGGAACTCTGAGATTCAGTTTGTATACTGTTTGTTGAATTAGCTTTCACTTCAGGGGAAATTTAAATGTCAGAAATTAAAAGCCGGTGGTACTGGTGGTTTCTGTAAGGACATCCTGACACACACAGACACATATCTGCCACCAACCTGAACCTTCTTAAGTAAAGTGTATCCCACAAACTGTGGATTCTTTCTCTGCTCTGAGAAGAAATAAGAAGGCTATCACACTCTACACCCAGAAGCCAAGGTGGCTGTCCCAGGGTGTCTTGGTTGGCAGGTGACAGGGTGATGCCTCCAACCCAGTGCATCCGACGGCAGAGCCCACACCCTCAGCCACCACAACAGCCCCTAGAGCAGGGCTGGTGGTTGGGAAGTCGGTCCTGGAGGGCCCGGTGATTCCAGACGTCTTTCAGCTTCCTTCTCCATAAGGTGACAAGTGGAGGGCAGGTGACTCCTGGGTCCCTTCTCTTCTGAAAGGAGCTGTGAATACTGAAAGGAGCATTGTCCCCCTGTGTGTCGGCGGGATCCACTTCAGCCCATGTGTTGGCTTCCTGGGGCCGCCATAACACAGCACCCAGCCAGGGCCTCCCACGACACAAATGATCTTTCTCCCGGTGCCAGAAGCTAAGAGTCTGCAAACAGGGGGTCAGCAGGGGCGGTGTCTTCTGAGGCCTCTCTCCCCGGCTGGCAGCTGGCCATCTTCTCCCCATGTCCTCACATAGTCATGTCCCAGTCTGTGTGTGTCAGTGTCCTTACCTCCTTTTCTAAGGATACCAGTCATACTGACTAGGGCCCACCCTAATGACCTCATTGTACCTTAATTACCTTTAAGGGCCCTGTCTCCGAATACAGCCACATCCAGAAGTCCTGGGGGGTAAGGCTTCCACATATGAAATTGTGGGGTACATAAGACAACCCATGACAGCCCATTTCTTCTTTCCATAATTGGCTTTTGATACAAAAATAAGTCCATTAACATGCATGTATAAATCCTCTGCGTATGTAAACAAAGATTAGACATAAAATTCTTAAATGAAATTGTTTTCCTCAAATTCTCATACCAATAACATTCTACTACAGGGATCTTTGCATTACTGACTCCTCTGCTAGGCTAGAAACACCTAGAAGAAAGCAAATGTGACTCATTCAATTTTGAAACCCTGCTACAGTGCCTGGAACATTCTTTAGTTAAGAGTGAATACTTCCATCAAAATAGAACTTTATTTCTCTTTGCAAAAAAAGGAATTTGGCACAGAAACCATCACCCAAGTCAGAGGCATGAATATAATGAGCTTGGAAAAGAGCAGCATGCTGAGGCCAAGTGCAGCCGGCAACCCCACCTCTAACTCCCGTGTGTTCCCCCACAGCTCGTCTTTTGCCGGGACTGCAAGGAATCGTACCACGAAGGTGAATGCAGCGTCCTGTTTGAGGCCGTGGGAGCAGTTACTCAGGTAGAGTTCCTCTTCCTTAAAGCAGGGCTCAGGATATGGGTCAGGGACAAGAGCTGTTTCCTGGAGACCATCGAAGGTTCCAATCTGGAAAAAATCAAAACCAGACTAGTCGCCTGCTGCCACGGTGATGAAGTGGGCTCCGGCCTCCCAGCCTTCAGTCCCGGCAGACCCACTCCCTTCCTCGGGTGGAGCTGCAGGTGCCCCACTGGCCATGTGGGGTGTGTTGCTACTTTCATGACAGTTTTTCCCAGAGGTCTGTGGGGCAGGGATAAGGGTCAGAGGAGTCTTTAGAAGGGAGACGAAACAATTTAACAACTTCTAAATCAGAGAAATCAATACTAACCTCACATTATTTTTTTTCAAAAGTGCCTTTGTTTAGAATCTTTGATGAAAACTGTCTCCGTGAATGACATGATGGATTTATTATATGATGCAAGGATGTCACTGTTTTTCAGCTGTATCATGAGCTGTGCTAAACTACATTTCAGTCTCGATTAGGTAAAGAACGTGTTTACTGAGCCTTACTCTCTGACGTGCTATATCAGGCTTAGGGAAATACAAATATATTGTCTTTTATTTATTAATTATGATCAACCAAACCTTAGGGGAAAGGAGTAAAACCTTCAGCACAGTTGATGAATTTGCTCATTATTTTCCTCCTGATATAGATGTTAACAAGTGTATAAACACCAAATCCACCCAGATAAATCCTTTAGTCATTTTATTGACAGGAACCACATAAATACTCACAGAAATTCCAGAACATTTTAATTTCACAGCAGAGAATTTTAACTATCTGAATGCTCTAAAATGAGAGCATAAAGGAGTGAATCTCTATCAGGTATTCTGTGTATGTATTCACTCCATATTAGCATAACTAAATAAACGTAATTAGTGAATTCAGATCTTCCCAGCGGCTACTGAAATGCTGGCCGGGAGCACATCGGTAGATTTAGGGCTGAACTGCCATTTCTGTGGCAAAGGAAGCAGGTGATCTTTCTGTGGACTTCTTTTAGCTCCGGGGTGTTCAAATGCAAGCATCCTGGGTGCTGACGTCAGGAATAATAATGACCCTGAAATCCACCTGCCTCAGGGCCAGAAGGGCTGGGCTAGACTAGAGGCTGTAGCTGGTGGGGGGTGGATGGGTGTGGTCTGGCAATTCACATCCACGTGACAACCGACATGGACAACGCCTTCCGAGAAGGGCTGCCCTAACATCTATTTATTTGAAAATAGTAGCAGTAAGGTGAAGAAGAGCATTGCTTAACCTCAAGCTGTCCAGGTCCCAGACCCACTCGATAATGCCCTTCCTTCTCCTGTCAGGAGGAACCAACCAACCTTGGCCCTAATGATTGAGGTCACCCAGATTTTAAAAGGAAAAGAAACTCAGAAATAGGGGAGAAAGAAAGTCAGAGCTGGCCTTAAGTGCGGATGACCAGTATCAAGAAGCCTGTGTCTGCAGACAGCATCGATGAGCAGACAAGAAGTCCAGCACTGGCACAGGCCAGGCATCTGCTCTGCTCTCTGAAAAAAAAAGGCAGATAAGGACATTTATCTTCAGGGGCTCATAGGGGAACCATAGGGGAGACTCACAGGAAAATAAATAATGACAATAGTAGTCTAGAATAAAGTTTAGCGAATATAGCTTTGTATAATGCGTCCCTAGAAAAGTCACGGAGGGTGGGTCAGAGTTTGTCAAGAGGACAGTGGGATAGAGATGACAAGCAAATTCCAGCAGAGGGCACTGCGTGGGCTGTGATCTATCCACCCCTCCCTCCCTAGACAGTGTCTGGTGCATAGACATCTGATAGATGTCTGTTGAATGATGGTGGTGTCGACTGAAGGAAAACGCCCAATGCAAAAGTTGCAAGTTAAGTTTTATTTGGACACTTTCTGAGGACTACAGCTGGGAGACAACCTCTCAGATAGCTCTGAGGAACTGCTCTGAAGAGGTAGAGGAGGAGCCAGAATATATAGGAGTTTTTGCCAGGGGGGAAAAAAAAAACATGTAGTGGAACATCAAAAGATTACTGCTAATCACACACAGAAAAAAACATCTTGAGTTACTGATTTTAGTGCCTTTCTATGTACAGGAAGATTCAACAGTTTGGGCTCTTTGAAATTATCCCTTAGATGTGCATCCTAGCTGTGTAGAGCCAGTATGCAGAGCACCCAATGTGTCTGTTTTCCTCTGTCCTGAATTCCCCTCAGGGTCCACCACTGGGAGTGGAGTGGGGGTGGGGGGAGCTGCAGTGCCGAATGGCTTGATTTCGGGCAACATTTGTTTTTTACTGGAATGGTAGGCAGCATTCCCGTCTGCAGTGGCATCTGTAAAGAAAAAGACATTCTTTCATTCATTCAGTAGTATTAAACACCTGTAACAGGTCACGTTTTGTTCTAGGCTCTGGGGATAAAGTCCCTGCTCTCATGGAGTTTTTATTACTTTATTAGATACAGCAGGGGTTGCACAAACAATCAGTGTGATAAGAACCTCAGAAGAGGAAAGAAAATTTAGGAAGAGATGGCCTCACAAGATCTCCCTGAAATGAGCCTCCTTCTTGCCTGGAGCTCCTGATAACTGAGCCTTTTTCCTCTTATTTGAAAACAAAGCCAATGGACCAACCGAACTGGAAAAGTCTGCTGGTCCCCTATTGCCTGAGAACAGAAGGCAACTAGTGTTTGGGGGTTTTGCTGCCATTTGTTTCTAAGTCTCTGATCCATTCCAGGTCCCGTAGGAAACAGACTCCTATTCAGATGGGCGCATGAGTTTTAGTTTTAGGGTCATTTTAGTTGAAGGGTCATGGCTCACCTACAGTGGTGAGCGAGGGTCGCAAGAACCAAAATCGATGTGGAGGGCCTCCGAGTCCAGCATCAGTGGGGAGCCATGGCTGCCCTAGGCCTGAAAGGACAAGAAGAGAAAATGACATTACACGGGGACTAACCTCAAGAGCTAGAGCCAAGGAGGAGCTCGTGACAGGAGGCGTAATCACGGAAGGTCCAGCTTTGCCGGAAGTGGTCCCAAAGTGGGGGGGGGGGGGGGACAGACATCACTTCTCTCTCCCACCCTCGGGCGTCTTGCTAAAGTCTCCCAATGGCCACACCCAGCTGGGGTCCAAGGGTCACAGCCCATGGGATTCGCCTTCCAGGTGCAGGGCACAGGGGAGAAAAGGACACAGGGTAACCAGTACACTCCCTACGGGCTGCTTCGCCGAGTCTCCATTTCCTCATTCCAACCCTAGCTACTCTTGGACGTGGAAAGGGATAAACCAAACAAGCTATTTCATCGAACTGAGAGAGCCAATTCCATCCGGCAAGAGCACCAAGGGTTTTTATTTTAACAGAACCAGTTTCTTTTCTGTTCCCTGCATTTCTCTGAAATGGAAGCGGTCTCCAAATGGACGCCCTCTGCCACCCCAACAGGCTTGAAATCTTTGACAGAATGACTCTCCACACATCTAACAATAAAAATCAAATCGCAGCCTCCCGTCTTGAAACTGAAGGCGTTCTCCCGTCTGAATTTGGCTACTACGACAAAATACCCTCATTGGCCTTCTTCAGATTTCTTTCCAGTTCAATTCATTTGCGGGATTTTTTTCCCTTGTTGCCGTCTGTGGTTCCTTCCCACTGTCCTCCCTCTAAAGCTGAGCAGTTTCTGGTCTTTGATATTATATTATCCAGCCCGCCAAGCCCCCGTCTCCTGGGGCCCCATCAGGCTTTTCCCATTGGTTAGGCTGCTTGACCCTAAACTTAATGCATTTTTTGATTAATGCAACACTTTGAAAAGAAAAGCAAACTCAAAAATTGGTTTTAAATTGGTTTTAAAATATTGAACAAGCTTTAAGTTGCAACTGCTGGGGGTTTGGGAAATCAGTGGCAGAAGATCAATCCTTCACAGGCTAATGAGAGTCCAGTTCCATTTGCTGCTCGCGCCTGCTCCCTCTCCTCCCCACGTTGGTTGCCTTCCACGTCCCCCCCCCACCCCCCAGAGGCTTTCTAATAAGTAAACACTTGCTCTTATAAACCACATAGATTGATTCACTCTCCCAGGGGTTCTGAGGAGTTGTTGTTACTCGTCCTATTCAGCAGGAAGGCAAACGGAGACTTCCAGACTTTTTATGGTGCTGTCCAAGGCTACACAGGAAATTATTTTCGTTGGCTGCACCTGATCAGAGTAGTTTGGGAACACTGCCCACTCCCTCCGATGAATAAATCTACTTTGTCTGACGGGAGTGTGCCATCCCTGCCTGCCAAACTCTTGCTCAACCTCCAAGACCCCAATCATATGCGACCTCCTCCATGCAAGCCATCTGCCCGCCTCACCACCTCCTCCATGTTCTCAGACTACTATACATACATCTGTTATACATGCATCACACTGAAATGTTGTTTCCCTGTCTCTCTCATGAGATTCAGAACTGTCTCAGTGCAAGGTCTGTCCCTGCTCTGTCTTTATAAGCCCCAGTGCCTAGCACATAAGAGTTACTCAGTAAATGTTTGTTGAATGAATGGCAACTCCGTCTTTCACCCCCATATATCTGTACTCACCATGAAGCCTGGAAAGTACTCTGCAAGAGTGGGCGGGGAGGAGTGGGCCAAGATGGTGACCTGGGAGGCTCCTGAGCGCCTCTCCTCCCACGGGCACACCAAGTGTACAGGCACAACTCAGAGACAGCGCGGGCTTAGTTCCCGCCCACCGCCACAAAGTGAACATGACAACAAAGCGAGTCACACAAAGGTTTTGGTTTCCCAGTGGCATGAAGTTATGTGGACACTATACTGTTGTCTATTAAATGTGCAATGGCATTATGTCCAGGAAAAATACATACCTTAATTTAAAAATACTTTATTGCTAAAAACTGCTAACTGCCATCTGAGCCTTCAGAAAGTAGTGATGCATTTGCTGGTGGAGGGTCTTGCCTCGATGTTCGTGGCTGCCGACTGATCAGGGTGATGGTTGCTGAAGGTGGGGGTGGCTTTGGCAGTTTCTCAAACTAAGTCAATGGAGTTTGCAGCATCAATTGACTCTTCCTTTTATGAACCATTTCTCTGAAGCATGACATGCTCTTTGGTAGCATTTTACCCACAGCAGAACTGCTTTCAAAATTAGAGTCAATCTTCTCTAAACCTGCCACTGCTTTATCAAGTCCCTTTGGTCGTATTCTAAATCCTTTGATGTCACTTCAGCCATCCTCATGGCATCTTCACCAGGAGTGATTCCATCTCAAGAAAACACTTTCTTTGTTCATCCATAAGAAGGAACTCCCCATCTGGTAACGTTTTACCATGAGGTTGCAGCAATTCAGTCCTATCTTCAGGCTCCACTTCTAATTTAGTTCTCTTGCTATTTCCACCACGTCTGTAGTTATTTTCTCACCGAAGGCTTGAACCCCTCAATGTCGTCCATGAGGGTTGCAATCAACTTCTTCCAAACTCCTGTTAATGTTGATATTTTGACCTCCTCTCACGAATCTTGAATGTCCTTCACGACATCTAGAAAGGTGCTCCTTTCCAGGAGTCTTCAGTTTACCTCTGATGCTCTTTGCCCAGACCGATCAGAGGACTCTCTAGCTATGGCAGCTACACACTTACAACATGTACTTCTTAGATGATGACACTTGCAAGTTGAAATTAGTCCTTGATCCATGGACTGCAGAACGGAAGTTGTGTTAGCAGCATGAAGACATTGATCTCGTTGCCCACCTCCGTCAGAGCTCCTGGGTGGCCAGGTGCACTGTCAGTGAGCAGTAGTATCTTGAGAGGAACCTTTTTCTCTGAGCAGTAGTTCTCAACAGTGGGCTTAAAATATTCACTGAACCAGGCTGTAAACAGGTGTGCTGTCATCCAGGCTTTGTTGCTCCGTTTGCAGAGCATAGGCAGAGTGCGTTTAGCCTAATTCTTAAGGACACTAGGACTTGGGGATGGGGACTGAGCATTAGTTTCAACTTAAAGTCAGCAGCTGCATTCGCCCCTAACTAGAGAGCCAGCCTGCCCTTTGAAACTTTGAAGCCAGGTATTGACTTCTCCTCTCCAGCTATGAAAGTCCTAGATGGCTTCTTCTTCCAAGATAAGACTGTTTCATCTACATCAAAAATCTGATGAATTCTCTGCGCTAGGTCTTCTGGATGACTCGCTGCCACTGCTACTCGGCGCTCGCTGTTCCCCTTGCGCTTGGATGTCATGGAGACGGCGTCTTTCCTTAAACCTTGTGAACCAGCCTCTGCCAGCTTCGCACTTTTCTTCTGCATCTTCCTCATCTCTTGAATCAGCCTTCATAGAACTGAACTGTTAGGGTCTTGCTCTGCGTTGGTCTTTGGCATAAGGGGGCATTGCGCTGGTTTGGTCTTCCATCCAGACCACTCCAACTTTCTCCATATCAGCAATAAGATTGTTTCACTGTCTTATCATTCGTGTGTTCTCTGGAGTAGCACTTTAAATTTCCTTCGAGAACTTTCCCTTTACATTCACAACTTGACTGACTGGTGCAGAAGCCCTGGCCTCAGGCCTGTCTCAGTGTTGGACATGCCTTCCTCATTAAGCTGAGTCACTTCTAGCTTTTGATTCAAAGTGAAAGATGTGTGCCTCTTCTTTACGCTTGAACACTTAGAGGCCGTTGTGTGAATATTAATTGGCCTAATTACAATATTGTTTTGTCTCTGGAAATAGAGAGGCCCGAGGAGAGGGAGAGAGATGGGGGGACGGCTGGGCTATGGAGCAGTCAGGACACACACAATGTTTATCTTTTGCTTAAGTTTGTGGTCTTCTATGGGCGCAGTTCATGGTGCCTCAACACAATCACAATAGTAACATCGAAGGTCACAGATCACAGATTGCTGGGGGACAGGGTGGGCCAGTGTTGTGGGCAGTAAAAGAATTTACCAGAGACAAAGAGAAGTTCAAGAGACAAGGGAAGAGTTTAATAGGTACGCTGTTGTGGGGAACAGTGGGCCACACAGACGAGAGATGCCCATGTGAGCGCTGGGGTGAACCTGCAGGTCTTTTATTGATGAAGGGGCTGTGAACACAAAGGGATGAGGGAATGGGTTTCTGATTGGCTATAAGTGAGGTAAGGGGCTTTGGTACACAGGAGGGTTGTGGATTTATGACCCCAATAAGATGGAGACAGAGGCTGAGACAAGCAGGGGAGTGGAATTTATGACTCCAACAAGGAGGAACGTGGGCTGAGACACGTCAGCCTGAGCTACAGTGAGGCTGCTCACTTCCCAGGGCTGTTCATTCTGCCAGGGCGAACACCCGCCAGGGCGAACACCCGCCAGGGCGAGCAGCACCCACCAGGGCGAACACCCGCCAGGGCGAGCAGCATCAACCAGGGAAAAACACCCACCAGGGAAGGAAGGACTGCATCTTCTGAAGAGGAGCAGGCGGCTGCCCAAGGGCTGGAAGTGTGGGGTCGCAGGGCCTCATCAGGCAGCTGTTGGCACCACACAGATCACCATAACATATACAATAATGATGAAAAAATGTGAAATGCTGCAAGAATTACCAGAATACGACACAAAGACACAAGTGAGCAAACGCGATCAGGAAAGCGGCACTGAAGGACGAGCTCCGTGCGGAGCTGCCACCATTTTCAGTTTGTAAAAAGCCCGCTCTCTGTGAAGCGCAGCCAAGCGCGCCGAAATGAGGGCCGCCGGCCCAGCTGCACCCTGGGCGGTGAAGGGTTCCAGCGACCAGCTGAGCGACTCCGACGCCTCAGACAAGCGAGGAAATACCCGCGTTGAGACAGGAAAGACTGAGACACACTCTTGCCATAAAACCCGCCCCCAGCACCATCCCTTACAGTTGGAAGGGAACCCCCAACTCTCAGCCTCTCCCAGAGGAGCAAAGGGTTTGGACCCCATGTCTAGCACGCAAGCTGTTAAGATGCCCACCAAAGGGACGGCTCCCAAAACAGCTCACCCTGAAAACCACCAGGGCTTGTGTCCATGACACCCATAAGATCAGAGCAAACACAGAAGCAGTTCTTAACAGAGGCGCGAGCCCTCAACTCGGCTGTCCTCCCCCCAGGGCTCAGCACAGAGGAAGCAGGCAAAACCATCCATCCCTCAGTCTTTCATGAAACAGGTTTCTCCGCACACTTGGAAAGCTGCCACCTGAGGGCCAGGCTCCTAATGTAGCAGGCACTAGGGGCTGGCCGTGGTCCTCCCCAGACACCGGGGAGGCAGGTGGACACCCCTCCCGCCTTCTCCCTGCAGCCAGCTCCCACAGCAGCACCGACTCCCCAGTGTCTCCCTGGATGGAGTGTGCACACACAGCTTCTGCAGCGGCCACCTGAGGGGTGGCCCCCTTGCTCCAGGGCCCCACATGACTGTCCCAAACAAAGAAACAGTTCTTAGTGGGCACAGGAACAACCCCCCCCACCCCCACTGCAGATACACACCCAGGCCCAGTAGAGAGGGAGCAGGCAAAAACACGCACCTCCCAGTTGCTCCCTGGACGGGCCTAACTTCATACTTCCCCAGCTGCTGCCTGAGAACCAGCTTCCAGCCCGCCTGAATGCAGGAGTGACAAGAGGATGGCCGTGTCCCATGTCACGGGCAAGTCCCTGGGAATCGTCCTGCCAAGTGTGGGTCCTTGGTTTCATGCAGGAAAGAATTTAAGAGTGAGCCACAGATGAGTAAAAGTAGATTTATTCAGGGAGATACATGCTCCTTAGACAGAGGGCGGGCCGGCTCAGAGGGCAAGGGGACGGCCACGAGGTGCGGGGTTGCTGGTTTTTATGGGCTCAGCAACTTCATATGTTAACAAGTGGGAGGAGTATTCAAACCACTTTGGGGAAGGGGCGGGGACTCACAGGAACTGGGCCACTGCCCACTTTCTGACCTCTGATGGTCAGCCTCGGAGCTGTCATGGCGCCTGTGGGAGGCCACTTACCATGCCAATGAGGTACAAGGAGAAGAGAAGAGAAGAGAAGAGAAGAGAAGAGAAGAGAAGAGAAGAGAAGAGAAGAGAAGAGAAGAGAAGAAAATTTCAAGTGTTGATGGAAAGAAATTAGATTTTGCCAGAGGCTGGCTGACCTCACCTGGCTGGACCATTCCCCTCATTTTTAAGGCCCCTTCTCCACGGTGGGTGCTCGCTCAGGGGCACGGACTGCTGCGCATTTCACACTCACATCTCACGCCCACCCTCACAGGTGCCTCAGATGCGGATCTCCTGGTCTTCTTTGTCCTCAGTCTTCCAGATTTTTTCCTTCCATGCCCTTAACTAGCTTGTTAAAACATTTACTGCTGCCTCTGAGTTTATACGTGTTCTCAAATCAGGACCCTTTTTTCCCACACAAAGTGTATGGTCAGTTGCTCTGCCCGTTGAGAGACTTTCTTCTCACCACTCTTCTTCAACCTCTTCTTTGGCAACCACCTGGCAGGTATCCAATTTACCCCCCATCATGGAGTTTGCATCCTAGGACCACTCCTGGCACCAGCTGTCCCAGGTCAGGTTCCCAGGGAAACAGCTGTACAGATGAGAGGAGTCAGGGGGAGGGCACTTAGGAGCAGCCTCAGGCAGAGAAGGAAGCAGGACCGAGCAGAGGGAGAAGCTGCACTTTGGTGCAACAGAAGATGTGGGGAGAGGAAGCCCGGGGAGCCTGGGAGCCGAGACGGCTCTGAGGCGGCTGGACGCGGACCGTGAGCACCCGGCCATCATAGGCATCCATCGGGCACCTGGTGGGGGTGGTCCCCACCTCCACAAAGGACTGTGACTTGAATGAGGCTTTGACTTAGGGAGAGTCCTGGGAGCATCTCGGCAGAGATCCATCAGCAGCCCCAGTTCCCAGCAGCTGGGGAAGCCCTCACCTCAGTGCCAAGGTGGGCTGGGGGCAGGCACGGCAGCCGGTCCACTAACAGAATCAAGACTGGAGAGACTCATCCGGGTGCCGACAGGTGCAACGGGGGAACACAGAGAGGCTGTGGGGTTGAGGGAGGACCAGACCTTGGCAATGAATTCAGAGACCGGATGAGAGAAGTTAAGGTCGATGCTCCAATTTCCAACTTGGGTGGGTGGTGGTGCCGTTCACTGGAAGAGTAACCCAGGAATGAAAGCAGTGTATCCAGGGAGGGACGGCAAGTTCACTCTGGACATCGCAGCAGAGGTGTCTGGCGGGTAAAGGAACGAATGGCTAGAACACCTCGGAGGGGTGCTTGGCTGATACAGACACAGGCTAATCATCTGCAATCGATTGCGCCCTACCCAGGACCCCTGCCCCAACCTCCCCAGTTCTACAGCCAGAGGCTGAGAGATGCGCCACCCTGGGGAAGGAGAGGGAAACAGTGGCGGCTCAGGGGAGACTGGATTCCTGGCTGTTTTGCTGTCTCACCGCAGAGTCACCTCCGGGCGGTTTACTGCTGTTAACACAAGTGCAGCCGCAGAGCTGGGAGACGGGGGAAGATGATCATTCCCGGAGGTCTAGCTGCACAGTTACTGGGGACCGTAGCCCCCGAAGTGCTTGCTGGTTTCAGTAAAGCAGCTTTGGCTTTACTGATGCCGTTTCGCTCTCATCCTTGACTCTGGATGTGAGGATCACGGACGTGCAGACACGTGATGACGCTGATGGATCCAGTCAGTGCAGGTGCGTCCTCCGCTTGCCCTTCAACAGAAGGAAGCAGAGTAAATGCTGAAGACAGCACCAGAGCCTCTGTAGCGCGTCCCCGAAGCACTTAGCGTGTGTGGAAGGTTGGCTCTGGGGGAGCAGAGATGGCCCAGGGCTGGTACTCAGGTTGGACTATGATTTCCTCCACTTTCAGGCAAGTCACTCAAATTCTTGCAGTGTTTTTCCTCCCCTGCCACATGGGGCCAGTGAGGCCTACTGAGCTATAAATGATGAAACGAGAACATATGTGAAGTATTTTATGCCTTGTAAGGTCCTACAGAAGGGTAAAACTCTGAGGTTTGGGTATTTTTAAGGCTGAATACTAAAAATGTCAGGCATTACAGAGAAAAATTAAAGAAAACATTGAAAAACAAACAAAGACACACTTGCGGGCATGGACACACACACACACTCACACACACACTAACACATCAAACCCTTACCACATGGACCCAGGGCTCTGTCTCTCCAGGAACCTTTCCTGTCCCCCAGCGACTTCTCTCCTCTGGGGCCATCACTGGGCAAAGAGCAGCACTGAGCCAGCGCAGCACTGCCCAGGGCCTCAGCCCCTCGCCCTCGGGGCTTCTAGAAGCCTCCGCAGCCCCAGGAGTCCCTCCCAGCCTGGTGTCCACACTGCAGGACACTATCTGCCGGGTCCTCAGCCCTCCTCCCAGACACCTGCCCCGAGTCCCGCCTCGGGCACCTCCCCATGTGGGGAAAATGGGGCTGCCCCTGGGGCCTCTGCATCCAGAGCCTAGAAGAGCCTAAACGTAGGTTCCTCACCTGAATCAGCAAGTCCACATCCTGTCTGCCAGACTCAGAACCAAGCTGTTGGAACAATTGTGTCACGTGGAAAATGTTTTACTCACAAACACACACACACACACACACACACACACACACCCTGTTTTAGCTTCACCCAAGGAAAAACATGCCCTGGCAATCCCCTGTGTTTCCTCTCAGAGCAGGAAGAGGAAATGTCTGCAGAGCTCCTCTCACTCACCAGATGGCGCTACATCCTTAAGGGAAATGTATTTTCTGAGAAAGGTGGCCAAAAATGAAGCGACCTGGGGTAAAAAGGAGGGTACGCCACTTTCAATCGACAACGGGCCAGGGGAATCAAAAGACTGTTTCCACAAGAATGGGGTTTCTGAGTGAAGTGCAGACTTGAAATGCTAAGAGCTGGGTCCTGGCTGCAATGCGTCTTTTATTCACTGATTGCCTAACAAGGGAGTGGGGCAGCGGCTGTTTATATTGGCGTCATAGGAGGCCTTGTGGACGGATTGTGGGGCAAGCGGTTCCTCTGCTTATGTGATTACCTCTTAGCAAATGAAGCAGAGGCCAATATGCGCCTGAATTTCAGCACATCCAAATCCATTGCTGTTGTATTCCAAGTTTGCATGTAACCTCTTTCAGCAAGAACTACGTGTGCGTCTCCTGTCTGATCAGCCCACCCCTGTGGGGAATCCGAGGCAAGGCAGAATGGTCTGGAAGTCAAACAGACCCGGTCTTGAAAATGAGTCGCAGCCATAACTAGCTGTCACGGTGGATTCTTCGTGTCATGGCTAAGTTGCAGGGTTGTTTCTTCAAACACTGGTCTCCGTGCTGCTGGGAAAGTATTTCGAAGACATGGTCAACATCTACTGTTTGACTTCAAATAAAAAAGAGGACCCATAAGGTGGGTGGGCCTTGTCTAATCACTTGAAAGCCTTAAGGGCAAAGACAGTTTTCCCAGATTAGGAGGAATTCAGCCTCAAGACTAATATAGAAATTCTGCCTGCATTTCCAGCCTGCCAGCCTGCCCTACAGATTTTGAACTTACCAGCTTCCACCATCCCATGAGCCAACTTCTTAAAGCAAATCCACATATTTTATGTGTATATATGTATATATAGCTCTCCTATTGGTTCTCTCTGTCTGGAGAGCCCTGACTGGTACACTAGCCATGGTAATTACTAAGTGAACTATGCAACCTCTCCGAGCCATGCTTTCCTCATCTGTGATACGATACTGTAAAATCAAAAGGATTTCATGCAAAATACATGCATCATGCCTAGCATGGAGCCTGACAAATCACAGTGTGCACCAAACAAGGTAGTTCTCTGCTCATCCATCCTCACCCCACTCTGCACACTCCCCACAGGATTACATCAGGCTGCCGAGACTAGACGCACACATTCAAGACAACGTGTGCCTTGTATCTGCATTGACTGCAGTGTGTGCATATGTCGTGTGACTTCTCAAAGGGTCGTGCACAGATCGGCCACAAGGGCATCAACCAGGAGCGTGTCAAGACCTACAGATTCAGAAACCAGGAGGACACTGTTGTCGGGGCGTGAGGTGGAGGAGCTACAGCAATCTGTGTTTGCGCCAGCCCTCCGCGTGGTGCTGGGGCTCGCCACAGGCTGCAAAGCACTGTTCTGGTAACTGGTAAGCGCCACGAGGCAGGGACTTTTCTGTTTGTTGTTTGTCATCTCTTTTGTGGACTAATGTATCCTGAGTACCTAGAACAGTGCCTGGCACATCACAGGCATCCAGCACACATCCGCTGAATGAAGGGTTTCTGTGCCAGTTCCGGCAAAAATAGCAGTGTGCTTTGTGCCAGAACATCTGCACTTCACACAAAGGACAAGCGTGCGCCCTGCTCTGCGTTAGTGATGCTTCCACATTCAAAATCCTGTCTACGATGATCATTTTTGTAATTGCTCACCTAAGCAAGCCATGAGCTAGAGCTCTGCATTCCCCAAAATATAGGTAGCTTTTCTCCCTCTCTCAAGTGCAGATTTTTCCCATCTGCCAATTTGTGATAATAGTTAAACACAAAGAACTTTAAACTCCCCAATACACAATACCTATTAATAATCTTGCTACTTAGTATTTATGTTGCCCCATTTCCCCATCGATCTCAAAACACGCTACTGGGCATCATTTGCTTACGCTCCTTCCCCTCTGTGAAGCCGTCAGGGCCCCGCGGGGCAGTGCTGCGTAAGGTCTAACCCAGCAGTGGCGCTCGGTACACATCACACTAAGAACCGCAGTCACCACTGTTACTGTCATGGTCAAGAATATTCTTCTGAACTGAACTGGACAGCATGGCCTGGGACGTTTGGAACTTAATTCAGAGAGTGTAGCCTCACAGCCCACCCAGACCTGGACCATCCTAACACTTCAATGATTTCTTTCTCAATATACATAGAGATAAATTAATATGTACAGAGCATTTATTTCTTATACATATAATACATATTTAAGTTAATACTATATAAATATATAGATTCCCCCCCAAAAGAGAGAGTGACAGTTTCAAGAATGTTGTAAGAACAAGTTTCACTGACTTCTTGGTACCTTAAAAGGGATGCAGTGTTCCAACTCACCAGCAGGGGGCGCGCTGCTCACAAACCGTGGTCTTCGACTAGAGCACCTGCTGTGACTGGCAAGCTGGGGAGGCTACCCTCTGCTGAGATGGAAGTTTTCAGTAATTATGAGGCAAGCGAGTGATATCTGGGCATTCAGTTTTGATGATAAAGGTGACATTTCAAAGTTAGTATTCACCTAAAAACATTCACAGCCGAGTTAAGCCAACCGTTTTCAGGGATTAATGGCAATCTGATTCTTTTTGGAAAATAGATTTCAATTGACTTTTAGTATTAAGATGTACTTGTCCAATTATTGGCTGAGTAGATGCCACAAACAAGTTTCCTAAAGCAGGAAAGATGATGTGAATGCAAACTGTCTCTCGGGTGACTCTAGCTTGCATATATATTAACGGTGTCTCCTAGGCATGAACTTTAAAACCTCTATGAGGGCACTTTGGTTTAATGTTTTTTTTAACAGAGACTTCAGAGGTCTTTTCAGTTTATACAGACTCCAGCAGTCTGATAGTCTCATCTCTATAAATACGAGATGAGGATGATGACAACAAAATAATGATTATGATCACAGAAAACACGAACTTAGCATTCAGGGAGCACCAGGCTCTGTGCTAAGCTCTGCATGTTCATATGCTTGACTCACAACCACCCTTGTGAGGTGCGGACTATACACACTTACGGATGAGCAGAGACTCAGGCTAGATGTCTGTCCCCAGTTACACAGCAAGTAAAGGAGGAAGCTGGCATTTAAATCCAGGTGTGATGCCCCCCAGCCCTGCTCTGGACCACTTCTCATGCCAAGCACCTCTAAGAGCTCACTTAACAGTTATATCATATAAATAAAAACCACGGTCCCTTCTTGGAATACAGGTTGGCTGTCATGCCAATTTTGAAGATACACAGGAAATTACAAGAAATTGCTGGTTTTAACCATCGATTATATAGGAAGAGAACCTTGTCCCATTCCACCCCCGCCACCTCCCAGCCCCCAGCTTGTTCCTCCTCATGAGAGGCAAGCAGTAAGCAGGCCCAGAGGTCTGTACAATTATCCTAATTGTCACACTGCCCTGTGTGAGCCACAGTTCATCACAAGGAGAGCGAAAATGCTGAGTCACAACAAAACCTTCACCTCTTGGCAGCACAAGTCACTGCTTTGTAGCTTTGTAGCTTGAAGGCAAAAGCCACACAGAGGGTGCATTTATCCAACTAAACCCACTCCTCAGGCTCAGGAGAGGCCGTTCCCACACCTCCCTGAGCCCCACAAGCCCCCAGCGCACTTTTAAGGATTCAGATTTCTGGACCCAACCCCAGACCTACTGAATCCAGCTCTCCAGAGTGTGAGCACAAGGAGATGTGTGCCTGGGTTTTTTAAATCCCATCCGGCCCACTGCTTGCTATCATTCTAGAAGGTTCTGAACATCAGTATCAAAATTGCTCGTAAAGCAGACTGAGCAAAGATCTCCATAGAAAGGACTAGATAACAGCATTTTCATGGATTTTTGTCCTTGTTTAGCCTGGATTGGAAGTGTCATGGCCTCAGTGCGTGATGGGACTTCTGATCTGCAGAATTGACAGCTGAAGGTCTAAGGCAGTGGCCTGAGCACAGACAGCCCACTAGGGGGGTGATTTTGAGCCGGGTTTCTTGGTTCCCAATGTCAGTTAAGCCGGCAGCAGCGCTGTGGGTCTCTGATTCTTGCTCCTTCCATGTGCATCCAACTGGGTGAAGCCAGAAAGCGACAAGAATTATGTTGACGCAGAGCTGGAGGTCTCCCGAGGCTGTCTTGGTTCTCTGGTGGTCCTGTTCTGCCCAGGAGGAAGGAAGCCCATGGCTTTAGGGGCAGGGGGACAATCGGAGATGATAAGGACAAAGAAAAGGCGTTGGCTTTGGCAGCCGTGGACTGACTCATATCCTTTTCTAGAACAGTTTCAGCCGACCCGGCAGAAGTGGGAGCCAGCCAGAGAGCAGGGAGGTCAGGGAGCAGCAGAAAGCAAAGGCGTGGCCGGCAGCAGAGGGAGTGTTGCCGGTAGATGTAACCGGTGTCCAGGTTCTTGTCCCGGCCCGGAAGGAATTCAGAGACTAGACCCGGAGGTGAAGAAAGGAAAGTGGGGATTTATTAAGGAGTAGACTGTGCACTCTCAGAGGGAGAGCGGGCAGGCTCGGGTGAGCAGCTGCCCCAGTTTCTTTGGCAAGTTGGTTACACAGGGTATAAAAGTGAATGGACGGAATATTCATTGGGGAGGGAAGGATTTGGGGTCATACTGCCTGATTTTCAACCCAAATCCATCTTTCCAAGGGGAGGAAGGATTTTTGTCCTTGTTTAGTCTGGATTGGAAGTGTCACGGCCTCAGTGCATGATGGGTACCTCTGATCTGCAAGGCTAATTTTATTGTAATGAGGGCATAATGAGCAAAAGGTAACATTCAGACAGCGGAGATTCCTGCCTTTTCTTACCTTTCTTTGTCACCCTCCAGGCCGCTCATCACCCCAAAAGGTGTGACCACTTATCAGCCCAGAGGTTCCTATCTTTCTTTCTCTGCCCAGGGACCCCTGGTGCCTACATGATGTAGGGTTTCCTGTTTTTGGCCTGTGCCCCTCCTTTCTGCCCAATTCCTGCCATTTGGCCTGTGTCCCCCTTTCTCTGCCCATACCTAGCCATGTGCCTGCTCTAGCAGAAGCAGAGGTTTCTCCCCACTACCCCTTGGCCTCAGTAGAACTGCTCTGTGGCATGGCCCTGGCCTTCAGCCCTCAGTCCCCTGCGTAGTGTGTGAGGTCACAGTGAAAGAAATGGGCTGTAACAGCAAAAGCACAGGACAGGAAATCAGAGGTTTAAATTCACATTCCACTGCTGGCGGGCCACGCGACCCGGAGCAAGTTCTGCAGCTTCTTGAAACTGAGCTTTCTGCCTCTGACACTGTTGTTGACAGGCCTGCCTGTCAGGACGGCTGCAGTTGCTAAATTCCATGACCTACCCCAGCCCTCTGACGGAGAGCACCGCTTCCTGATTTAATAGACGCCGTGGCTGTCTCTTCAGACCCCTCCGCACCTCCATCCTCAGCCCAGGCCCCTGGACCAGCCTGCGTCCCCGCCCCGTGCAGCTGCTCACGGCACGCGGCAGAAGGGCAGCCTTGTAGCTGTCACAGCACGGTCCTTAGACACGGCAGGTCTTCCTCACAGAACCGACGGGAAAGCCAGCAACAGGGCAAGACTGCGGACTCCACGAGCGTGTGAGGAGCAGAATGCCGTGCCGTTTGGGGAAAGAATGCTGACATATGCCTTCTACGTTTACAGACAGAGCTGGTTCGTGCTCTACAGGGCAGTAAAGCCATAACCTTGGGGGACATAGTCTCTACCACCAAAAAAAATCATTCCTTATCAGTTTTCTACAAGTTGAGGGGGAGGGTAGAGCTCAGTGGTAGAGCGTGTGCTTAGCATGCACGAGGTCCTGGGTTCAATCCCCAGCACCTCCACTAAAAATACCAATTTCCACATGTTAACCTCTAACTTTTCAAGCCTATGAAGTATCTGGGGTCCTAGGCAGTTGTAGGCAGGTGGTCAGAGTTACCTTCTTCCCCTCAAGAAGACCAGGATGACTATCAGGCAGGTGATCCTAAAAAACATTTCACACAGTCGCCGTTTTGCTTTGAGCCTTAGGTCTGGGGTCCTTTCTCCCGCCCCAGGCTCCCTTCTCTTGCCTCCGACATGCACATGGGGAGTCCCCAGGAGGATCTGTCCTTGGCACTCTTCTCCTCTTATTCAAGCAAGCGCCTTCACAGCTCCGGGCATCTCTCTGGGGGGAGATCCTTCTCGCCCCTCCCCCAGCCTTGCCCCGTCCCCGGGGTTTATCACCCCGCCTCTCTCGGCCTCCCGGTGTTTCCATCCAGCTGTCCAGCCGGTGACTGGACACAACCATGCCCATGACTCATGTTTCCCCACCTGCTCACTTCACCTTCGGTCCCTCGGGGAATTAGACTTACTTTTATTATTTCAGATGCGACAGCTGACTACTCCCCTCTCCCCAGCTGGCCTGAAGTGTAGTCTCTCAGGGCCACGCAGCCAGGACACCTGAACATTGCACGGGGAGCCCCAAAGCCGTAACTCCATGTTTTATCCGTTTATCAGACTCTCTTCTCAGTATTCCGGTTTGCTATTCTGAGTTTCTAATAAAATTGTGTGCACGTTTGCGTGTGCTTGGGGTTGATCACTCGCTGCTGTTACTTGAGAGATTTACTGTGTGATGTCTATCCCCTAAATTTATAAAAAGTGGTGAAAATCGAGCCATCTTCATGAGCTGAGACTGATGTTCTAGGCAGAGTCCAGAAGCCAGCCTGGCCCCGGGTGGCCGGGCTCCCTCCTCACGCCCTCCTGGCCCCGACTCCTTGGCCTGTCTGTTCCACCTCTCTTGCTTTTCCCCAGTAACAGCAGCAGACAGGAAACAGGGAGCTACAGAAACCAGAGCGAGCTCAGCGTGATCCTCGGGTGAGAGGAAGCTACGGTCAGCCCTTCCGGGATGGGCAGGGACCTTTACTGCCCTTTCTGTGGGGAGAATAGGCGAGGCAGCACCAGCAGGCTTGGGCTTGGCTAGTTTCAATAATTTCAGCAGGAGGTTAGGAGCCATCCCTGCTTGTCTGGTACCCGGCCCAGGGTGTTAGGACGCGGATGGTGCCTGGAGTGTGAGCATTAAATAGAGGAGATTGGGGGGCGGGTAGTGCAGGGGCTCTGGACTGGTCGGTTTGCATATGAAAGACACGCTTGAGTCATTTACTGTCTCTAGGAATTAGCCAGCCCAGGAAGGGATGGGCCCAGGTGGCAAAGCCTCAGAATAAAAGGCATGGTTAATACACAAGGCAAGTCAGGGCACGTGGTCCCCCAGTCATAGGAGAAGTTTGTCCCCGTGTCCACTCCCGCCTCCCCTCCCGATACCCTGTCCTGTCCCATCGCCCTGCCCAGGGCTCTTCTCCCTCCCAGAGCCCTGGGCAAGCCCCTCTCTCCCTGTGCCCCTGCCTCGCCCAGAAGGTGCCAGGCTAGGGCTCCAGACCCTAACCAGCCCAGAGAATGAGTAACAGAGGCCTCGGTACTTCCAGTGCTGCAGGAGTGTACATCCTTTTACAATAAGGAAGAGATGTGTTTTGTTTCACCAGCAAAATTCTTCAAAGTGTGGAAAGGGAATGATGACAAAGCACATCCTCGAAGGTGAAAATGTTAGAAATTGCTGTTTTTGCTCCTTTTTCCCTCTTCCATCCCATGAATCAAAACCTTCTGACCCCACCCCACCCCTAGCTCCTCGGACATATCACAGGCCAACTGGCAGATCCAACAGCTCAGTTCACACTAGCGTGTGAATGGTTACTCAAGGAGTTCCAGGTACGAGTTTGTAGTGCCCCATATGAAGGGACCCTGCGCTGGGGATGGTGGGCCTGCAAGCTGCAGTCACCCTGTTCTGAATGCTGTGGGGCTCAGAAAAGAAGACAGAGAAACTGGTACTTTGAGAGGAAATTGTTCATCATCCTCTGCCATAATTTTTATATTTCTTCCCTGAAAGATCAAAGCATATTAATATAATTCTGAAGCTTTTTGGTTCTTAATAACCCTCCAATAATGCGCTATTGATAGCCTACAAGGCTTCTTGAAGTTACTGTCTGAATCTTTGGGTGGGGTGGGGTGGGGTGGGGGAAGGGTGCTGAGCATCAATCTTTTGTCAAGTATTTTATTCACTCAGCTGAAAATGCTTTTAATTTGGCAACATGTAACAACAGTTTACATGTGCACATATCCCAAGGCAGAAAATTCCAACCAGGGAAATTGTCTTACACGCACACACACACACACACACCCCCTACAAATAATATGGGAAAATATTCACAATATATTTTAAAAGGGAAAATTGGATTACAAAACATAATATCTAGGGTATATGTAGAATTTTTAAGACTAGAAACATATACATAAAAATGTGGGCAGTGGTTGTAACTGGTGAGAGTTTGCAGATGATTTTTTGTGTGCTTTTCTTTCTCAAATTTTTCATAATGAATTTGTATATTTTTCAAACGAGATTTTTTTTAAATAGTGATTGCGATCATACAGCAGTGGCAAAAATGAGAAAATCAGAAACTTATTTTTCTGTAGTTTTGACTTCATGTATTTATAGTAATATTTAAGTGTTTTTTAAAGCATTTAAAGTGAAAAGTAAAACATTTTTAGGTACATGTGTAACATATGTTATAAAATAGTATATTTAATATACATGATTTCAGGAATAATACTTATCAAGAAGTAAGGTGAACACACATGCCCCCCTGCCGCCCCCCCCAGCATCAGAAGCAGGGCTTCTGGACGGGATCTCTGAAGCCCTCTGTGATTCTCTAATCAGCCCCACCTCCTTAGACCCAAGGTCACTACTGTCCTGCATTTTACACTAATCCCTCTGTATGTGTCTTTAGATTGTTTTTTAATTTTTTGGGAGGGTAAGTATATTTAATTATTTATTTTGGTGGCAGTATTGGGGATTGAACCCAAGGCCTCATGCATGCTAAGCAAGCACCCTAACACTGAGCTCTACCCTCCCCACTGTGTCTTTAGATTTGTAACATGCATTTATATTTTATTGCTGTCCAATTTTTGTTAAAAAGCACATATACTGTTTTATCACAAATTTGTGTTTCAACTTTACAGAAGTAATAATATTGTATATATTCTTTTGCAACTTACTTGATATTCTTCCAACATTGTGATTTTAAGATTCCATATGTTGATGTGTATGCCTGAGTTCCTTCACTCTCAGAGGTGTGTGGTACTTCATTGTTATAAATACACCACCATGCATATTTACAATTAACTGTAAATGAGCATCAGGGTTGTTTATAACTTTTTGCTCTTATAGCCAGGATGCTACAGACATTTTGTAACCACCTGCCTCCTAAAGCAGCGACTCAACTTAGGATGCAAAAGTCTCATGAATTGAATTCAAGGGTCCAATAACCTGGATGGGAGAAAAATTACATCGTATTTTCATTAACTCTCACTCAAATTCAACATTTCCTTTAATTCTGAATGTTGACCGTAAACTACAGTACTTTAGCACTACCTGCGACTCAAACCAATAGAAACCACTTGTATTTTCATACTACAATATAGTTGTGATGGTTACCCTAAAATACCACTTATGCTTCCTGCAACTTCAAAATAATAATAATTTTATACCAACGACTAGATTTGCTATTTAATGTGTAAAGAACAACAACAATAAGAAAACACATACAGTACTATGTCAAAAACGTTTTTTATTACTTTAATAACCGTATTTCAAAATAATTGATATCCTCTGAATTTTCTGGTTTGCAATTTAAAACATTCTGAGGAGGAGTCTGAAGACTGCCAAGGAAGTCCTTGGCACACACAAAAGCAGTTGAGAACCTCACGGTAGATCAGGGTAGGAGCCAAGTCACAGCCCTTGATAGAAGCCCACACCCCCTCCCTGGTCCCTGGGAACACGTCACCGACCCTGGCAGGAGGGGCTGTGCAACTGTGACTAAGGGGTGGTTATCCTAGATGATCCAAGTGGCCAAATCTAATCGCATGGGCCCTGGAAGGAAAGAGCCTTCCCCAGATGAAGTCAGAGAGATGGGCGGAAGAGGGGGCAGGGGAGAGGCAAGCGAGGGAAAGAGTCCAGTACAAGTGCAGACCAGGTCTGCCCGTGGGCCACAGCTTACCAACCCCTGCTGCAGACTGCAGTCCACTTACCCTACTGAGATATTTGCCATCACTTCTGCCACCTTTTTTTGCACTTTCTTTCTCTATAAATTTCTGTGCTTTCATTTCTTGCCTTCCTGTTGATTTTTTTGTTTGCTTTTTCCATTTATTTTGTTTTCACTTGTTTAGCAGCAAAACATTTTCTCTTTACTTTTACCAGTTACCCTAGAAATTTAAACATATATTCATGTAACAGAATCTAATGACCCTCAGCCTAAATAATGCAAGCACCTTAGAACTATGTAATTCTCTCACATGATATTCTTGGCCATCATTTTAGTTTCACCTCGATTTTTTTAAAACAAAAAATGATCATTATTTTGAGTTTTATGTAGTCAGTGTTGGCTTTGACTTGTACATTATCCTTTGCTTTGCTCACAGTCTTTTCTTGCCACTCAGGTCTCCCTTTTGGAATTGATCCTATTTGGGTGTTCTGTTAGTGAAGGTCTTTTGATGAGAAATACTCTGTTTTTTATGTCTGAAAGTGTTTTTATTGATGCTCATTTTTGAAAATTAATTCTGCTTAGATAGAATTCTAAGCAGGCTGGTATTTTCTTTCAATACTTTGAAGATATTATACTGCGACCTGCTAGTATCCATGTGTTAGGAATCAGCTGTCAGAATAATTGTAGCTTCTTTGTAGATAGTCTGTGTTTACTTTGTCACTCTCTTTAAGTACCGTTTCAACCTCATGCTCTCTGTCATCTCCTAAAACCCTAGAGAAGTTTTGTACCTTCTCACTCAATCCCCCCAACCCTCAATCTCCTTTTCACGTTCTTCATTTTTTGCTTTCTGATCTGCAGTCTATGTAATTTCTTCAGCTCCATCTTCCAATTCACAAACTCTCCCTTCATTTTTATCTAATTTGCTATGTAATTCATCTGAGTTTCTAATTTTAATCATTAGTTGTTTGTGTCCAGAAAAATAGACAAAACAAAGAAGTGTGTTTCTTTTTCAAATCTGCCTGGTTAATTATGGCATGCTCTTACTCTTTTATCATACTTTCCATACTTTCTTTTTATTTCTTTAAAGATATCAAACATGTGTATTTTGAACTCTACATCTGATTATACCAGTGTCCACAACATTTGCTGGTCAGATTCTGCAGTTTTGTATTTCTGCCATTTTCACTCATGGTAGCTTGTTTTCTCTTGTATTGGTGACTTTTTCATTGTGATCCCAGTTTTCCTGGAATTTCCTTTGTGTGATTCTTTTTGAGGTTTGGCTTTGTAAATGCATTACTCTACAGAAAATATTTTTGCATCAGCCATTTTCTTAGGTATACTGCCAAGCTTGGAGTAGTTCAAATTAACTGTTTGGCATGAGTTATTTTTTAAGATAATCAGGTAGTCTGAATTCTTTTCACAAACCCTTGTGCATGAGACTTGGTGGCTGAGAATTCTCAGAGAAACTTTGTCTCCCCAACATGCCCCACCAGAGGACCAAAGTTGAGACTGGCACGTATTTTTAATCAACTCTTTATCCATTCTCTCTTCTGGGAGGATTTTGCCACCTTATTCATCAGCTGAGGATGGCAGTGCTTAGGAGTCTAGGTCCCCTGTGTGTAATGGGGAAGTTGATTCCACCTTCCACCCGTCTGTGGCCTAGGTTTCATCTCTGCAAAGACCAGAGACTAAGACAATAGCCCCGTAGCAAACACCAGATTCCTCCCTCCCTTTATTAGCAGGTTTTTCTCTTTCTTATTCTAGCCTTCAGGGATTTTCCTTACTTTCCCATCAGGTCAACCATTTATTAAGCAAAGAATTTTCTTCTATCATTTTTAGGTGTATAGACCTGTGAGAAACTACACTTAGCATGCAGCCTGCCATATTGCTGGAAAGTGGCATTTTCAAATTAGTCTTTGCCAAGTAAAATTATATATTTCTCTGATCTGTATGCCCCCAGTAAGCAGTTTTAAACCCATTTTAAGTTGCTAAGGAGTTCCTGGACCTTAAAAAGAAAAGCATGTGACATAGGGTCAGGGGAAGTATTTGCTATGTTCACTGAGAGTTACGACCACATGTGACTCTGAGCTGATTGGAAGACGTGTACTTAAAATACAAACCTACTTCCTAAATCTTGCTGTGGTTCTTATTAATCACAGCTTTATCACTGGGCTCTCAGCCATGAATGGTCTTTATGTTGTCCCAGAGCCAAAGGAAGTTCTCAGTGAACTACGGTTGCTTTTTAATGTTAAATTGACTCTGCTCTGTTCTAACAAAATGGTCACAAATCATATGACATCCTCTTAGCTATAAAGGAAGTTTCCTTTGTAAATGGGATGGTTGATTAACAGAAAGAAATAGGTTTCACCTTGATGACCACCATTAGGGACACAGCCCATGTGCCCCTGCCAGTTCACGGGGTCCTTACTCCAGACGACTGTCAGGTTGACGCCTTCGTGGGTTGTGTCAGGTGTCTGTTCATTCACCCAGCTGACATGTACTGAGTGCCTGCTGGGTACCAGGCACTGTGCCGGACCCTGGAGACACAAGGAAGACACAAACATGATCGTGGCCTTGGATGAATTCACTTCCCACTGGAAATAACAGAAACATTAACATTAATTACCATAAAAACCACTAAATGCTGCAACTTAGCTATAAGCACATTTATTTACCTCATAATACTTCATTCCTAAAGACTGAAAACTAAACATTTCAAAAATACTTAGAATCTGATGATGAAATGATAAAAGTTGGATTCCTATCTGGGGCGAAGGATCTACCCACCAGATTCCACATCTTATGGCCATACCTCCCTGCACCATGGCGTTGGAGGGTGGCCACGGTACTTACAGGATGGTCGTTTCTGAGCATAACCATCCCAGCACCTCTTGCTTTCTCTCTCACCATCTAGAAAACCTGCTAAGAATGACGGTGCTAGGCAGAGTCTGATTCGCAAAGGACAATGCTATGGGCGCTTGGGGATGTGTGAGCATCTCTGGTGTGGGTTTCCATCATTCAGGTTTTCCAAAGGTTTGCATTCGACTGGCCCCGACGCTGCTATGTACGAGGTGAGCATCCTCAAACCAGGCATTTAGCCTTCTTACTACTGAGAGGTTTCTTTTGCAAAATAAGTTTAACAATCTGCACAACTGGTATTTCTAGGTTACCATGAGGGTCACCTGAAATAATGGAAATCAAAGTGTAAAACAATAATGTGTTATAAATTTGTAAGTAGTATCAATATTATTACTAAAAAAATCAGACTATTAGAGTATTTCACGTTATTTAATTTCCTCACTAATTTATATTTTAAGTTATTTTTAGTAGTTTCTTAGCCTAAAAATAGCTCTGAGCATGTTTTAAAAGTCATTACAAGTTAATGAAATGACTTGCATGTTTATATTAATTTTAAAGCACTGAAGAAAAGTTTCAAATATCAAAAAGGCCAAGATGGAGGGGTTCTGTTTGGAGTAACATTTTGAAATATATTTCTAGACCACAAAGTTCTTGTACTGAATCCAAAAATGTCTCAATTCTTCCACACAAGTCTTTCCGCGTTGAAGCGAGGGACGAGATTGCAGCGTCTGAACAATTAGACAGACACAGAATATCTGCTGTGGCTCCTCTTCTTTGTGGTAGGAGTCAGGGATATGCCGTCATATTAGCAAGCATTTTTGAGAGCTTGTGACAGATCCTGAGGTCATTTATTTTATCACTTAACGATGTGTGTCAGATACTTGTTTCAAGTTTTTAAAGAAATTAACCCACTTGTTTCTCAAGACCCTAGTGCACTAGGCATTGTTGATTTCCATCTAGGAGACGGGAACTTTCAAGGATTTAATGAGTTTCCAAAGTCACCCCCCCAGATGGAGTTGGGATTTGAACCCAGGCCCCAGAGCCCAACCTTAACCTCCAGCTGTCCTCGACTCCCGCTGCCACCTTCTCCATCCCGTTGACTTCTGCCCCTGTCCCTTCTGTGACCATATTTGAAGGCCCCCATTTTCCAGGTGCAGGAATGAAAGATAATAAGGTGGAGAAGAAAGTGTAAAAGCCAAGATTCTGCAGTCACACAGGCTCTCCTACGTGTCAGCTTTTGGCAGTTGTTCAGCTTGTCTAATCCTCGATATAAAATAAAAACGAGTGTGCTCACCTGATGACGCATCCAACCAGCGGTGTGGAAGACCGTTTATCACCTTGCCTGCATATTCAGCAGCCAATAGACGTTATTTCTTACAATTATTCAAAATAACAAAAAAGAGGAGCTCAAACTACAAAACTACACAATCTTTTCTTGCCTTGTAAGCACGGACCACATGCCAAGAAAACCACATTGGTGCATGGCCGCGCGTGGCCAGGAGCCATCCACCACTGGTCAAGTGAGTTTCCTTTTGAGCTTCTGGCCGGAAGGCACTTCCATCTCTAAGAATTTCCCGTACAGTGTTTCAAGGAAGCGACATTCATCCCTAACAGGAAGATGTGACATTCAGCTCCTTTTGTCTTATTTACCCAGGTCTACAGCATTGACGAGAGGGCGGCAGAGCAGGCTCGGTGGGAGGAAGCTTCCAGAGAAACAATCAAGAGGACCACCAAGCCCTGCCCTCGCTGCCACGTGCCCGTTGAGAAAAATGGTGAGTCTGGGCTGGGCAGGGAGTGAGGGTTTGGTGAGCTCTTCTTGGGGAGCGTCGTGGCGTGGCTGTGATGGTCAGGAACTCTACGAGGGCTTGCTAGCTGGGTAGTTCAGTGTGGGGACTTTGGGGCCATTGGGCCAGAGTTTGACTCTCAGCTCTCCCATGTCTGGTATCTTAATCCCCTAAGCGGCAAGTCCTCATCTGTAGCCTAGAGACCATGAGAGAAGCTGCTCCACATGGATAGACTCATATGATGTGATGGGCGGTGAAGGCCCCCGGCGCCTGGCCTAGAGGAAGCACTCAGTTCACACTGATTGCCTTTATCATTATGTATGAGTAACACTATTAACACTTTTCATCTGATTTTAAAAAAAGAAGACGCTGGGGAAACGTGCCCGTCCAGCACTTCCCCAGAGTGCCGTCCACAGTGCTCCGGGATCCAGACACACTCACCGGGGGAATGGGGGACATCACCACGTCAAACACGTTTGGCAGTTGGTCCCCACTCTGTCCCCTCCTGGATGCTAACAACACAAACAACTACCTTGTATGGCACACTTACTAAATGCTGGTTCCAAGTTCTCTCCGAGCGTCAGATCACTGACTCGCAGAAACCAAGCAAGGAAGCTACTATTACTTCCCCATTCATAACATCCGTGAAAGCATCGCAGCATTCCTTTTGTCAAGAAATCTGTTTAATTTTGTCCAACCAATTGGTTCGCAATGTTTTTTGGGCCCTGAAATTCGTTTTTTCCATCTCAGCGATTCGTGTCCCCTTGAACACGGGAACACACTCTGGGCTCCGGGTTCCCTCTCCCTGGTGTGGGCGAGCTAGTGCCTTATGTCGTGGTGACGCTTGGCTCCTTCAGGAAACCACCCTGCACATGAATGCGGTTTTGAATAGGACATGTGCTTTCGCCTTCTATCAACTCCTCTCTCAATGTTAAGAATGTGAAGCGACAGCTTGGAGATGCCTCTGGATTAAATGACACTGACCCTGGTAAAGGGTCCCGGGAGCCCACCTACACCTGCTGCTTGGAGCAGGTTTACAGGCTGAGAGACACCAGCATCCGCATCCTAGTGGCTCGCCCTGGGGACACTCTAAACCCTGGGCGACGTCTCACAAGAAGCCGGGGCTCCCTCCAGCTACCTGCAGTCACTCACCCCCTCCTCGTATCCTGGAGCCACCACGGCTGTGGGGAGACTTGCAGGAGCCCCTGCCGGAAGGACTCCCCTCCCAGCTCCGGCCTCCAGAGCCAAGTCACCCCTGTGCTGCACTGGGGGACATCGAGGGGGGACTCTGGTGACACGTCCACGCTCGTGGCTGTGGGTTACCCCCCATCCACCCCACCCCCTGCTCTGACAGCCGCTCTGTGATGATGTGGTCTGTGGGCCATTGCTGTGCACCCTCCCTCACTTCAGCATCACCTGAAGCCCAGCTCCAGCCCATGTTCCAGGTGTTCCTTTGCACTGCCCCCTCCACAGCGGCCCTGACAGCAGCCAGCCAGCGGGGCACCGCGCCATCCACCTGAAAGCCATCACCGCCCTGCGCCCAGAGTCCTTCCCAAACGTGTGGCGCGTCAGTGCGTGTGCAGGGGGTCGGCAGCATCAGCACCGAGGAGAAACAGAAGGAAGCACAGGCACCGTTCTTCCCAGGTTCTCTTCACTGGACCCTTGTGACACCCCAGGCTGTGGGTGCTGAGAGCAGGCTCACTGTGGAGTGAAGCCCCACACACCATCCCGTGACAGCCCTCAAGGCTCTCTCCCCAGCTGCATCCTTTAAGTCTTCATTAATACAAACCAGGGAGTGCAGTGACACATCCGGGAGCAGCAGCAACAGGCCGAGTCCCCAGCTTGGCTTCAGTGGTCCCCTGGGGGAGAAAAAGAGATTTACCCGATGAGTCATTGCTATCCCTCCGCGCACTGGAACGTTCTGGAAAACGCTGCGGGCTGGCCCGCACGTCTGAAGAGAAGACGTGAATGGAGTCAGAGGAAAGAGCCCTCCTGGTCCTCACTGATGGAGCTGCACTGCATACGCGACCGGAAGAGGAAGCTGCAGAGGCCTGTCACAGGAGAGGCTGCGCAAGGTGGATCCCATGGGCCAGGGTTCTATCTCATGGGTCCTTAAAGGATGAAGATGAAACAGTAAGAGGCCATTTTGCTATTATCAGAGGTCAGGAACCTTGTCTGTCTATCCCCTGGGCCCCAAAGAGTGCCTGATATATAAATATTTGTTGAGTTTAAACGTCACTGGTAAAGGAGAGAGACACATAAACAGATAATCCTATAAAATATGATGGAGAAAGCAAGCACAGAGACCTGGGAGGAGTCGAGAGACGGCGTCCTGACAGAAATGATGCCCGAGCCGAGACTGAGCATCGGTGTGATCAGCCCGGCAAGGACGCGGGACAGAGCCCTCCAGGCAGACGGCACGTGCAGAGACAGGGAATATGAACCGTCAACTCCAGGCTGCGCCAGAGGCCCAGCTGTTTGGATTCCAGGGTGAGGATACAGGAGCAGTGCCTGAAGGCTGGAGCATAGGGCCCTGAGTGACATGAAGAACTTGAACTTGATTCTGCAAGACAAGGAGCCCTTAGATCCGCCTTGAGTCAGACCACACCTGCCACCCAGAAGATGGACTTGAAGGGGTCAAGGGATTCAGGACTATGGAAAGGCTTCCTAATCTGGTTCTTTCTTTGAAACATTGTGATGTACTATACGTGGAAAGCACCGACTTTTCACCTCTAGATTTTTTAACCTATGAGCTGAAAAGCTGAAACTTTCAGCTTATTAGTGACTGTCTGAGCTGTTCTAAAATATTTCACTGCAACCGAGACAGACATAGGCGCCATCGCGAGAAGAGCTAACTTCGTTACCTAGCTCTCAACCGAAATTCATGGCCTGTTTCACACATAGCAGAATCCCAGACAAAGTAGTTCTTCCTTCAGCAAAGCTGTGATGATGAGGAGAATTATTTCCTTTTAAACTCAGGCCAAGCCTTGGCGTCGCCTCCTGTAACGCCCTTCACTCGCCGCAAGTCCCTCCTTCGCTTCTGCCCCAGACGGATGAGACCCAGCTGCACCCTCTGCTCCGGGTGTCTGCTCACTCGCACTTGCCCTCGGGCCGGTCCAGGGCTTCCGCCCTCTCATTCAACCCACTGGGAGAGCCGCCGTGCGGCCACGGTGCTGACCGCGCCCAGGCTGGGCTTTCCATGGTTGGAGCCTCCGTCAGGAGACAGAATTCTCTAAGAGGGAAGCCAGATTTTCTCCATGTAAATGTCCACAAATTAGTGTGGCATCATCAGCAGCCTCTTGCTAGCATTTATTTTTCAGCCACCGAAGCGTCCAGCATTGGAGTCCCCGGCGCTTCTCTGTACCACGGGGTCTGGTGTATCCCTTCCGTGTAACAAGCCAGGAAGGAAAGAAAGTCGCCAACGTGAACACCCCCTCTTCCTGTTCCCTTTCTTCTCATTGTACTGTGCGTTATGAGTCTAGTTTCTGTGATAAAATGTTACTAGTTAATGCTAGTATTCCAGATCCCTAAAGACTTCGATATAATAGGAAAACATTCTCAAGTTTCATTCAGCCTCACTTTGTTTCCCCCCACGGAACAAACCCCTTTATTTTCAAAGGGTCTCACGTGGGCATGTGTTCTCTCAGTGCCAATATTTCAGGACCTTCATCGGTGAGCTAAGCACCAGCCTCACTTCAACATTTCATTGAATTTGAATGAACCGCTTAAGTGTCCTTTACGACATACCAGAGAAACTGAAGTGGTTATACTGTGCTAAGCTATTTATTATGTTACTCACATCAGCAGTGCACCGCCATTAAATATGTGTTGGAAATTACCCAGTCCAGTAATTGTGTAATCCCACTTGGGAAATACTAAGATAGAAGTATCTTAAGTGAGTTTTTTCCCTTTGTTTTCCATATATTTATCATTGTTAATGATTTTTAAAGCAAACCAAGAAGAAGGAGAAATGTATGGAATTTTAAATGCCCTTAAGCGATCCTAAAACGAATGCCTTTAGTTACATAGTCATAAATATTTCATATTAGTGCAAGTTCTCATGCCAGGATTCTAATATAAATATGAGACAGTGCTGAAGCAATCGCCTGGAAAATTTGGCCAGAAAAAATGACTTCACAAGACAATTGGTAAAATGGAATAATGAAGCACATGAATGCTATATAGGATTCTGGTAAAGAAATGGCTTTTGCCTGGATTATCGGGGAAACTCGGCCACGAACAGTTCTCTACTGTAACTTGGTACAAATAACTCTCTTCACTTCACGGCAGACTTGGTGTCTGATCCCCAGAAGCAAACGGTGAACGTGTTTAACAAATGGGAGAGGTAAGGAACCCCAGACAAGTCCCCAAATGAGGGGGTTTCATCTCATGCTGGGAATGCCTGTTCCATGGAAGGAAGCATTAGAGTCACACGGACTGTGGTTAAACCTCCAACTTCACACCTGAAAGTACTTGACCTTGAGAAAATTCAAGAACCAAGTAATACTTTGATCACACAAGGTGCTTCTGAGGAGTAAATGAGATGATATGTGGGGAGTACCCAGGATTACTCATTAGTTTCTCTCTATCCTCATCTTAAATAAAATGTTGAATAGCCGGAAGGAATGTATTCACTATAAGATGCTTTTAGGCCTGCTGTCCTGTCTTACGAATTTTTTCAAGCCAAGTTAACACTAAAGAAATGATTAAAAATTACTCATACTATATATTGACATTATTACATATTACATATTAAATTGCTAAACATGATATATATTTTAAATATTTAATATATATTTAAATAAGGAATTGACCCCTGTCTGTGAAACACAAAGTGTTTGTCTCTAAATCCCACCTCAGGAGACGTCAGTAAACTCAGATTCACAAATAAAACCTGCCCTCAATGAAAGTGATGTGCTTCACTCATTTCTTTTCTTTCCTTTATATGGTGTTTATAATTAGAGTTTATATACAATGTTGTGTTAGTTTCTGACGTACAACATAGTGATTTCATTATATATATGTATATATTCTTTTTCATTATAGGTTATTATAAATTACTGAATATAGTTCCCTGTGCTGTACAGTAGGACCTTGTTGTTTATCTATTTTGTTTATACTAGTTTGTATCTGCTAACCCCAAACTCCTAATTTATCCCTCCTCTCCTTTGTCCTTTAGTAACCACAGTTTGTTTTCTATGTCTGAGTCGACTTCACTCATTTCTTAATGAATGTCACAACTTTGGAACCTCCTGGTGGGCTTTCTGATTTGTTTCCCTCAGTTCAGATCCTGCCCTCGGCTTGCTTGCGATAATTCCCTTAGAATGTCATCTCTAGAATGGCATGTTGGCATGTGGGATTGAGCGTCTCCCGGGTGCTGATCCGTGTCCTCTGTCTGCCCGCAGGAGGATGCATGCACATGAAGTGCCCGCAGCCTCAGTGCCAGCTCGAGTGGTGCTGGCACTGCGGCGGGGAGTGGACCCGCGCCTGCATGGGGGACCACTGGTTCGACGTGTAGCCGGAGCAGCGCCACGCGGGCAGCACCCAGCATCCTCCTGTCCCTGCTCCTCTTCCTTTCTCTAAACACACGCACACAGTCACATACACTCACATACATGCACACACGCATGCACACACACGTGCACATGCACGTACGCACGCACACACGCACACAAGCACTTCAAGTTCTTTCCAACGTCACACAAAGTCATGGGAGAAGCTTCTGGAACCCCTTCCCTTGTGCCCATAAGAAACAGCAGAGCTAATGGTGAGACCAGCAGGAAGTATCCTGTGGCCTCAGTGACACAAACACCAGAGCACAGCTGACAGTGTAGTTCGCCTTTTGGAGAGATTCTTGAGTGAGTTCAAGTCAGGCTGGGTAAATACATAGAGATTTCTCAGGTTCAGTTACCTACCCTTTACCTTCACCCAATATTGGGAAGAAGCCCTTGGTGAGGGGAGGAATCGTTTCGAGGGACTGTTGTCACTGGTTCTCTGTGAGACCGAATGCGGGAGATTCTGGGAACTCTAATCATGGCATGAAGAGCAGTGCTCTGACTAAAACCGTCAGAGAGCATCTATTCTCAAAGAACCACAGGCAATAATAGTCAAACCTACGTGTTTCTCCCCAAGAATTGTATCTTTATGTACTGCGTTAGTGACACGTCAACTATGCACAAATCAGCTTGTCAACTAAGTGAGCAATTAGGAAAGTTAAGTTGAATATTGAGTGTTCAAATTTATAGGGAAGAAATCAGAACTTGGTGTGCTTTCATCCCATTTAATTACACGCAACTTTAGAAAGAAATTGTTTTTCTGAAAATATGACAACATCTAGAATTTGATTTTAAACCATCATTTTGAGCTTGGAAAATACACTCACACATCCAGCGTCACTGTAAATTTAATGAACAAGGTGCCTGTAAAGGGCACTTGCAGACATGATTTCATGATGATTCTCAGTGCTAACAAGCATGCTGCTTATTAAGGCAGAATCTTTAAAGAAGGAGCGTTTCCAGGACCACCAGAATGAAAACATGCCTGTGGGAAAGCTTGTGCCTTCTGCACCCCAGCAGGTCACTCAGGGCTCTTTTCTCTAGGACGGTAACTCGCACTAGAACACTTCCTCACGTTGCCATGGATTGAATTGGATTGCTGCTCAAGTTTTCATCGCTTTTTTTTTTCTTTTTGAGGCATTCGCAACACATCAGAAAGAGATGTGTTTACACTAAATGCAGCAAACCTCATTCTCTCAGCACAGTGTGTGGATTGAAAAGTGTAACCAAGGTCCTTTGTTCTCACTGTCCACCTTCTCAGGAAGACCATGGCCAGCACTGAGGGTGTAAGGACTTTCACTAGAGCATGGGGTTTCTTTTGGATTTAGGGACCCTGGGAATTATGAAATCAGCAGTGGACCTTCTGTTCGTAGATGTAGCACCAGAAATCCTTTCTGGGAGGAGAGAGGGAATGACCTCAGCAAATTTGCCCTGGACATCTGCCCCTCTGTCCCTAACCATCCAGCCAGGGACCGTCCCTCCTCTCCCCCTTCCTCAGAGGAGCCGCAGCTGGAACAAGATGGTGGAGGGGGGGTGGCTCTTCAATAGGAACAGCCTCACATGGCTTCACTCAGAAAATCCAACCCCAAACATGGCCCCAAGGCTGCCAGACCCCTGTCAAGGAGCCTACAGATGGTACAGAGATGTTGGAGAGCTGGTGTCCTGAGTGAGGGAAAGGCAGGTCACCAGGCTGGAGCCCCCACATGCCAGGGACCGGCATCCGCGCTCAGCCTGGAACCCACTCAGACTCTGACTGCACGTTTCCCACAGTCCCAGCAAGTAGCATCTCCTTACGCTGCCCGGGGTACAATCAGACGGTTCCCTGTGACGTGGGGAGCCCCCTGCGTTTCACCCCCTGCCTCGCTTTGGGGTGTAACGACGTCGCTGTTACTGCCTCCTTCCCCGTCTGCCTGGCACGTGGGCCTGAGCAAGGTCTGCCCCCTCTCCTCCAGGCAGCAGGAGGCCTAGTCTCTGCGCCTTTCCTGGTGGTAGTCTTGTTTTTTTTCAAGATAGAATACTGATTCTTAAAGAAACAAGGGTCGCTATCAATGAGCGTGACCCACAAGCCACAATAAATGAACTCATCTGAGCACTGGATGATGTCACAAAATGTGAATCTGTCGAAAGAATAGAAATAAACTCTTTGCAGAAGAATATTTTCCTCTGAGGTGTGTAAAGAAGCACTTGACAACGATGTCTAAGATTGTACTCAAATCGTCAATAAAAGCGTCAAAAGAGCTTCTGGGTCCATCGTTGAGGCTATGTTGTCAGTCACTGACGGAGGTGCGGGAGGGATGCCCTGGTGGCTGGAAGGCATGGCCCGGTGAGGCCGTGGCCTTTGCGCCTCTGTCTTGAGCTCCAGGTTCACCCTGGTGGGTTTTTTTCTGAGATAAAGTAGTTTCTTTAGTGCTACCAAATTTAGAAGGGCTCTAAAAAGCAAACCATCATTTAAAAATCTGCCGGTTGCTTTCCCGACATCTCAGCAAACTTTCTAATAACTGTTTAAAACAGAAGTTTGAGCCAGGAGAGACCAAGGACTTTCTGTGTAACATGGCCTCAGAAACGGTGGGCGCCTGCATCGCTCTCAGCGTGGGTGTGCTGGCTTTGGGGCTGTGTTGGTGGCGGCTATTGTTCATTTCACAGTGAGTCCATTTCTGAGGGGTCTGGAACGTTCCTGGAGAGCTCCTCTACTTAGCTTAAGCAAGCAGCACACCCCGAGGGCCCCTCGGTGCCCCACACCTCGGGAAATAAATACCATGTTTCTAGGAAAGATGACAGAAAAAGCGGGAGAGTGGGCGACCCCACCACCTCCCTGTGTGTGAGCCTCTGGAACACTCACGGCGTCCGCCTCGTGGGTGTGGCGTGAGGACGGAGTGGATCCATCACACACAGCCCCTTGGAGCAATGCCTCGCACCGGGAAGTGCTGAGCGGTCCTTACTGTTAATGGATGAACCAGTCAGTGGAGGCCACTATACAAACTAACAAAAAGCACAAAGCGAGTACAGATTAACTGCCGGTGCGGGAACGTGCCCATGCGTGTCCTTTCACAGAGCGAGCGGTTTCATGGTGGAGGCGGGGTCTGGCTCCTGGTGGTGTCAGTGTGTTGGATGAGCTTCTCCACGGACCCAGTTTTCCTATAAAGGCAAGTTGCCAGCTGTGTTTGAGAGCCTTGGAGGGACAAGATCCCGCTGCTCTGCAGAAACTCCAGGGTGGACAGGAAACCGCTGACATTGTGGGTGGAAGTGAACAGGCAGGGGCTTGGAATGCTGACTCAGGAGGCAGCAGACCTGGGGGAGCCCACAGCGCCGTGTGGTGGTGCATGTATCGCACCACCACATCCCCTTGCCAGGCCACTTCTGATACCACGGAGAGTATCTACGTCAGTTTTTAAAAGAAAACTCTATTTCAAAACAACACCAAGCCTGTCTTCAGATTACCCACTGTGAGTAAACTGTCCAACCACAAATATTTAAAACTTTTCACTGCAGTTTGAATAATCATGCAAAAAAAAAAAAGATGCAGGGAGTACTTTCTGGGAAGATCATTTGGCCTTCAGATTGGTGGCACTGCCCCAGTGGGACCGTGGTGTTCCCTGATCACATCCTTTGCACATGCTAAGAGGGTCAACTTTGTCACTGCATCAAGAGGTGACTGGACTCCAGAAGACAGACTAGACTCACACTAATCCAACTCATAAGAGAATGAGATATGGAAGCTAGTGTCCATCCGCAATTTACAATGAGAACCTCACCTCCTGATCTTCACATGTGATTTTCCATCTGCCTAGAATCATTTCTTTGCAACTTTATCCTCCTGAATTTGACTGGCCAATCTTAGGTCTCCATTTAATCCACTTCTCCAGAAACCACTCTCTTACCATCCTGGTCTGCATTAAAGGCCCCTCCCATGTGTTCCCAGAGCTGCACTGCCTCCTACACACATAGCTGTGTGTTTTTCCCAAAACCAACAAATTCCACAATTCTCCAGATACCACTGGATGCCCTACCAGTCAGTTCAACTCTGACACTAGCTACCCGGAGTAAGTGTCAGGATCCACAAGTTAAGGGCTGTCCCACAAGACCATCCCCACTTCATACAGCAGTCACAAGTCCCAGTGGGCCACCTATACTTCTGACGGCTTGGCTATAGATCAGGAATTTCCATTACCCACCCTCTGGTTGAATAATTCCCTAGCGTGGCTCACAGAACTCAGGAAAGTGCTCTCCTCACTGCTGCTGGATTGTCACAAAGAATTCAAACCCAAGAACGGCCAAATGGAAGAGATGCACAGGGCGGGCATGGATAGGGATGTGTCCAGCCCTCTGTGGGCACAGCACCCTGCCAGCACCTCCACATGTTCACCAAGTGGGAAGCAATCTGAGCCCAACGGTTTAAGGGTTTTCATGGAGGTTTCCTTAAGGAGACGTGCTTGGTTATAACACTGGTCATTAGTCATTCACTTAATCCCCTGCCCCTTCCCCTCCTTGGATGTCAGGGGTTGGGGCTGAAAGTTGCAACCTTCTAATCACGCCTTGTTTTTTCTGGCAAGCAGCCCCCATCCTGAGATTATGTAGGGCCCCCAACCACGCCGTTTCATTAACACACTCACCACTCCAGAGATTGCAAAGGTTTAAGGAACCATGTGGCAGGAACCAAATATTTATTTCTTATATTTATTTGTATTTATTATAATTTATCCATATTTATATTTCATGATAGCATTTAATGTATACAACTTGAATCCCTTGCCTACCTGTCTCCATCCCCCTAGGAGCAGATAAAGAGAACAGAACTCCTGGACTCACTTTGGTGTCCGGAGTGTCTGGAGCCAAGCCTGCCGCAGGCCAGGCTCCGTAACGAGGGACTGCACGTTGGAGTCCTGAGCAAACCTACCAGGGAAGTTAAATCTACCAGCGAAAAGCTTCCTTGTTGAGCCTAGACTCAGAGCTCAGTGGCTCAGCTGCACGATGCCGTAGATCAGAGTCCCTGGGGCAGATGACCAATTTCCATTACACAGGTGCATATGGCGTGGACCACAGAATCTTAGCTCAGAGCCCCTGAGATCTGCACTCAAAGACTTCTACCCTTGAACCCCCTGTTACGGCTGCATTGCCCTCCTCCCCCGCCCTGTTGCCCCAGGGGATGGCACCTGTACATTGAAGTGTTCTTGAAAACTCTCCAACTGTGCAAGCAAAGACAAACTCTGTGTACTTCCTTTCCGTAGGTAAGTTGCTCTACCCATGATTCTTGCATTCTTTTCAAACCCAGAGTGACTTTGATGGCATTTTTGAGACATGCTATTCAGCATCAAATCTCTACTCAGCATTCCTTGTGTTGTTATTTTTATTACCAAATAATCATTTGATTATCACATTATAGAAAGTTAAAAAGGCGCAGAGGAAAAATTAAAACCACCATTTAGAAATAATTGTCTTGCACCTTATTAATTTCTACTTAAAGACGTCTGGTGAGCATCTGCTTATGTCAATAGATTTCTAAAATGACAGGTTTTCAGGGCTTCGTTATGGTCAGCTGCAGGCTAATTAAGTTAATGAGCATTTCTTTTAAATTTCCAGAGCTAATTCAAAAGTGTGCTTTTCACATAGTCATTAAGCAGTTCGGATGTGAGAACTATTGTGCAACATGAAAAAGTGTTTGCGTGTAGTGGTAAGTAAAAGGGGGTTTACTACAATTGTATATATACTCTAATTGCAATTACTTTTAAAAAATTAATTCTGAGCAAAAGTGGTTGAAGAATACGCTTTAAAACGCAGTCTGCTGCGGTGATAAGATTATGTGTGAACTGTCACTTACCTCTACCCACTGTTTCTTGGCAGTGCGAGACTATCACTTTATAATGAAAAACAGTTTTTTAATTTCCCATGACAGTTTAAGCTGCCCAAATGGCACGCGGCCAAGAAAGGCAGATTTTTCCAATCAACAATTCTGTTCTTGAGTTACCTGAACTTTACTGAACTGATAATGAAACACACTAAAGACACTCGACTGCTTCTTTCAAAGGAATTTTGCCAAATGCATTTGGACCAGGTGGAGTGGGAGGAAAATGAGTTGATGGAATCTCTGGGAAGAGGGGATTCAGCTTCCAGCCCCCAAACACAGGACACGTCTGGGTTTCTCACCAGGGTCTCTCTGCCTGTGGTGGGGTCACCGACCTTCCCGTTCGGCCCGGGACCCAGAGGGTTCCTGCACACAGACTGTCAGGTCGGAAACTGGGGCCGGCTGGGCAAGGAGGGGCGAGTGGTGTCCCGGCCATGGACTACGCCTGCAGGAGCCGGGCCCCTGGAGCAGCGCGGAGGCCTGGTGGCCTTTGGCTAATGTCACTGCCGATGCCCCTGCTCTCTTGCGGCCAGCCCCTGAGAAATGTCCCCCATCCTCCCTCTAGCCAAACAAATAGAGAGGCCAACGACAACTCGGTCCTGATGCTGCCCCAGGAGCCTGTCCCACTAGGAAGAGTCTCCACTACAACCACAGGAGGCCCTTGATTCTCACCGGGCACCCGGCTCGTGGTGCTGGGGAAGCCCTATGTTCTGAACTGCCTCGGCATTAGCAGCTGGCTTTCTTTCCAGGGCCATTTGTCACGGGGACACTCCGGGTTCGTGGTTTCACGTGCGTTCTGTGCGTTGACCACCACTCTCACCAACCTGTTTCCCTGCGGTCGCCTCCGAGTCCCCGCTCCCTCCCGTCCTGCAGGACCCCTTTCTCAGCCAAGCCTGTCCTGGCCACCCCACCTCCAGCTCTCCCCGCCGGCCCTGGCTTGACTTCTCCCCACAGCTCTCACCTGGATCTGAGCAGATTCTCCATTTTACTGATTTCTCTGGTCTTTGCCCGCTTCCCCTGATGGAGCATGAGCTCCATGAAGGCACTTCGTGCTGTGTTTGTCTGTTTAGTGAACAGTGGGCACAACCACCGATGACCAGCAGATAACGAGCTCACTCCCACCCCAGCCCCACCCCTACCCCTGTGCCCGGCTCATTGCCCCCCAGCCTCAAGTCTCCGCACAACCGCCACCTAAGGAGTTATTCGTGACAGTTCCAGCCTCGGGGAGCAGCGCCACTACACCTAGTGCCCTGCACGAGCTATGGTTTGGGAAGACGGCCGCGGTTCCTCTCAACTCGGGCGTCACTGAGAAGTCAGTGTTGTTTACTTTCTGTCTCCTGCCTTTCCCACTTCGTGTTCTGGGCAAAGTCCTTCCATCGCCAGGCGTTTTTCACTCGTTTTGTCTTGGGCTCAGACAACCTTGGCTAATTGGGTCTCCTGGCTGATTCAGCACAAAGTCTCCTGACAGATGTTTTCTTCTCCAATGGAGGTTTCTTCAGAAGTCATTTCATCAAACACGCCTGGGTGCAGCATAATTTAAACAATGACAAAAATGTAAAGACAGAGCTGTGTCTCGGTTTCTCGTGTGAGTGACAAGCCTCAGAGCCCAGAGTCAGGACACGTCCACTGGTCTCAGTATCATTTGTAATCAAGTCACTTTGAGCCAAAGGCCAGGCAGTGAGCGCTGGTTCCCATCATGTCAAGTCAAAGGAAGAAGTGAGAAACAGCAGGCACGCAGCCCCCAGGGAGTCAGGTTTACAGCACAAAAGAGTAGAAAATCGGGAGGTCAGGCCAGAAGAGGTCTGAGAGAGTCTCACCTGGCTTTCCACAGCAGAGCCGATCTAGGTTGTCCGACACTGAAACACGTGCCAGAAAATAGAGTCTTGACCTCGCTGTGCTTATTGCAATTCCTCAACGTTAGAAGTAACCCTGGGAACTCATACATCTTCTGAAGGAATATTTATGTGTAAGTTTAGCGGTCCCTTCAGTTTCACTGCATTTTCTTTCTCTTCTGTCAACTTTACATGAAGTGAAAATTAATATTTAACAAGAGCACATCTAGTAGGACTCACTTTTTAAAGATGAAGCCATATGGATTTGTGTTTCTATCCACACCCACCGGTCCTGTGTCCGTCCGCTCTGCAATGACCAGAATGAGGCTTTGCAGAAGCAACACTGGCTCTGGTGGGCGGTGAGATTTGTGGTGATCTTTCTTTTCTTTGTGCTTTTCTATAGGTGTTGAGTGTTTTCTAACAGGGAGCCATCATATTCATAGAAAAAACAGAAGTCATTACCTAAAAGGGAAAAACCCAACAGAAATCTTCGACCAGAGGCCAGCCTCACTAGTGAGTATGTACGTACTGGGGGTTCTTACTGGGGTTCTTGTGGAGAGTGGGGCCATGCTGTGATGCCCACTTGGGGAGACCCTAAAAGTAGAGAAGTTGACCGTGTTCAAGGTTCTGTTAAAACTGAATGTCCGTCTGTTGGCCTGAATGTGTCCAAATGGGTCTGATTCATGAGTTAACTGTGCCAGAGCCTCACGCACCCAGACAGAGGTGGGAGGGTAGGCAGACCAGGTGATGGTACCTGAGGGCTTCCTGGCATCCTCTTTGATTGGATGATTGTATATAGACTTAACAGGCCACAAAGCCTCCTCCAGTTGCTGAATGTCCTTTCCCAGCTGCCTCGTTACATCTCTGCATTAATGCCCGTAAGCTGCACTTCCTAGTGGCTCAGCTTCCTACACACGCATGAGCTAAGTCATTTGCATATGGGCCAGAGCACTGAAGTCCTACGTACACGTCATAACTGAGATGCGAACATTGTAAATAAAGAACTATGAAGATCGTTTCAGCAGCATATGAAGAGCAGTGCCCACTACAGCCAAGCAAGTCTTAGTCCCAGTAATTTAATGCTATATTAATGTCGAGAAACCTGTAAACATAGCATTTCACTACATAGCAAAATTTATAACAAAATAATCTCATATGATGGGAAAAGACATTTTATAAAATAAATGTTCATTATTATTGAACAATAGTTAACTAGAAACTTTTTGTTATCTATTTTTTTATCCAAGCATAGTCAGTTTACAATGTTGTGTCAATTTCCAGTATACAGCATAATGTTTCAGTCGTACATATACGTACATATATTCATTTTCATATTCTTTTCCATTATAGGTTACTACAGGATATTGACTATGGTTCTCTGTTAACTAGAAATTGAAACATGACCCTAAACTTGGTGAAGCACAAGACTCACTGGTGGAGCACACAGGCGTGCTCATTAAGCCTAATCCTAAAAATAAGAAACATCATTATAGTGACCACTATCGGTTATTCACTCAGAACATACTCTCCCTCCTTTTCCCGAGAGACCTTGATGTTCACTGAGTTATCCACTTCCTTTCAGCCACATGCCTCAGGAGAAGGTGACCGACCAACCTCAAGAAATAAAAGCGTGTACCCAGACGAAACCTCGTACAAGAATGTTCCTGGCGGCTTTGTACCTAAGAGCAAAAGGAAGGAGCGATCCAGTGTCCTCACTGTTGAGCAGATAAAATGTGGTACGTCCATAGCATGGAAGGCTATTTGTCCACAAAAAGAAATGAGATACTGAAACATGTTACAACCTGGATGAACCCTGAGAATGTTATGCCAAAAGAAATAAGCCAGACACAAAAGACCACATATTGTGTGATTCCGTTTATGTGAAGAGTCCAGAAAGGGCAAATCCACAGCGACAGAAAGCCAGGCTGGGCAGGGGGCGGGGGCGGGGATGGGGAACCACTGCTAATGGGGGCGGGGTTTCTTTTCAGGGTGATGGAAATGTTCTAAAGCTGATCTGGGTGATGGGTGCCCAACTCTATAAACAGACTAAAGCCACTGAATTAGCCACTTTAATGGGTGAATTGCATGATGTGTGAATTATATCTCAAAAAAGCTGTTACCAAAAAGGAATAAATGGAAGGTGGAGAAAGAGACAGCGCAAATATGACCTTGATCTCTTGAGGGACTTGGTAGCAGGGGGACAGATAAGGGTCGAGGTAAGCTGTTTAAGATAAGATTATGACCACAGGAGCCAGCACATAGAGAAAGTGGAAAAGACAGAGTTATGATGGAATGTTCTAGAAGAGAGAAGACTTGATTCACACAGGCTTCCAAGGACTAGCCTTTGCACTGCTCATGCTGCCCCTCCTAAGAAAAGCAGTGTGCCTTTGGAATGAACCAATCTTGGTGCCCAAGTCAGGGCAGACCAGGGTGGACACCGTGCCCGAGGCTACACCTGCCCAAAGGTCACTCCATGTGATGCAACTGGTGAGAAATCTCATGGGATGCGGGAGAGCAGAGTGGCCACTGGATCCTGAAACTGGGCAGCCCCTCCCCTTCCCCTCCCCCACACCCAGGAGAGAGGAAGGACACAGAGAAGGGCTTTGGACCCAGGTTTGGTTGGGTTCAGTTCCCTGGCCCATCCGTGGCAGGCAGCAGTCACTAAACAGCTGTTCCCATGAGGAAGCGCCATTAGCAAACTGACCGACTGCATTGTATGCACATTTCTGGTCCCGAGGGCAGCTGTTCAGAGGTGATCTTTTCCTTTCATCAAACGTGTAGAAATATCAAGTGAGCTCGGCTTCCGGCTACAAATTAAAGCAGTTTTCAGGTTTTCAGTGCTTCAGCCAGTACCTTGAAAATAATTTTCTAACGATTAACCATCCACATTCAAAAGACATGGCAGTCTTGCCTCTCCTAGCTCTCTCCCGAAGTCAGTGAGTGTTCAGGGTAAAAAGTGGGGACACCCACACGGTTCAAGCATGTCTTTGCCCACTAGGCACTCTGCAAACGGAGTTTGACTTTAACTATGTTTGAAAAGAAAACACGTGATCTTGATAAACTGTTTAATGCTCTGTAGTTTGAGTGGCTGGAGTTCCTTAATAAGGCAACACCATTACTCTGCCTACACATGTGCAAATGAACGGATGGATGCAAATGGCAAAAGTTCTTCCCCAATCAGGAAACAAACAAACAAATGCTTGATTCGGGACTTGAAGATCAATGAAATAAGCTTTTAAAACTACCTTTAATGAGTTGGAAAACAGCGAGTTCAGAAACAATTGAGCTAATAAATTATTTCTAGTCCAACAATCTCAGTCACTAAAACTCCCTGGAAGAAAGAGTGGGTTCCTACCAGAGGTGGTGGCAGGGATGTTCAGAAAGAGGAGAGGTGAACAGAGAAGGAACGAACCAGGAGGGCATCCAGGTTACCTGGTGTGGCCTCAGGTGCCTAAAGGGAGGGGCCGCAGGGAACAGAGCGGATGTTTCAGTCTCCCCTGCAACCAAGTCCAGGTCCTGGGTCTCAGAGTCCTGTTTCGTCCTCACAACAATCGTATACCTGCCACTTTTATTTCTCCCACTGTGTAGATGGGAGAAACGATTTCACAGAGAGGAGCAGTTTACCCCAGGCCACCTATGTGGAAGCTGTTTGGAAAAAAAAGAAAAAAAAATGGCAGACCTTGGTAACCAAATAGACATGAGCTACAAAGATGACCCCTGAGCTCAGCACTGAGCAAACCCAGACATGTCAGGAGGCCAGCAGCACCTCATCCACTAGTGAGTAGGACCCACACTCCTCCACAGTGTGCCCAGGCCCTTGAAGACCCGTCCAAAGTCCCCCTTCCAGGCCCACCCGCTTCCAACACTCCCGCACAGTATAGGCTCCCAGCAAACTGGCACCGACAGAACCCAACCAGGCTTCTTCTTCCCCGTCTCTGAAATGTCACGGCGCATCACTCTTCTCTTGTGACTCACACCATATTGTCTTCTGAGATGGCTCTTCACCCGCTCACACTAGGCTGTGACCATGCTGGGGACAAGCACTGAGCATTAATAACCCTAATTACCACCCTAAACCCGACCCACAGCCTAGAACTATCCCTGGTATATAGCAGGCGCCTAATGCTTCCTGAGTGAGAGAGTGAATGCAGGGACGGGGTCTGTGCCCTCCTCTGGCTGCTCCACTTCTACGCTATTTAGTAAAAATGAATGAGAAAGTGTGTTCTGAAAAATACTAAACAGACACACAGACATAGAAAACAAACTTGCGGTTACCAAGGGGAAAGGGGGGAAGGATAAATTAGGAGTTTGGGATTACAGATACACATTTCTATATATAAAATAGATTAACAACAAGGACCCACTGTACAGCACAGGGAACTATATTTAGTAGCTTGTAATAACTTATAATGAAAAAGAATATATATGTGTATAACTGAATCACTATGCTGTACACCAGAAACTAACACAACGTTGTAAATCAACCATACTTCAATTTTTAAAAAATTTTAAAAGATTGATGGAGTTCAAACCATTTCTATGACTTAAATGTTAATCTTATTTAAATAAAAAAATTCTTTGATGTGTTAAATTGAACCTTCCTAGTTTCGGTCTGAAAACCCTGCACTTGCATTTGAGGGGAGCAGCAGAGAGGCTCAGGTCCCCGCTTTGCTGCCCCTGCTGTGAAGCCAGACCTCTACGAGCCTCAGCCCCTCAGCCAAATGCCGAGCAGGCTGACGGTGGGATCGGTGGGGCTGGTGGAAAATGAGACCACACACACGTAATGCTCAGCGCAGTGTCTGCCCACACTCAGGGCCAAACAAACCGGTACTGTTTGTAGTTGTGACTGGTTTTGCCAGAGACTTACCTTAGGCAGGTCCTTTAACTCCTTCGCCCCTTAGTTTTTTCATCTATAAAATGGGGACAATGGTCGCTGCAACATCCTCCTCATTGCACTGTGAAAACACAACTAGATTTTGTAACTATTCAAGGCGGTTGTGAAAAGAAGTATATTCTATGGTCTTAAAACAAATGGAAAGCGTGGCCACCCTGATTCGTAGTTTCTTTCTTTTTTTTTAAACTGGAAAATTTTTTTTCTAATTGAGGATTAATATTTTCTGAAATCACAAGATCACAGGAAGGAGAACTCAGGTCCCAGGTCTGCTCCTTTGTCCTCACACATGGATCTGTTCAAAGGACAGGGCCACCATGAGAGATTTGTCCTGGAAAAATCTCAGGTGCCTGTCCCAACTGGTACTTTACGTGGGACAACCCCCCTTGGAATGGTCCTAGTGCCTGTGGGCATATTATTTATCATGTTAATATATTACAGTGAGCGTATAATGAAGCTCAAGTTCTCCTGGAAGTCGAATCTCCTGCCACCTTGATCCTCAAAGCCAACTGGGAGTTGAATCTTCCACCGTTCTGGTGTCAACTGCTGTGTCATTCCGTGAAAGACTATGCCCTGCCTCCTTCCCTCCTGTCTCAAACTGACCCAGGAAGAAAGAGTCCCTTGAAGAGACTGACTTGCTCAAGGTCACCCAGCTGGGAAGTGTCCTCACCTGCCTCCTTGGGGGCTGAGCTCAGGGTTCTGAACCCCCTCTCTGAACAGCACTTCCCTCGGGCACAGGGATGCAGACATGTGTTTCACCTGCCACCTTAGCCTCAGAATGAGTCCATTACACCAGATGGAGAGCAGTTTATGCTGCAGGATTATTTACTCATGAAATTAATCAAGTTCTGTCAGTTGGCTTTAATTCAGATTTTGAAAACCACATCAGAATCCAACACTGTGACTCCCCACGGGTACACTAAGGCAAGCGTGGACGACATGGGTGACTCAGTGAAGTGTGATTGGAGACTGGGTTTCATACAGACATCGGCTGATTTTGTCAACAATCCCACCTCCCTGGTGCCCATCTAAGCTGGGCATTGTTCCTTCTCAGTGGGGGAAACACAGTGCTCTTTTCATCCAAGTCGTCAGCAATTTCATCAGTTGCCGTTTTATTCATCCAAGGTTGTGTTTGTGATAAAACATTCTAACTAACGTTTTATCATTTCCTTTAAGAAATCTATCCTTGGGTTTCATAGATAAAGGATAGAGTAATGCAGTTTATAAAATAACCAAAATATGTCCCTAAACTCCCCTACTTAACAGTAACCCTGCAGCCAAAACAATACATACTAATACTCTTGTTATTAGTGTCTTTTATATCCTGTAGGAAATTACTCACTAGTATAATAAGGTAGAACTATTTGGGTACTTTTAAGTGACCCCACCGCCACCAGTTCTGTCTGCGGTAACATTTGAAGGACCATTGTGCAAGAAGAAACGCTGTGAATTTAGACAAAGAGAAGCTGTGTACAGGAAACACATAGCAAGAAAATCTTGAGTTTGCAAACCAAATAGAACTGGTTTACCTACCAAAGCTGCCTCGTGACCTCCCCTGATTTAATGAACAGTGATCTCTTCACATCAAACGTCCTCTGGGAAAGAACACAGCCCCTGCCTGGACAATGGGCAATTGCCCAAGAGCCAGCGTGTTCCCGGAATAGACCGGGGGCACTTGGGTCCCTCCACCGTGCACCAGGAGATGGTGCGGATGTGAAACAGTGAGGCTTTCATGGGAACACGGCCACGACACGTGGGCAGAACACAGAGGATGGGGAAACTGGGCACCCGGCGGAAGAGCACTGGGAGATGGGGGATTCAAAAACTCATCCTCCACCCTCAAGAGCCAAATTTCAACCTTTCAGACTAATCGGTTAGGAGAGAAGGAGACCAAAATGCAAAAATAACTTAGTGTTTCTGAAGCACAGTGCTATTCATCTGAAGTCTACATACAGCTAGAACCAGTTACTGCTTTGAGCGCACGTTGGGATAATCGCTTTGATGCTCCCATAGAACGTAGTGAACAGTAACTCGCTGCTGGGATTTTATGTAGAACTTGGGACGCCTGAAGTCTCGAAAGGAACGCATAGGAAGTGTGGAAGAAACAGGAAAAGTATAAACTGTCAGAATGGAGGACGGGAGCTCAGCTGTCTTCAGTTCTAATGAAAAGCAGTCCTGACTGTGAGCTCTCCATCGACTACCCCGACAGGATGTCCCTGCCCTGGATGCTGGCAAGACAGGGGACAAGCAGGACGGGGGCACCTGCCGTGTGCACAGCCCCAGCCTCGCACACATCTTCCCATGGGAAGGGCACTCTAAAAGTAGGGTTTTCTGCTGGGGCTATTTGATACCAAATACGAGAAGAAAATTTCCTCTGAAATAAGAGGGAGGAAAATCTGCCTCACTGAATGCTGTGCCCCAGTGGCAACAAATGTGGTATCAGTTTCTACAAAAGCTTCATTGTGACAGATCACCGCTGACACCGTGAATGCCATCACAGCAGAAGCCGTGCCCTTCTTTGCGGTCGGATGTGAAATCCCACAAGGCAGACCTCCGTCCTCCTGCTTGCTTTTTTAGAATGCCCTTTTGCGTTTTCAGGCGTTAAAAGTGGCATTGTGGCCTGGGTGCGTGTAAGATATATGAGGTATGATTAGCAGTAATGCTGAGATGTTTCACTTGGAACAGGTCTGCCAAGTTCCGGACCGTTCCTCTAACCACCGGTAACTTAAACATCACCTAACTGATGACAAAAAGCCACAGCTGCAAAATATATATAGCCTGTCGGGTGTAAGGTTTCTACCAAGATCAATAAGAGCTTGAAGGTTGTGTGATTCCCACGTGGAGTTCACGAACTGGAGTCGGCCGCACGCCTTTTCAAGTCTGAAGACACACTGAAAGGATCTTTCTGTTTATTCATCCATCTCTTCATTCATTCAACTAACGTTTATTTAGGGCCTTCTCCTGTGGCATCCTGTGCTAGATCTGAGTTGAGCTGGTTAAGCCAGGAGGGTTAACAGTGGATTCAAGGTGGAAAATTACAACATCTCTGAAGAAAAGATCTATGGAAACATTGTGTTAGGTCGTAACATTGAAGCAATGTTAAATTCCTGAATGTTATCATTGTATTGCAGTCATGGAGGAGAATGCTGTTGTTCTTAATAGATACATATTTAGGAATAAAGTGTCATGTTGGATACCACTATCAAATAGTTTGGCAAAAAGTGTGTGTGTGTGTGTGCACATGCACATATATAATGTATATATAGTGTGTATATGTGTATGATGTATACTATATATTATGTGTGTATATATATCTATATAAACAGAGACACCAAGTGTAAAATAGTAATAATTGGTGAATCCAGGTGACGAGTGTAGGGGTGTTCATTATATTTATCCTGCACCTTTTCTATAGTTTTTACAATTTTCACAATACAAGTTTAGAGGAAAATTATCATCTCTGACTTTAAGGTGCTTACTAGCTAGAAGTCATTTTTTCTAATAAAAAGAAAAGGAGAGGAAAATTACATTTTAAACATAGGATCAGAAGTCACTCAAAGGATGCTGAAACTATTCAGCCAGGGCTGGCGATCTCTGGTGAAGAGGTCTTGGGGGGTCCGTGTCAGTCACACCCACAAACTTAACTGCGAGGAAGGCAGCCCCGTGGGACACGTGCTTGGGTCCAGCTGAGCCCAGCCTCACCCGGAGTTCCAGCCAGGTTCCAGCCCATCTTGGGTGCCCCTGGGGAAGCAGGCACTTCAGGGCTCCACGGAGACCCCCAGCACCTGCTATAGACTCAGGTCCTCAGAGAAGACAACAGCCACCAGGTGCCTGGGGCCCCCCCCACCCTCACACGGCAGGTGCAGAAGTGGCGGCCAGACCACACCTGAACGGGTCTGTAGTAATAAAGAAAGTACAGATGATGTTTACGAACATAAATCAGAAAGAAGATGGAAGAAGATTTTTGTTTTGTAGTTTATTTGTACTATTTTTTAAATTCCACACATAAGTGATATCATATGATATTTGTCTGTCTGATTTACATCTCTTAGTATGATCATCCCTGGGTCCATCCTCAAGGTCTCTTTTAGTTGTAAAAATGATTTGATTCTGCCTCTTATTAACTCTTGCATCCCTGCTTTGTCCTTGCTCAGATGGATGTCACAGAAGGCGCTGGAGAGGGACGGAGGGGCTCAGTGGGCAGCCAGGCCTGAGGGGACCAAGGGCCCGGGGCTCTTCCCGGCTGCGGTGGAAGGCTCACACCTCCCCCAAGGCGAGGAGAAGCCTGAGCTTCTCTGTTAGCAAAGTCAGCACCAGAGGAGGAAGAGAGAAAGGCGGCAAGAAGGCTTGTTGGGGTGGGAGTAGGGCACTGCCGGCCTGGAGCTGGATTCAGGCTTTAATGACCCCATGGCCAGACCGGTGTTGACTTGGCCCAGAAAGGTCTTCCTGCAACCCCTGAGTCATCCAGGATCAAATGAGGGTCAAGCCTTCTCGCCAAGGGCCAAGGGCCACCTGGCAAAGCTCTGAGACGAATCCTTCTCCGCTCTCCATTACGTTATCATTACTGTGGGGAGACAGCTCAGTCAGCTGCAGCCGCTAACACGCTGTCCACCCCCCTCCCACCTCATCACAAATAATAAGGAGCAGAATCAGCAAAGTCAGGGAGTGGAGAAGAGCAAAGGGTGGCCTCGGCAGGAACGGACATGCTCTGCCCATCCCTATCCAGGCGCAGACCCAGGACTCAGACGTTGGTCTCCTCCACCTTGGGGCCGAGCTTTCCTGTAATGCCATGAATTTGCAGAAGCAAAGATGCCCTCTCGCCAGCAGACCCTGATCAAACATTTCCTCTCCATCCAATCACATCCTGTGATCTTAACCCCCACGTTGGCCTTTCTGATGCCCCGACTTCAGAGTTCTTTAAGTTCCTAATGCTTTTGACCTGTGGGTCATCTCAGCTAGCTGACCTTGACCAGCCCCTCACCACCTCCTCCCTCCCCCACCCTGTGGGCCATCTTGGCTCCCAACCCCAGAATTCTCTGTTAGTTTTGCTCCACTGCAATTTATGCTGTAAAACTCCAGCTGGGGCCTCACCCTTACTTGAAATGATTTCTCATTCACTTTGAGTCCCAGCTACACACAGAGCTGTGCAGGTGATCCTCAAGGTTTCTTTTATTGTTTTTTTTAAATTGAGATATAGTTGATTTACAATATTGTGTTAGTTTCAGGTGTACAACAAAGTGATTCAGCAATACGTATATGTGTATCTATCTATAACCTTTCTTCCATTGTAGGTTATTACAGAATATTGCCTATGGTTCCCTGTGCTATTCAGTAGGTCCTTGTTGTTTATTTATATACAGTGTGTATCTGTTCATCTCAAACTCCTAGTTTATAACCCCCCTTCCCCTTTGGTAATTATAAGTTTGTTTTCTATGTCTATGAGTCTATTTTTGTTTTGTAAATGAGTTCATTTGTACTGTATTCTAGATTCCATACGTAAGTGATATCATATGATATTTGTCTCTGTCTGACTTACTTCACTTAGTATGATCACCTTTAGGTCCATTCTCAAGGTCTCTTCTAGTTGTAAAACTTACTTGATTCTGCCTCTTATTGACTCTTGCATCCTTAAGTAAACTGATTCCATCGTACCTGCCCCTGTTTCTCAGAAGGAATTCTGTTTTCCCTCCGACGAGGCTCACCACTCCTCCACCTGTGCATTCGCATCCTTCCTGCATGCTCTGGGGCCTGGCTCTGTCAGTTCCCCTTTTCTCTGGGAGTGTTGGTCTCTCTCTTTCAGGGCCCCTGTTCTGAGATGACACACCCAGCCCCCCCCCCCCACGGCCCTCACAGACCGTGAAACCCACAGCACCCACCCCCCGGGAAAGCGGAGGATCCCAGAGCTGGCACCACGTGCTTCAGGGGACGCCAGCCTGGACCCCGGGTGTGACTGGCTGGACCAGTGATTCTGTCTTGCCTGGACACCAGGGAAGCCAACAGTGTGTGAGACTGTGACCAAGGGAGGACTTCCAACCAGGTTCCGTCCCAGAAGCATGACTCTCAAGTGCACATGGAGAAGAAGGCTGTTGACCACTGAGTCCTGCTCTGGCTGCGGTGGTTTTCCGGTTCTTCACCCGCACAGCTGCACATCCCAGCAAGGAACGTGATGGAAGCAAATGGTTCCCAGTGCTTCCTCCATTCAGCAAGCAGCGTTGCATTGCCTTCAGCACTTGAGAAATCCAAGGTATGCTTACAACTACAAGTCCTCCCACACCTGCCAACACGCCCACGTGATGATTCACTGTCTTTTTTTCTCTCGTGTCTGCATCCTCCCGAGGTCCTCTCTCGTGTGGTCCCCTGCCCACCTCTCCCGTGGGACGTCGTGGCATTGCAGGCAGGGACCTGGCTGCCCTTCAGTGCTCCACACCGGCCGTGGTCATTCATCAGCATCCAACGTGTCATCAGGGCTCCACACATACATTGAACCAAAGCAGCCTCCTCTCTGTGTGGTACGACCACTCCTGTCTCCCCAACATCTTTTCTCTCTAATGGGCTATTTATCCTCTCATTTCAACTTCAGTGGTAGCTCTCAAATTGGTCACCACCTTCCCGTTCTCGCTGTCGCCACCAGAGACTTCTAACTGACCTTTCTGACCTCGAGTCCCGCACCCCACCCCACCCCACCCCCAGTCTACCCTGTACAAGGCTTAAAAGGCAACAGCTGCTAGGCGTTCTCTCAGTGGTTCATGGAAGTACTGTTTTGTGATTTAAAAACACTCCGCAGCGGTTTGGTTTGGTTCTCCGATGTACAGCCACTGTCCAGCGTGAGAAAGGGCAGGGAGCAGGTGCCTCCTCTGCCCATGGTCTTCCTGCTGGGGCTGCAGCCAGAGCCTCTCCCCTCCCCAGTTCTAGAAAACTGCCTGCTCTGTCCTGTGGAGCCAGACAGGACCACCGAAGCTCTCGGCAAACACAGCCCAGTGTTCCTATAAGGACGACTGAGGAAATGTCCCTGATGTCAGATGGAGGGTCTTGGGGTCAAAGAGAATAAGTGAATGGGAGACAAATCTGAGCACAGAACCTGGAGGGCCTGCCCCGGAGCCAGACCTTGATCAGTAAGAGCCCCACCTCTTCGCATTTCATCCTTCACGCTCTTTGGTGTTTAAGCCTTTGAATGCCCCCACCAACGAGTACAAAACATAGTCTGACTGGAACAGGATTCTAATGTATCTGTAATCACAGTAAATGATGAAAATAAAATAAATTATTTTTTCTTTTTCACTCTATTTTTCATAAACAGGTGCTGGCTTCCTTTTTGGGGGACAGGGAGGTGGGAGGTAATTAGGTTTATTTATTTATTCATTTTTTTAATGGAGGTGCTGAGGACTGAACCCAGGACCTCGTGCATGCTGAGCACATGCTCTACCACTGAGCTAGACCCTTCCCTCCGGCTTTCTTAAGGCAATTAAATTTTGTTATGATTTAGACATTTTCAACATTTAGAAGCGACAATGGTCTTCCAAAAATGATAAGGACAAAGCCATTAGATTACTTCAGAAAGGTTTTTAACTTTATTTTCTTTTAGCCTTTTCCTCTCCGACTGTGGATGACGAGCTGGTGACCAACATCAGGTGACGGGAATGAAAATAAAATGAATAACCTATGAATGTTCTTTCCCGTTGGCTGAGAATCTCGTGATGGGGGAGTTTGGATGTTGTTGGTTGGAGCGATTGGGTACAAAGGTCATGAAAAAACAGCCAGCTGGAAAGACAAACTGAACCAGATCGACCTTTAAGGGCAGAGCAACTTCTTACAGGAGAAAAAAGATCCAGAAAGTGGACAGTGGAGGACAGAGGGGGGAAACAGACAAGCACTCATACAAGCTGGAGTCTTGGAGAGTTTGGGGGTTTGTAGGTGGAGAGAAGGGGGCTGGAAGCAATTGCCTTGGGAGCTGTGTGAGATTTTGAGAGCAAAGTGAATGGGGAAAGAGGACTTTAAGAAAAATTTGAGTGTGCTATGAATGTGCCCCTTTAGAGAGATGACAGTAAAACCTTGTTACTTTCAATTACTGTTTCTTCTGAATGGGATTCTGGCCAGAGGCAGGCCAAAAGATGAACAAGAACTGATGATTTTATGCAGATTCAAAGTATCAGATAAGACCAAATTCATTTAGGAAAATCAGCATACAGCCCCCCTGTTCCCCTAGGGAAGTTTCAATGTCTGACTCCCAGGGGGAACTTTGTTCCCAGGTATGGAGAGAAAGACCAATTGACCAGGAAATGGCCAGTGCAAAAATTCAAATTCAAGGGTCTTTGTGAAAGGTGTTTTAATGTGGACTCAAAGATCTTTCTAGCATTGCAACGTTTCCTTTTAACCCTTATGTGGCCAGGACCTATGAGGTCGTTTCAAATTCTTAATTCATGCTTTCCTTGGTATCTCTTCCTAGTGCGATTTCTAAAAAGGTATCAACTGATTCTCCAACCCTCTTTCTCACCTTTTTTCTTTTTAAATAACATCTTTCTGAAGCAAGAAACACGTTACCTATGCAGGACCCGAAAGAGAAGGAAGTCAGAGGGGAGTCGTGACAGTCACCGGATCCATTCTCTGAAATTCATATGGGTTAGTCACACTGAGCTCAGCAAGCACTTTTTAGACCTCAGTTTACTCTGTCAGGCTTCTCGGGTGTTCATCCTCAGAAAATAAAAGGTTTTTAAAGGAGTAAGAGTGGCCTTTTGTGCCCTGTTTGTTTCAGGGTTAAAAGGAATAGATGGATATTGGTTGGAAGAGTGGATGTGGGGGGGGAGAATGGATGGATGTTGGGTGGAGGATGGATGGATTTTGGGTGGAGGATGGATGGATGTTAGGTAGATGTTGGGTGGAAGAGTGGATGCATGTTTCCCTCCACAGCCAGTTTTGGGGGTGGGACGAGTGTGGGAGACAGGGAAAAACCTCAAGACAGAAAGTCCGCCTGGCAGTAAAGAGGACAGGCAAGCAGGCTGAGTTCTGGGCTCTGTATGAAGGTAGATCATGGAGAGACAGCACGCAGGGTTTCCAAGCCAGAATTGAAGAGCAGCTGCTGGGCCTGGACATTCAGTAGACTCTTAAGGTCCGATTTCAAGTTCTGGGTCAGCTGTACCTACAAAGAACTTTCTGTTCTCATCAGACGCAGAAAATATCTCTTTCCTGGTTGGTTTTTGATTGGTCCCCAGCAACCAGGTGACCCATGTTTCTTCTATGGCCTTTTCTCAGCCTGCTGTCAGTGAAGGAGAAAGGCACAGGACTGAAATGGGGTTTGAACCAGGGGTGACAACTGCCAGCTGGGGGAAGCCCCACCTGCACCCCGGCCTCTGGAGCCACCATTTCTGGAAGGCCCGGGCTCTGTCCTCTGCCACCCTGTCTCTGTTCTCCCTTCTCTGCAGCCCAGAGGCAGCCAGCTGGCCTTCGCCATCCCTCCTGCCCCTGCAGGGCCTGGACAGCAATCTCCAGGGCTCAAGTTTGCGGTGTCAATTGCTGCCTCTGTTGGAAGAATGTGGGGATCCTTCTGTAATGATTGAATCTTCATTTCCATTACCATCTTAGAAGAAAATCTAAAACAGATACTCAGGGACCTTGACCATAAGAATTTTATAAAATTCTGGAACCACTACAACTGTCTGTTTCCCTAGTGACTCGTGGTAACTTTAAAAGTGAAAAGGGCCTGGAATGGGCTGAACTGTGTCGTTTCCCCCCAAAATTCATACAATGAAGTCTAACCCATAATACCTCAGAAAGTGACTATATTTGAAGACAGATTCTTTAAAGAGGTCATTACGTGAGAATGAGGTCACTAGGGTGGGCCCTGATCCAGTGTGACAGGTGACCTTGTGAGAAGTGATGAGGACACAGACACGGAGGGACAGTGTGTGCAGACACAGGGAGCCGGCGGCCACCGACAAGCCAAGGAGACACCAGCCCTGCGGACACCTCGGTCTCAGACCTCCAGCCTCCAGGACTGGGAGGAAGAACATGTCTGTGGTTTGAACAGCTCCGCTGCCCCCAGGCCCACGGCGCCTGGGTAAAGCCAGCAGCCCAAGCGAACAAACACAAGGCCTGAGTGCCCACCTGCCGGGGCAACAAGGAAAGGGGGATTCTGAAGGCTTTTCCCACTCATCCTGGGAGCAGTAAGGACGGGGACGTGCGGGAGGCAGTGCCGAGAGGAAAGGAAGAGGCCCTGTCGCCAGGAAGGTGACCCTATGGGACCTGCCTGCGATACCTCACAGCCAAGCGGAAGCCCCAGTGGAGGAGAGCAGGGTGACCTTCAGAGGCAGACCCCACGCGTACACGCGCACAGAGCTGCAGATGACAGGGGAGCGCGAGGAAGGAAAAAACACCCAAAGCAGAGGCCAAAATGCAAAGCGTTGAGTCTGAGCCCATTTTGCAAAGGGGCAGCCGGTCCTTGCCGCGTCTGCAGTGTCACCCGAGACCGCCCCCCTCCCCGGTCTGGACGGCAGGAGGCCTCGCGCCTGGCGGCGCCAGCCTTGGACCAACAGTCGAAGCCGTGGCTTCTGGACCAGCTCCCTTCAAGCGTGTTTGTGCTTTGCCCTGAGCTCCCTTCACGCCTCTGCCTGTGCATCTAGAAAAAGAGGAACCGGCACCAGCTGATCTCCAAGGGCCCTTTTGGACTAAAATTCTATGGTTTTGATTCCTAACGGTGATTCACTGCGAGTCAACACGAAAAAGGTTAAATCATGTTCTGAGTATTCTAGTTAGGAACACAGGCAGGTGTGTGCTCTATTGTAGAAACATCTCCATCAGAGTTACTAGAGTTTAAAAGCCATCGTGTCGTTTAAAGACGTCAATGTGGAGGGATTTTGTGGCGCGCCCCGCGCTTGGTGGTGGTCAGTGGAACGGGCAGCATCTTCCTTCCTGAGAAGTCAGTGGTTTCCCAGCATCAGGCCCCTATAGATGATCTTATATATCCATCTGACATTTATTTTAAAACTGTGGCTATTTCAAAGCAAAAACAAAAAGATTTGAAGATTCTATCTCTGTCCCTTTTCTCTTAGTGAAAGAAAGACATATTTACTGCTTCTTGTTTAAATATTTAGAGGATCAACTTCTCAGAGCCAGCGTAGACCACCGGCTCCGTCTACACTGCAGAGCGCAAGCCAGACCCCAGGATGGGAGAGAGCTGGTCCCAACGGAGGGAACACCCGCTTCTCTGCAGGATTCCATCCGCTTACACCTCGCTCACCGTGACCGCTCCAGACTCTCGGGCCTTCTTTCATTCGTTTTGTTGGTTCCTTTTCATTCTACAGTGAACATTCTCACTGAAAGGAAAAGAACAATTCTCTCAGTCTAGACTGTTTGGAACTCTTGCACCTCCAATTTTCTCTGGGATTTCCTGCAGTAAGGAGACACCCTCGGACGTCCTGCTGACAGAGGCGGTGCCCGGAGCCAACCAGGTCCTTCCACCCAAAGCCCCCCTCTGTTTTCTCTCAACAGAACACAAATACTTATGTTTCCAGTTACACACTGGGCAAACATTTGTCCAAGGCTCATTATGCTGAGGTAGACTCACAGAAAGCTGGGGTTCCAAGGAATTTTTTTTTAAAAAAAGCTGGACCAGCACCTTCATTTTGTGGTGAGAAAACCAAAGCTCTAAGAGAAGGGAATTGCCAGATGCAGAGGTCGTGGGCTCTGTTAGTGATGGACGGGATGGGAATCCAGTTGCCTCCGTCCTGGCCTGAGTCTATGAGGGCGGATTTCTTTTCCTGCCAGCTGTGGCTTCAGGAAGGGGTGAGGAGAGCCCGTGCTGCTGCACACACCTGTGCATATGCTGTTCCTAACTAGAATGACTGCCACCAACACCTGATCCTGGGCCCACTCTGACGTTTATTCACCCGCCTCGTGGTCTCTCAGCTGTGAGATGAGGAGCTGGGCTCAGGTGTGCGTCTTGGCTCCTGCGCGGTGTGGAGTGGAGGACTTCCTCACTGGTGGGCCCCCGGGGGGTGTGATCCCCGAGCAGCACCTGCATCACCTGGGAACTGGGTAGAAAGGGAAATGAGCAGGCCCACCCAGATCTGCGGGATCAGAAACTCTGGGGATGGGTGGAAGCCAGACCTCTGGGACTTAACCAGCCCTGCAGATGATTCTGGTGTCTGCTGAAGCTTGAGAACCTCTGCTCTGATATAAATAAATGACTTACCACTTTAATACTGGGAAGATGATAACAGTGAATAGCACTGATTCAAAAATCACTAGATGTTGGAAAGAATAGGTTAGACACATTAGATCTGGTAACCAGACTGCACCAAAATAAGTCAAAAATTGTTTTATTCTTATTTTTTTATTGAAGTGTAACTGATTTATAGTGTTAGTTTCGGGTGTAAAACAAAGCAATTCAGTTATACATGTAGATACATATATTTTTTTCAGATTCTTTTCCATTATATGTTATTACAAGAAACTGTAAGTCAATCTTCACAAATAATTTTTAAGTATGTAGTGTTTTCCATTTATTTTAATGCAATTAAGTAATCTTGATTTTTTAAAAGAACAGCAGTGTAGTTAGCCAGCCCTCCCTATCTAATTAAATGTACTATACCCAAAAAAGCTTTTATAAATAGATGAAGTCATACAGTAATTAACTTACAGAGATCTGTGCAAATCATTTTTCATGTCAATGAGTTTTTCTGTGGGGGAGGTGGATAACTCGTAAAAACAAAATGAATTTAGATTTAAGTAGATAGATTATATATTTAGCCACAATGTTGTGAGAGTAAATATTGTCTTTTTTATTAAAAAGGCAATAGAACATCCCTAACAGATTGCAATTATATACGGCCATGTTCTACACTCATTTTCCAATGCAGGAGGCTGACTAAGGTTTCCAGTCAGGATGTTATTTGGACAGAGATGAGCTCTGTGCTGTGAAGTGTGAGGCAGAATGTTCTTTTGAGTTGCAGCCCTGGGTTACAGCAGGGCGAGAAAACGCCTTGTGGCCGGGGTGACATTACACTGTGTGACAGTCACCCCACTCCCACTTTCAGAACATTTTTATATTTTGATGTAATCATGGTCAAACTATATAGCGAGTTTTTATTTTTGTTCAGTTACTTTGTTTTTTAACTCTAAGAAATAAATTTTGCTCAGAGGATGTGACCCAGGGCCTACACCTCATTGCTTTCAGGTGAAGAAAGGATGTTGGTTTTTCTCGAATTAAGGGACTTGGCAAATGCGGTGAGAGCCCCACCATTAAAAGAATTAAAGGATTCAAGTGATACCATGGCTGCTTGCTTTTTCCAGGGGGAAAAAAAAAAGACTTGAACTTTGGGAAGTGGCTAAGCGTGCAGTGGGCACCCAGCTACCCTCACTTTCTTTAAAGATATTTTAAAACGATTTTGGGTGTAGTTAATTAGGTTTATTTATTTAGTGGAGGGACTGGGGATTGAACCCAGAACCTTGTGCATGCTAAGCTTGTGCTCTACCTGCCCCACTGCCCTCACTCTTGAATTGCCACAGTTCCCAGCTGGGGTGACATCCTGCTTCCCCAAGCCTCTCTGAAACGTGAGTCGAGTAAGCCCTGCGGTTCTTTCCCAGGGCAAGCATCCCTGTTCATTTACTGTGATTCTGCGTCCGTCCTCAAGATCACCTTTTCTGGGGAGGCATCTAGTGAACCTACTGAAAACCCCAATGACTGTGGTCCACAAGGGCATCTCCCAGGTAGCGGGGGTCTCCAGCACACAGAGGGGGCCGTCATCATGACATTTTCATCAGTCCAGCATCAATAGCCTGAATGTAGGCCCCCATTGGAGGAACAGCACTGATGGGTCAATACCAGTCACACTCCCAGAGATGGCTGCTCTGTGAGGCCACCGGCAGCTTCCCCATTGCCAAATTCAACAGTCAACCTCTGTCCTTGTCTTACGAGAGAGCAGCTGATTCCAGCTCCCTTTAGGCTCCAGGACACCGACCGTCAGAGGGTTCTCCTTCTGCCACGTTAACGCCTTCCCTTGTTTCCGCTCCTCCCCCAGCCTCTTCCTGCTACAGGCCCAGCTTTCAGTCCTCGCACCTCGTCCATCCCAGCCCTCCCTCCCTCCCAAGGTAGCATGGCCAGATTCAGCAAATAAGAATACAGGGCTCTGGGTGATATGTGAATCCCAGATAAATAGCTAATAATTTTGTAATAGGAGTCTTTCCCAAATATTGGATGGTGCCAGATATCAACTTGACTTGGTTAACATGTAAATATTGCATGAATATATGCCAAAAATTATTTATCTGAGTTCATGTTTCATCTGCCAGCCTTAAGATGATCTCATCCAGTTTTGTGACTTTTGATGCCACCTATACACTGACTACTCCCAAATGTTTATCTCTGGCCCAGACCTTCTCTCCAGAACTTCACACCCCTACTGCCTATGCCCCATTGCCCCATGGATAAGTAACAGATGTCTTAACCTTGACATGCCAAAACCAATGCTAATCACATGGAAGCAACCTAAATGTCCATTGACAGATGATTGGATAAAGAAATTGTGGTGTGTGTATATATATATATATATATGTGTGTGTGTGTATTCCATCATGTGTGGAATACTACTCAGCCATAAAAAATGAAATAATGTCATTTGCGGAACATGGATGGACCTGTAGATGATCATACGAAGTGAAGTAAGTCAGAGACAGAAAGGCAAATATCATATGATGTTACTTATATGTGGAATCTAAAAAAGTGATACAAATGGGTTTATTAACAAGATAGAAACAGATTTACAGACATAAAAAACAAACTTACCGTTACCAGGAGGAAAAGGTGGGGAGGGATAAATTAGGAGTTTGGGATTAGCAGATGCAAACTACTATATATAAAATAGATAAAAAACAAGGTCCTATGGTAGAGCACAGGGAACTATATTCAATAGTGTAATAACCTACCATGGCAAAGGATCTGAAAAAGAATATATATAGACATGTATCACTGAAACACTGTGCTGTACACCAGAAACTAACACAACATTGTAAATCAACTCGACTTCAATTGAAAAAAAAAAACAATGCTAATCTTTACCCCAAATACATGCTCTACTCACAGGTAATTTTGTCCCCACGTTTGATCAGCCAAAACCCCGAGCACAAACCTTGATTCCACTCTTTTCTCATGCCCCAATTTTCTCACATCCAACCCCTCAGGAAGTCCACTGGCCCCAGCTACCACCACCTCTTGCTCCTGCTCATGCCCCTGCTTCGCCCCTGCCCCATACAGGATTTTTTTTCAACCTATCAGCAACAGTGAGTCTTTAAAACCTGGGTCATGTCACTTTTCAGCCCATTGCCCTGCGAGGCCCTCCAAACCACTTAGCGTAAAACCCACGGGTCCTGACACCATCCTGTAAAGCCCCCACGACCCAGCACCCCACATCCCCTGGGACGTCATCTCTTTTGCTGCCCCTCTAGTCACTCATTCCTGCAGCCTCTTGGTTCCTCTGAAAAGCAAGCATGTCCTTGGTCCTGGTGTCCTGGTGTTCATTCTTTCCCCCTGGAAAGCTCTGACCCTCCCAATCCACATCACCCACCACACTCTAACCCTGGCACTCAGACACTCCTTCCCTGAATTTTCATTTTTCCATAAATATCAACTTCTTTTGGGGGTGGGTGGAGGGTAATTAGGTTTTATGTATTTTATTTTATTTATTTAGTGGAGGTCCTGGAGATTGAACCCAGGACCTTGTGCATGCTGGCCACACACTCTACCACTGAGCTATACCCTCTCCTAATAAATTTCAACTTATATGACATTATAAACACATCAGAATTATCATGTTTTCAGACTCTTCCCACTAAAAAGTTCCACAACCACAGGGATCTTTGTTTGGTTCCCTGATGTGTGCCTGGCACTCACAGTAGGCAAACATATTTGTGGAATGAATGGGTGAGTGAATGAATGAGTAAGTCTGGGGCACACAGAGGTGATCGCAGGAAACACAGATTCAGGTTAGTCATGTTCCTTCCAGGGCCCAAATCACCAGATGGAAAAGAAGAGAAATCATTTGCAGACCTTCAACCGCCCTTCGACTCCTTCCTTCCCAGCCCCTCTCTGCCCCTAGAGGTTAGATGTGCACAGATTAAAGACACCTAAGACGCAGTTGCCCTATTTCTCCAGGTGGGCAGAGCCCCGGGGAAGCCACATCAGCAGTTTCCAGAGACAAGCTTTCCCAAAGCCAATCATTAACTTCCTGCCTGCAAAGAACTCCTTGTTCTTGGGTTCTGTGGTTCCACACTCACCTCCAAGGGCTAAAGTATCCACAGGGGAGCCACATGACACCAATGGACAGTGTTAAAATGACTCTCACTGCAGGCGGGGCCGTAGCAACGCCACTTGGTTATCAAGTTATTTTCCTGGAGGAGGCTGTCAATTTTAGTTCTGCAGAATCTTGTGAATGTCACGTCTTATGAGTTGAAATAAGAGAAGAAATGATTGAGGTTGCTTGCTGAAGTAACTTATTCATCTTGACAAAATGAATACACACACACACACACACACACACACACACACGGGAACCAGGTTGGGACTAGTCCGTGATCCCCTCCCACAACAGCCTCAGAGGGGGTGATCCCAGGCAGGGTGACAGGGTGCCAGTGCCCAGGCTTCTGGCTAATAGGCTAAGACAAAGCTTGACTTCCTTGAGGGAAATTCTCAACCTCCCTGAACCTCAGTCTCTTTTTCTGTAAAATAGGGATGCTACGCCAAAGGGATCTTGTGAAACACACGTGAAATTTGAATGTAATATACCTAGACTAGTGCCTTGAGTATAGTGAGCACACAGTCAGTTGTAGGTATTTTGACTCTTTGGGAAGTAAGTGACAGAGGCTGGCTGCTGGGTCTTAAGAAAACAATTTAACTATTTCAAGATTTCCCAAGAAAGGTGAAACTCATTTGCCTTAAAGGTACAGTTTGGCTTCAATGAATAGTGAGAAATCAGACAGGAGTTTACATGTGAAACATCTCTGCCCTGGCCAGACACTTGGCTGTTCCTCCAATGATAATGTACTTTTTAGTTCAAGTTATGTGTATGCAAGACACAGCCTCTTCCCAGAACCAAACTGGATTCTGTAACTGGTTCTTGGCAATACTCATCAAGCCCGTCTTCAAAGGGTTGGTATTAAGCAGTGGAGGTATGATTAAAATATATGTATATATATAGTTGTTATAAGGAATACTAAACTATAGGATATGTCCTTACAATAAAAAAAGAAATCAAAACAAACCCACATGAAAAAATCACAGAATAACTCCAAGGCATCTCTCAACAAATACAAACCATTACGGTTTATACCCATCACATTCAGCCTTGCTTACACATGGTATTCTTGCTGAAGCCCTTTTCATAAACCAGAGCAAGAATCAGTTCCATTCCTGGGTACCCCGAATGAAAGCTAATTCGCTTTAAAATTAACAGTGGGCCAGGAAAGCCTAAAATCTCTTGTTTTGGAGAGATCTAGAGTTCCCTCTTGGGTACCAGATGGACAAATTGAAGTGAATCGTTTTTCTTTTTGACTTTTGTTTTTTAAACACTGCGTCTGGAGAAATGCACAAAACCTAAGTGCATACATGTCAGTGAATTTTTTCAAAGTAATTCCGCCTCTGTAATGACTACGAGAGCAAGCAACAGAGTATCGTACCCCAGAAGCCCCCTTTTCACTCTCCCACCCCTAAGGTACCGTCCTGCAGCTCCAAAGGTAACCACAGAGACTTGTAACACTTCTTGAACTTTTGGCATGTACTTCTCCCTGATTTTTTTTATTTACCAGCCGAATCGTGGAGGAGGTAATCTTTGGTGTCTAGCATCTTCAGTATAAATTGTATTTCTGATATTCTTTCACATTGTTGCACTTAGTTGGGTTCCGTTCATTTCCTTTGTGAAACAGTCTCTTAGCATAGAAGTGTACCACACTTTCTATGTATGTTCTTGAGATGTTCTATACACGCTCATGAGCTGTGATTCAGGTTGTTGTAGTTGTGTGCTGTTACTGCTGTGAAGACTACTGAATCACATGCCTGCATTTCTACCAGGCACATGCCTAAGTGTAAAACTGCTGGATCATGGGAGACGCACATCATCTTTATCAGAACACACGACACCCCTTTCCCAAGTGGTTGCATCTCTTTCCATCCCTCCAGGAGTGTTTGTTCTGTTGCTCGATGGTCTTGTCAATAGCAAGTGTATTGCACACTTTGTATGTTAGCCATTCTGCTGGGTGTGTACTAGTGAGGTTGATCATCTTTTCAAATGTGTAAAAATTGATTTGAACATTCTCTTTTCTGAAGTGCCCATTCATATTTTTCACATTTCCTACAGGGTTGACTTTTTCTTACTGATCTGAAGATATTTTAGCACGTTCTGGTTAAGAGTTCTATGTCAGGCATTCATGGAATGAGTATCTTCTCACTCTCTGTATTTTGCCTTTTGGCTCTTTTAGTCCTAACTTTTGATGAGCAGAGATTTATTTGGGGGTAATCCAGTTTCTCAGTCTTTTCCTTTATGGTTAATACTTTTTGAATCCTGTTTAAGAAAACTTCCCCTATCAGAAAAGCCAAAAGATGGTTTCCTATTTTGCCTTCAACATGCCTCACTGTTTTGTCTTTCGCAATCAAATCCGCGATGCAGTTGAGAATGACCCCTGGGTATGGTGTGAGGAAGGGGTCGAGTGGTTTTCGTTTGGTTTTTGTCTGGTTTTCTGTGTGGCTGTCTAATTGACTCAGCACTATTTAATTTACTTATTTTTAAATTTTTAATTGAAGTCTAGTCAGTTTATAATGCATCAGTTTCTGGTGTATGGCATAGTAATTCAGTCCTACATATACATATATATCCCTTTTCATGTTCTTTTTCATTATAGGCTACTATAAGGTGTTGAGTATAGTTCCCTGTGCTGTGCAGAGGCACCTTGCTGTTTATCTATTTTATATATAGTAGTATCTGCAAATCTTGAACTCCTAATTTATCCCTCCACCTGCTTCATTCCTCCTAGTAACCACAAGTTTATTTTCTGTGTCTGTGAGTCTATTTCTGTTTTGTAAGTAGGTTCTTTTGTCTCATTTTTTTAGATTCCACATGTAAGTGATATTATATAGTATTTTTCTTTCTCCTTCTGACTTACTTCACTTAGTATGATGATTTCTAGGTCCATCCATGTTGCTGCAAATAGCATTATTTTATTCTTTTTATGGCTGAGTAGTGTTCCATTGTATATAAATGCCACATCTTCTTTATCCATTCATCTGTAAATGGGCATTTAGGTTGCTTCCATGTCTTGACTATTGTACATAGTGCTGATATAATATTTTATTTAATTTTTTTACCGACTATTCTTTCCCAACTCCCCTGCAGTACCACCATTATAATAAATCAAGTGCCCGTAAATATAGAGGTCTATATCTGGATTTTCTGTTCAGTTTCATTGGTCTGTTTTCTGTGCTTGTGCTGTCTTGATCCATGTGGCTTTATAATACACACCCCAGCTCCGGGATCTGAAGAGTAGGCCCTCCCTCCTTACCCTTCTCAGCCCTGTGCATCTCTGTGCAAGTGTTACAATCACCCTCACACCTGCTGAGTTTGAACAGATTGCATCAAATCTATAGATCAGTTTTGAGGAAATTTACATCTTCACATGAGTATTTGAATTTGTGTTTATGGTATATTCCGTTTTATTTAAACCTTCTCTAATTTCTCTTAGTAGAGCTTTATGGTTTCCTGGGTAAAGGTCGTACACATCTTTCATCAGATTCATTCTTAATTAAGTATTTGAGTTTGTTGATGCTACTGTAAATATGTTTATTTTTTGAATTTTGTTTTTCTAAGTGTTCGTTATTGCTGTGTGTTTTGATTATCCACAGCTGTGTGACAAACCACCCCAAACTGAATGCTGTGAAATGACTGCTGTTTTATTCTGCTGATGGTGCCGTGGGTGAACCAGCCGGACAAGGCATGACCCGGATGTCACCCCTCTGCTCCCAGGTGTGCAGACGTGGAGAATGGGGTGATTCAAGTGGTGGGGGGCATCTCTCATCACACGCTGGGCCCCGGGACGGACTGACCCACAGGCCGGGCTCCTCGGGCACTGTTCACAGACGCCCCTCACATGATCTCGCACAGCTCAGCACCTAGGTTCTGAGAGGGAGAACATGGAGGGCAACCTTGCAGAGTCAAGCGTTTTCAGAGGCCCAGGGAGCAGCCGCTCCGCCTTCTCCACCTGAAGCTTGGGGGTTACACAGCATCATTTCTACCCCCTTGTGTTGGTCGCAGTCGAGTCATCAGGCCACTCAGCTTCAAGCGGAGGCAAGGAAGGCCAGCTCTTGCTGGGGGAGTGGTGAAGCCCACTGCAGACACTGCCCTGGGCATCTTTGGAAAAGACATCCGTCAAGTGATATGCAGATACCATTGATGTTAGCACAGAGACCCTGCGAAGCTCACTTATTCTAATACGTTATCTGCAGATCCTTTTGGAGTTTTATTTGTAAGTGTTGTTTCTTGGTATCCATGGGGGGTTGGTTCCAGGACCCCTGAGGACACCAAACTCCACAGATGCTCCAGTCTCTTACATGAAATGGTGAAGTACAGCCCACCCTCCAGAATCCCAGAATGCGGAACCCACAAGCACCAAGGGCTGACTGTATGGCAATTTTATTTCTCCTTTTTCAGTCTTTACACTTTTCACTTCTTGTTCAGTAATTGGTTTCTTCATTGTCCCATCAGTGATTCTATTATGCTGTTGAGTTTGCTCTCCTTCCACTCACAGGGCAGTGATGGGGCAGGGGCAGGGCAGGATACACTTTCTTCCTAAATAGCATTTTTTAAGACTTTGATTCCTCTTTTTTTTTTATGCTCAAAACTGTACAATTGCTTTGAAAAAATTTATTTCACAATTTAGCCAAACCTTGGTTAAAACATCCACTAAGAGGTTTCTCTTAGAAATAAATAACTCAGATCCTTCTTTTCATCTCAGCAAAACACTGATCTGGAAAGCCCTTGGGAAACGCCCCCTCCAGCTCAGTGTGGAGTCATGGGAAGAGCCATTTCCTAGGGAGCGAGCACTTGAAGTCCCAAGACCCATCCAGGAGAAACGCACAGAGGTGACTGAACACCAGTTCACGGAAAATACGATGTGAGTAAAACACAGACCACATATTTCAGGAAGGACACGCGCAGGGATAGGAGCATGTAAACACCAGCTCTCAATGTCTCATACGCCAGCCAAAGGCGACACCTGGTCTGCCGAGGGCAAAGGCCAAGTTCTATGATGGCTTAGTGCGGGGGATACCGCCTCACCAAGTCAGTCCAAGAACTCCAGTGACCGCGAGGCGGGCGCCCAGGGCAGATGCAGGCAGTGCGGGATGCCGAACGAGGGGAAAAGCCAGGAACCATGCGCCCTGATTCAATAGAACCACCTTCTGAGTAGGACTTGGAGAACGCCAGGGTGAAACACAGCAGCTGGAGAAAACGTCCCAAAGGTCTGCTTCTCAGCAGAGAGGCCAGGGAAAACATACCTGGTGGGAGCGAAGCCAGGACTACCAAGAAGAGAAGCAGTGACAGCAAATTTAAGGGTGGGTGTTGGCCACAGCGTGGCGGGGGAACTTGGGTGACTCACAGCAAACCTCAGGCGATGAACGTTGCTCAACTAGACGCTGAGCGAGGCCAGGAACCACCTGATAGACTTGCACGGGGGTCAGCCCCACACCCGCATCTCTCTTCCTTCAGGCACATCTGTTTCTCTTCTGCTTGGGCAGAGTCAGTGGTCACCGGCTTGCCCTTCTCCTCCGGCAAAGGTCCCTGCTCAGCCAACTGCTCCAGCTCTGCTTCTGGCCACTGGTAATGTCCATTGTCCTGGGCCACCAGGTCCTTAGTGTCCTGCAGCTTCAACTTGGAGGATGACTCAAGTCATCCAGACGGGGAACCCCTGGTGTGGGATGCGGGTGGGTCTGGGGGTCAGGTAGATGGTGCTTCCTCGTCCTCAGCGTCTTGCTGAGCCTGGCAGGTGGAACAGAGGAGAGGGTGTGCTCTCCTTCTTGGGAAAGGCCACACCCGACCACAATAGGATTGATCTCCTCAGCCAGGGTCCCAACCCAAATCTGTTTTCTCCAAAAGCCCACACTTCCAGAGCCAGCACACTCAAAACAACAGGCGATTTATTTAATACACGATACAAGAAAATGGCAGTTGGATAATCAGCTTAAACACCTTACACCATACACAATAAATGAATTCAAAATAAGCAGTTAATATGGAATGACAGGACAGTGAGTGGAAAATAAAATTGAGTGTTGAAGCAGTTGAGATCATAGAAGAAAGAGACTGACAAATTAAAATGTACATGCCAATGATACATACCAAGACCAAAGCACAAATAGTCAAGGCATAAGAATAGGAACCCTCCTATACTGCTGTTATATTTATACAATGGACTACTACTCAGCCATAAAAAAGGATAAAATAACGCCATTTGCAGCAACATGGAGGGAACTGAAGACCATCATTCTAAGTGAAGAAAGCCAGAAAGAGAAAGAAAAATACCAAATGGTATCACTGATATGTGAAATCTTTAAAAAAAGACACAAACTTACTTACAAAACAGACTCACAGACATACAAAACACACTTATAGTTCCAGAGGGTAGGGGGGAAGGAAGTGGGAAGAGATAAATTGGGAGTTCGACATTTGCAGATACTAACTGCTGTATATAAAATAGTTAAACAACAGGTTTCTTCTGTATAGTACAAGGAATTATATTCAATATCTTGTAGTAACTACAATGAAAAAGAATATGAAAATGAATATATGTATGTATATGTATGACTGAAACATCATGCTGTGCACCATAAATTGACACAACATTGTAAACTGACTGTACTTCAATTAAAAAATATATGTATACTGAGTTTAAACAAATAAATGAATGGATGGAGGATGGCGAGAGCCGGGCTTCTCACTACTGGAGTGACAGTTTATAGATAAGTAGCCAGAAGATGCAAATGAACCATGTTAAAAAAAAAAAAAAAAGAATTAGGGTTCTGTTGCAAGTAACAAAGCTAGCTTGATGGTTCATTTACTGTAAGGATACAGGGACTCTCATGTACCCAAGGACAGAGCAGAGAGAGGGGAGAATCACCTTCTCTCTTGTTTTTTATTTTGCAAAACTCCCTTTCACAAAGGCTGCCGGGCGAAGACCAAGCAGACAGGACAGTGGCAGGAGCAGAAGCAAGGAGGCACGGGGAGCCCATTTTTCCTTGTTGTCGCCTCTTGTGAATCAGTCATGAGGCTACATTTTATTCAACTAGACGTGGTTTTGGCTTGAAACCAAGATAAAATGAGTGATCATGGAGAAAAGATGTCACATGCTTTTTGCCAACTTTGGTCTGATAGTTGCCAAATTCCGAGATTAATTTCCTTTGGGTAAATCTGACTATGTATAAACGCAAATGCCCGAAGTACAGATGGACTTTTAATAACTACATGTAGAATAATGCACATGAGTTTAAGTAGAAATTCTCTTTTAACTTTTTATGCCAATAGATTTTCTTTCAGACTTAGTTTTCGTCTGAAAGCCTACGGGACACAGTGGAAAGAATTCTGAGGTAGGAATCACTAAAAACTGCGGTTTTGCTTCAGCTCCATTCCCTGTCTGTTGTGTAACTCAGGACAAGCAGATTCAGCCTTCCTGGACCTGGAAGCATCCTCTGTGAAATGAGAGATTTGGACTCTAACAGGTACTTCTCAAACTTTCATGAGCGTGTGAATCTCCTGGGGATGTTGTGAAAATACAGTTTCTGATTCAGTAGGTCTGGGGTGGGGCCCGAGATTCCACACCTCTAACAAGCTCCCACCTTAATGGTCCACGACCACACTGATTAGATTACCCTCCAAGGTGCCGCTAAGCTATAAGCTTGCCAAATAGAGAAAAGCATTATGTCAACATTTGATAACAAATATTTATTTTTAAAAAAATCCAGCTTTCTGTTTATAAAGGTAATCCATGCTTAGCAAAAAATTTTTTAAAATCACACAATACATAAAGTACAAGGGCTGAAAATCATCCAGAGTGAAATGCCACTCAAAGCGGTGTCCTTTTTTTTTTCACTTGGTTATAAAGAATGCAAGTGCTAAATCTCAGTATTCTTTTGTGTGACCTTGTCTTTTAAAATCAGATCGTGAAGCTGGGAACTTTCTCTATTTGTTGCCAATCAGTTGGGCATTAATGGATTTGAATTCAGTTCTTCCTGTTGCGGTAGACTTGTTCCTACAACATATGATTCCCAGTTGCTCACTGTCTGGATGCAGGAGGAGGGAATGAATGAATTTCCAGGGCCACCCCCGCCAGGCTGAATGGACCTGGAGCAATCTAGAAGAGAAAGGAGCTAAGTGAACACTGAGAACAATTTGTCAGAGGTTTAAAGAAAAATTCTAAGTTAACATGCGTTGAGAGCTGATCAATGGACATTAATGTTTGAGGAATGACTTGGGTCATAATCATCATTGATCAAGGAGGAATCTCGTCTAGGTCCTCTGTACTTTCCTCAGTGACAGGTAACGTTAAAGCTGTCTGAGTATATTTAAAATAATTGCAGTAATAACAATATAGCCGTAAGAGATTGCTGGTCATTAAAAACATATACATGACACATTTGTAAGGCTCAATTAGAAATGGCTGACATATACAACTATTAAATATAAGATGATGCATTCCAAATATCAAACTGACTTTATTATGTACACTTCTTTCTTTGTCTCCTCAAAGGAGTAACAATTCCTAATTTGCATACAGTGAGATCGTTAAAATCACAATTCTATGACCTGTTTATATTTTACAACTTGAGGAAATTTTCAAACCGTATATATAGGTTTATGTGGATGTATCTATATTCATGTTCACAATAAGCCAAATGAAAAGAAAGTGAAAGTATTATCAGTATGCAGCTAATGATGGGTTAAGAGAAGAGGCTGTTTGAAGTACTGTCATGAATAGCTCAACCATCCAGCACGGCAGTTAAATATATGGTACGTGAGCTAACATTTTAGATAAATGATATTCATCGTTTAAGTGCCAACATTTTGCTTAAAAAAACCTTTCTTGAAACATGCAGCATTCTACCTTTAACAGAAGTTTCTGAAAATACTTTAATCTTTGGGATTGAACATGTAATCATCACCAATTAGTCTTTGCTTCTGTCCTAAATCATCCTACAACACTTAAGACATTAGAAACCTTGAGTCTTCTGTGTTTACATCATGACCATTTTCTTTTATAAAAGTTATAAATACTTACGATAGAAAAATTTTCCAAATGCAATAAAATATAAAGAAGCAAGTAAAAAAGCATCCTCAATCTCACAGTCCAGAAATAATCTCGAGCAGTGCAGGGACTTTTGCACACAATGTGTGAGCTTCCCGGAGCTGCTGTGACAGACTGCACACACTGAGGTGCTTGAAAACCAGAGATGGATTCTCTCAGAGTTCAGGAGGCTGAGAGTCTGCAATTAAGCTGTCAGTGTTGCTGAAAAACCAGCTTGTGTCCCTCGATAGCTAAACTGAGCCTTGGAGGCAGAGTTCTGGGAAAATTAGGGAAGAACAGCTTTATTGCTTGGCCAGGCAAAGGGGGGTCACAGCAGGCTGGGAACCCCTCGTGGGGTTGGTGTCCTGAGGTTTTATAGAAAAACCAGGTGGAACAGAAAGGTGACAACAATCAGGGCGTTTCCAGGTGCTGTGTTCTTCTTAATCTTGATGAATCCAGCAGGCGTCACGAAGAAACTCCAGAAGGTCTGTTCATTCTTCTGACGCTATCAGCTTGGGACCACCTTTCTGGAAAACAGCTTCTAGGCTAAAGGATAAGCTATTCTGGGTAAAGAATGTACAAGGAATGGAGAGTGTCTTGGAATGGCTGGGGGCTGTTTAGCACAAACGCATTTGAGCAAGTGAAGCAGAGATGGGGGCTTGTCAGAGAAAAGAGAAAAACAAGGTGCAGGAATTTTAAGTCAGAATGAATCAGCAAACAGCCCCAGCATCAGGGAAGCCATTCTGTCAGGTTCCTACCCTTTCATCAGCAGGGTTGGTTCCTGTGGTTGTGGAACGCAAGCCTCGGTGTTCCCCGGCCGGCATCACTCCAGGCTCAGCCTCCATCACCATGTGGCCTCCTGCCCTGTGTGTGTCTCTCTCTGTCCTCTCTTATAAGGACCTCCAGTCACTGGATTTAGGGCCCATCCTGATCCAGCACGACCACATCTTAACTAATTGCATCTGCAAAGATCCTGTTTACAAATAAGGTCACATTCTCAGGTTCTGTATGGACATGGATTTTAGGAGGAACACTATTCAACCCACTGCACACCTAATATAATATATAGCATATAATCATAACAAAAGGTTCCTGTTTTATAGATAGTTTAGTTCCATATTTATTTTAATTTTTTAATTTTTGTAGAGTGTTCTGTCATTTGAATAACACACTATCAACATAACTAATCTCCTGCTTCTGACACTGAGATGGTTTCCAGTCTTCACTATTGTGAACGACTCTGGTATGCCTAAACTTTTGAGGTTATCTTTGCCTATTTCCTTGGTATAAATTCTTGTAGCTGAATTACTGGATAAAGAGTATGAACTTTTTTTTAACCACTTTGTTTATTTATCATTTTTAAGGGGAGCAGATAATTAGGTTTATTTATATATTTATTATAACTTTTTATAATGGAGGTATTGGGGATTGAACCCAGGATCTCGTGCATGCTAAGCACATACTCTCTTACTGAGCTACACCCTCATCCCCCAGAGAGTATGAGCATTTTAAAGGCTCATGAGACATCTTGTTTAATCAAATTCCAGAAAGAAGGTCCAATTTACTGCCACCAGGAAGAGGGGAGCAAGCCCATTGACAGCATCCTATTCACATAGTACACTAAAGTTTGTTGAAGGTTTGACAGGCAAAGAAATGACATCTCTTCCTTTCTATTTTTATTTTTATGTGAGGCTGCATCCTTTCTGTTGTTGTTGTTTAATGGCTGTTTGTGTCACCTTTTTATGAGCTACCAGTTTAGGCCTCTTACCTCATTTTAACTCTCTCCGACTGTCAGCATTTAGTTCTTACAGTCTCACTCATGAATCTACTGGTCATTCTCACCCCTTTACAGTTTGCTCTGACTAGGAAACTATGCAGACACACTCCCCTGCTTCCTTTCCCCGTTCTTTAGACCATCTCTGAACCTTGTACAGACTTCAATTATTGTCTTTGTTACATCATATCTTAATGTAGCTCCTCGTATCTTATCTTACAGGCTTCTTTCTTTCCAAAGATTCTGACTCCCTTGGGTCAATGTCCATGTCGTCCTTGTGTTTTTGCATCTTCAGCAACTAGCATGGAGACTCAATAAATATTTGTTGGACTGAATTGTTAGATTGTGACCTGGAAATTCTCGCAATTTATTTAGATGGAAATAGCTAAATCAGGAGATCTAAAATAAAGAGGGTCTGTAAATGGGTTTGAATAAAATGCACAGGATTTCATCTTCAAATGTTGTATTTCCACTTTAAATTTTTAGAAGTAGCCTTTTATCCTCCTGTATTTCTCAGCTATATTTCTAAGGTAACAGGCTGTTAGCAAAATCATCTAAATAGGCAAAGTGTTACTGTAGCAGAAAAAAAAAGCATAATAATTGTAATCATAATGTAATAAACACATAGTAAAGGATTATGACCAGAATAAAACTTGCAATTGTCAAATATTTTCATATTGTTTCTACTGAAATCATTGGCTGTACTTGTAGTAAATACAGCACAAATGTACACAATCTGTAGATTCTGAAATAGATCCCCACTAAAAATTCAAATATGAAAAACAGTCCATCTAACTCTGCTTGAGAAGTGCTCTGAAAAACTAGAAACAAATGGATTTTAAAACATAATCTGAAAAGTTATGAGAACGCTTAAAAATTGCTTTGGCTGCAAGAAACTTCTTATAAACATCTTTTATAAATATTTCTAAATGGTCAAATTTATTTTCACAGGAACATCAAAATAAACCATTACCACACATGAGTTTTCTGTTCTGATCGTTTTTCATGCCTTAGGTGCCCTTCATCCCCCCTCATCCCCATTCAGGCTTTTCCCCCTCTCCATCACAGACTATCAAAATGCCGCACACCATGTACCACCCAGCCCAAACCACATTCGCAGGATTATGAATGCCCTTCTTTCCCCCATCATAACCCAAAAGAGTTCTTTCCACCCCCTCTGTGTTCGTGACACACTGTTTTTAGCACTTTCATAGCTCTTAGTAATTCTGCAATATGGTCTAGTTATCTGTGAACATTTTATTTTTTTCCTGTGGATTGTAAACCTCTAAAGAACAGGGGTGAACACGGCAGTCATATGTTAATACTCAAATATTATTTGCGATAATGGTTCTAATAGAGAACATTTGAAGGGCGTACATCTTTACCGTTTGGAGGTTAAAGTAGTTTTTTTAGGCATGTTGGAGAGCTAGCATTTCTGGAGATTCAACGGCCCGCCCGCTTTTAAAGTTACGATGACACTACTGTCTTTACATAAAGGTCTCCCCAGACCCTCTCTAACGCTGCGTGTGAATGCCACGTGCACGGGCTCGCGTGTGCGCGCGCGCACTGCTAATCAACCGCGGTGGCCGCTTTGCGGGGAGAAAATACGGCGCCCTGCAAGCTTCTCCCCCACCCCCTCTTCCCCGCTCCCCATTTCCTAACATCTCCGATCTCCTGAGTTTGCAGTATTATTTTGTCGAAGGTGCTCTGGGGCTCTTCTGAGCGGAATGCAATCTCCGTCCCGCACAGCGCAGCAGTGAGAGGTGCAGGGGTTTTCAGAGTGTGGGTATTTCACAAAACAAATCGAGCGTGTGCTTGCTGCCGTAAAGATGAGCCCGTTTAGGGCAATTTCCAGGTCGCCACGCCGACGGGGCTGGAGTCCGCCCGCGCTGAGGCTGGAGGAGCCATGTCGGCACAGGGATGCAACAGGATTTGGGAGGCGCGGCCGAAAAAGAAAGGCCACCTAGCGGGCTTTGTTTCCGATTCTGGCAGGTTCTCGAGCCAGAGATTTCAAACGTGAAGCCAATCGAAGCACTTCTTCACAATAATTGGAAGGGGAGGGGAGTGACTCATATTACACCAGCTCGTATCTCCCTCCCCGTAACCGCTAAATTGTAGCTTTAAAAGGAAGTGACATGGGGTGGGGAGAGACGTCAGCTGAGGACCACTTTTTTTTTTTTTCCCGAAGGGTCCACCCCATGGGTGGAGTCTCGCTTTTTCTTTCCAGTGTTGGCTGACTTACAGCTCCTATAAACTAGTGGCAATTTCTGCACCCCAGCCTGCTCCCTTTCAGTTTGTGGTTTCTAAGTCCATGTGTCCAGGGCGGCCAGAAAGGAGGTATGTGCGGTGCGTGCGATTTCCAGGCGACTTCACCTCTGGGCGTGGCGGATGTGTGTATCCCTCTCGCTCTCACTGTTATCCTCTCCTTGGCTGGATTTCATTAAAGCCTCTGGAAGGGGTAGGTAAGAAAGAGGAGGCGAGGAAGGCGGAGGAGAAGGAAATCTGGGGACAGTGGGAACGTGGAGGGGCCGCCCTGGAAGGCAGAGCCGGCTTGGCTGCAGCAAAAGGACCATTTCTTTGTGCTCAGCTGGGTGAGCGTACCTGTCTCTGTTGGGATTGCGAGCTGCTGTGCTGGGTTTAATTTCCCCCTGCCCACCCCCCACCCTCCCTCGGGTGGAAGAATTTTCATCTGCCATAGATGAAGCCGGGGAGAAGGTTCCTGTTACAGCTCGGTCCCTTTTGTGTCATGCAACATGTTCTTCCGTCTCTGGCGTTTCTATGGCAACCACAAAAATACTACACCCAATGCAGCCCCGATATAAATCGCTTTATTTGTATTTGCTCCGCGTTTGTTGCTTTCCGCGCTGGTTATGGCCGGGGCTGCTCAGAGGCAGCCTGGCTTCGTGGCTACCCCCTCCTCACCCCCTTTTTGGTTTTTCCCTATCACAGGCGGGCTGGGGGAGGGGAGTTGTCAAGGAAACAGGCATTTGTAATTACCTCTTTATTTACTTACTTTTCAGCCCAGGAGTTTCTTCATCAGATCTAGGAATTAGAAAAAAGAATGATTTGATATTTATGTAAATCTTCCATTATTGGTATTTTTTTGGAAACCTAAACTGTTCTCAAGATGTGATCTTAATGTTGTGATCAAACTAAGAAGGGGTGAGAGTACTTACTTCTTTACAGGAGGTGAGATCCTTGAAAAAAAGTTTGAGAGGGTGTTTGAGAATCAGTGCTGACAGATATGTTACTTTCTGCCCAGGTTTGACCAAAAGTCTAAATGTTTAAAAGAGGGGGCTTTGCTCTAGTCTGAGTTTATTTAGTACAAAATCTAAGTTCACCAAGTATAAGTGAGTAACAAATGGTAACTACCAGCAAGATTCTGTTTTTTGGGCATCATCCTTATACCGGTCACGCTGTCCACTCTCCTTAAAGTGAGGGTCTGTAGACCTCTTTTTCAAAATTGGGAAAGGCTGAACCCATCTGTGATTGTTAGACAAGCATCCTCATTTAGTAAAAAAAAAAAAAAAAAAAAAAAAAAAAAATCATGGGATAAGGGAGAAAGTGTGCGTGCGCGCGTGTGTGAATGTGTTACGTGTTTGATGTGCGCGGTGTGATGTGTGTGTATGCAGTTGGGCAGGGACAAAAGGGACAAGTCGAGCCCCAAGTTAAAACTACTGAATCTCCTTAATATCCTCTATGGAAAAGCATCATCTACCGAGTAATAAGCAAAGTTAAATGTGATTAAATCAAGTGACACATCTGTTGAAAAGTCATAGTCCAAATGGGCTTATTAACAGGTAGGAGTCAAATTGATGCTTTTATCCACTACCTCTGAGGAACTGTTTGAAAACAGGCGTGATTCTTTTAATGGATATCCTGAATTACCAGATTAGCATTTATAAGACAGATCAATAGTAATCTCATCCTTGATTCTTAAATTTATCTGTAGTTTTAGGTAAAGATTTGTGAAGGTGGCTTGGCCCTCCCAGTGCCTTCCTGCTATGAAGCCAAAAGCATGACTTAGAAACCGCAGAGTAACCCCTCTGAGGGGAAGCAGGAAGATGGGGTGGTTTCATGAGGTTCTTTCTGTTTGCCGAGATCCTTATCTAAACACATGGTTGTCTATAACTTGTACAACTTAGTATAGTGCAAGAGGCCTTAAGTATTTCAGATACAAAAGTTATCTAAAAACGGGGCATGGCACAAAACTAACAAGAACTAAATAAAGCTAAAGACAAGAAAACTAGTCAAAAAAGCATGAAGCACAGAAAAGTGTCATTAAAAAATAGGACTCTCATTTGGAAAAGCATGTGTTAGGACAGATAAACAGTTGGCTTGTAGATTTTCAATGTGTGCAGAGTGTGGAAAGCAGTCATGCTAAGTTACTGTGTTTCCAGCCTGAAGAGGGTCCTCAAGGATGTAGGTTTACCATGTGACCTGGTGGAGCAGATGGACAGGGTGTAAGTCAAAGTCTACAATGTGGGCACTCTTGAGTTTCCAAACCTAGGAGTTTCACAACAGAAAGCCTTGTGGGATGGAGTTCAAAGGACAAGTAGCAAGGATTGTTTGGAAGTTCAGCCCAAAATAAAAATGAATAAAAAATCACTGTCCTATAATTGGACCCTGAATAGAAGTTGAAAATATAATTACCAGAGTTGACCTGGGGAAAGTCAATGGAGCAATAGATGCAAAGCAAATTCAAGGTCTGATAAAAGGGGCTGGATGGGGGTGATGTGGAGGAAATCACCTCTGAAGTCGGAGTCAGTCGGCACTGTATTGGGATTTCATGGCTCTGACCTGGGTGCTGTGAAGTCTGTGAAGAAAATAGAAGTTGTAGTCTGTGCTCTCAAGTTTGAAATCCACCAAACAGGGTGACAGCAAGTGTCGAAGGGCACACAGCTGGAGAGAAGGAGGCAAGGCAAGAGGGAGATTAGAATTGGGATGCGGTTAGTCTGAGAAGACTATCACAGGGATGAAGGCCTTGAAGGTTTGAAGGGAGGAGACAGACAATTCAAGGGGAAGAGGCAGAGGTGTCCAGGTCCCAGGGATGGGTTGTGGCTCAAGGTCCTTGTCTCAAGCAGGGAGAAGTCCGTCTGACTTTAGTGTGGAAACCAGGCAGGAGCTCTCTGTGCTGGTGGAAAGAACTAGTAGCGATTCAGGGACAGAATTTCCTTTAAATCAGATCAGGACCGGTAGAAAAGAAAGATTATGTGAGTAGGAGGCAGAATCCTCCCTAATCCGATTATTTTTGAGTTGAAGCTCAAGAAGTGAAGGCCAGACTTAAATCAGACTTTAAACAAGTCAGAAATTTGGGACAGGGAACTCCACACACACCCACAACGTCATGCTAATAATACTGACCATTGCCATTGCTTTAAATTGTGGGATGCTCAGATGAGCGTTTGGCAGACTGACTATGTTTCGTGCTGTATTCTGGAAAGGAGATATAATGGGCATGGGAGACACTCCATTCACAGTTCTGAATGGTTTGTGCACCTAAAGGTTCATATGTAATCAAGCCTGACTTAATAACCATCTAACGTGACCCAGAGCCTGAGCAATTCTAATTCAATCATCTGTGTTCAGGACAGAGTCTATTTGGAAAGGAAGTTTTGGAAATCTGAAATTTAGCTTCACATATGGACCAGGGAGGATCACTGCTAAGGCTGTGAGAAAGAGGACGCTTACATCATGGACTTGTTCTTTTAGCAGTATTCATTGTGCACTTATTATGTGCCAAGTGCTGGGGACACCACTGGGAGTAAGACATATATTGTGTAAGTAGCTACAGTTTTCAAACATCTGAAGGGTTTTTAAGGGAGAGACCTTGACCAGCTGATCTCCATTTTCTCCTAATGACTAAGAGGAAATGTCTTCAAATAAGAGCAATTTTTGGTGACCGTCATCATGGAACAATCTATCTGACCTGTCTTCCTTTATTTTTCAAAACACACTCATGCTGCACAAAGATTTCCTACCCGTGTTCGTTTTCGTTACTCCAATCTGGTTTGCTTTCCTTCTTCCTTTGACCCTGAGTCCCACCTTTCAGTCACCATTTATTCATTTATTCATACATCCAGTTATTCGTTCGCTCAACAAATGAGATTTGGTATCATGTGTCAGGCACTGTGTAATATTATGGATCTAGCAAGAAGTAAGAAACTATTTCTCCCCTGAGGACGCTCAGAAACGAGCAGGAAGACAGCTGTAGAAACAGCTCCTTAAGCCAGAGGGTATTTTTTTTTTATTTTTCTGGTTTTTTTTTTTAATTTATTAAACTACAGTTGATTTACAGTATTGTGTTAGTTGCAAGTGTACAGCTTCAGATTCTTTTCCATTATAGGTTTTTACAAGATATTGAATATAGTTCCATGTGCTGTACAGTAAATCCTTGTTGTTTATCTGTTGTTATATGCTCAAAAAACCGGAACTCCCCAGTGGTTTTCGGCGGGGAGGGGGAGTTTCCACAGGCAAAATTTGGGGTGTGCCAGTGTCTTGTGCTTAGCCTGAAGTTGCCATTCTCCACCAGGGTGGGGGGCCTTAGTTCCCGCAGAAGAATTTGAAGATACTGTTATGTGTGTCCCTTGACTAGGAGCCAAGATCCTGCTTCAGTAGCTGCACTGTCATTTCTTGATTGCTCCTCCTTCGTTTCTGCCTTCCCTGCCTTCCCTGATTAGCAACTGTTCCAGTCTGCTCTTTGGAACTCAGGGAAGTCTAGGAGGCTGAAGCCTTTATCCTGCAAGTAAGAAACGGGGGACGCGGAAAGGCTCTTGTGCCCTGGAGGGCCCCACAGAGTCCCACTCAGTTTCAATGGCATTAGGTACTTCTTTCATTGAATAATTTTATACAGAGATTGTTCTGGGCAGCGAGGGAGAAAGTGCTTAGTGGTGGACTGTTTATTCCATAATTTTCCTCATTGGTGGAGCTTATGCCTGATGTCAGTAAACGTGCTGATTAACTAAATAAGAGAAGTGAGCTTTCCACCCTTGAGACACAGAGGCACAGAGTTCAGAAGGCTTGTCCATTCTCTTTCTGAAAAGTCTAAACTGACTGAGAGTTCCTTGTAGACTTCCACGGGACTATAGCTCCCTCCAGGTGGACTCAAAGTACAGTGTTTTTAAAAGAGAAACTCTCACCACATCAAAATTTTATATGCCCATTGTTTTCTTAGATAACCTCTATTACTAGATTTCACGTAAGATGATGCAAGTACGTGTTGCGAGGTCTGTGACAAAACCAGGTGAGTTTCAACACTTTAAACCTACACACCCCGAATAAATAACATCAAAGCCTTGTTGCAGCACCTCATGCTGTACTGGAGCTCCTCTCGGCAGAATTGTTTTATCCCATGTAATTTCTACCTTCAGCACAGAAATTATGCTGGCGACACAGTCAAGTTCATCTGGAATACCACTCTCCAGAGCTCGCCTGACCTTCAGAGAAAACGTTTAGCAAATCCCCCTTCTTCTTTGCTATTTTGATTTCAGATGAGATCAGCTCCTCCCTTCTGCTGGAAGTTGTTCCAGATGTCTCTGGTCGGCACAGATCTCTCCCCTCAGACCCCGGGTTGTGCACAATAGCCGATTCATGGTCATTTCTATGTAGGATCCTACGAGAGAAGAGGCATATTTTGTACTTAGTGGGAGTTTGAAACTGGACACTAAAACTACTGCAGGGGATTATTCCCCAGTCTGGGGGTGACAGACGCCATCAGGGATGCTGGGGTGACCGGCCAACCTGTAGGATATATGTGAGCGTGGACAGCAGCCCACCTGTGCTGGGGGCATCCTCTGTGCCAGCCTGTTACGCAGACTTCACATCTGTCAGTTGCCTTTATCCGCATAACCAACTAAGCAGGTAAAAACTGTTACCACTTTCCATTTTGCAGATAGAGAAAGTAAAGATTAGAGAGAATAAGTTACTCACCTAGTATCATAATAAGTAACAGAGCTGAGATTTGACCCAAGACCCCCCCCCCCACCCCCATCTCACTGGTGTTGGATTTGTCCATCGGTGCCCAGGGCCGGCCCGGTGTCTCAGACAGAGCAGACGTTCAGCAGGTATTTCTGCAGCAGTGAACGGCTCACTGCCGTGTGGACCTCTCCGTGCCTTTCATCCTAGTTTTCAGGAGCTTCAGAAATACTGGAAGAGAGAGAAATATTTTAGAACTTGGGGGAAAATGAATAGTAGGACTTGTAAGACAGGCTACTCTAATAGTTTTCAGGGAACTTTGTTGTTTTGTTGTGGTTTAGCCAGCGAGGTGATGTGGTGGGGGAAGGGAAAGGGCTCTGTGATTAAAATATTCAGGTGACAATAGAGGTCATACATCGAGTTAAATACAGATTGTCCTCAAGACCAGTTTTTGACCAAGGACTGAACTTTGCCGAGAAGTTGCCCTTCAGGATGCCTGCTTTGGCTGCCTGCTCCCCAGGCCGTGGGTACATGGAGTCAGACTTTCTTTTCTGCTGTCAATTGTCAGCAAATCTATTAGCGAGTTTAAAGCAGAGTATTATCTGAAAAGATAATACTTATCTTAGTGCTTATCTCAGACAAACTTTGAGAGGAAAATGGGAGGAATGAATTGACCCAGGAGTGAGTTTGGTCTTTTTCCCTGTGAGCTGTCACCTCTCTGGGGGCAGAGGTTAACCCAGGCTGATGAAATTTTAAAGAGTCTGTTCGAACACTTCCCAGGATGCTGCAGCCATCAACACACAATCAGTGCAAGCACCTGAAACTTCCTGCTGGGTCCTGGTGTAAGTAATTCTGGCTCCTTCCCCCTGCCATGGGGGAGCGGAGGTTGAAAGGAGATATGGGAGCAGCTTCCTTCCCCAGATGTGTATAACCCTTTGGGCTTATTTCCTAAATCTTTGGCCTCTGTTCTCCTGACATTCTTGCTCAAACCTGTTCATAAAAGTCACTCTTCCCAGATGCGATCACGTTATATGACAATTCCTTACAGTGCGATCCTATCACTGCCCTGAGGGCTTCTCATCAAAGTTTCCAGAGCTGAGGGGAATGCCTGGCACTGATTGGGTGTTCGAGCCTAGGGAAAGGGGGGCACAAGAGATCCGAGGTCCTGTTTGCCTAATCGGAGGGCCTTCCAGCCTGGGACCTCCCCGGACTGACGTTCCTTTACGGCAAGTTCTTCATCGCTGCACTGTTGACTTTTGGGGTCAGATAGCTCTTTGTTGTGGGGCCATCCTGTGCATCGTAGGCTGTTTAGCAGCATTCCTGGCTTCCATCCTCTAGATGCCACCGCCACCCCACCAGTGACAGCCAGAAATGTCCCAGACATTGCCCAATGTCCCCTGCAGGGGTAACATGGCCTGCAATTGCGAACCAGGGCTTTAGGGAATTCCCACATCGGAGCCTGCGGGGTCGGCTGCCTGAGCCGAGCAAGCCCATCCCTCCAAGTTTACAAAGATGAGTCCCAACCAGAGGGGCCTTTCATTCACCGAAATTAATAAAGAAAGCGGAGTGGTAATGTAACAGTTAAATAAGTGAAGGGCAGACTACTAACTGGAGGGTATTCAAAGGTTAAGTGTCCTTTCTCTGGCAAACCTGCATGGAGAGTCACCTTGTCACCCAAGGCTGCAGGAGGGAGCTGGGTGGGGCTGGGTGGGCTTCTCTGAACTCTCTTTAAGGAGATCCTGCCCTGGGCTCTGGCTCAGCCCTGGTGGCCTCAACTCAGGGTGGAAAGAACCCCTCAGGTGGGATTGGTTAACATATGTAAAGAAGGAATTGGGCTCAGCAGATCTGACCTGCTGGGATTTGCTGATTTTCCCTGGCTTCCTGGGGCTTCACTGGGAACCACATGCCTCACACCCAGGTCTCACCAGTAACTCATTGCCTCTGAGCCCCGACCCCCAGTCTCTGTGCGTGTTCCCAGCGTCTCCCTCCCTCTGGTCTCCTGCACTTCCCGCCCAGCTCACCTGGACCTGCCCCTGCTTTGGGTAAGACCTGCTCCCCCCGCCCGGGGCCTGGGGTTACTGGGTGCTGGATCACTGCTATGTCCCTTCCTTTTGTTGGTCCCCTCCATTCCCCGCTCCGGGCCTGAAAGATGGGGGTGAGAGGGCAAGTCTGTTATTCACACTGCCCCCGCAATTCCAGAATCCTCTGACAGCATTTCTGAATCCTTGCACCCACCCTCCTATTGGCTGGGCACTGAGGGGACACACGTGACCCAGACAGGGTCACCGTCCGGAGACAAGACAGAAACCTAAGGCTATCATTTGAATACACTGGGAGGAGAGCGCCATGCTCTGGGGAAGCACGGAAAGGGGAACCCCCGACGCCCCACCCAGGCTGGGGCTTCAGAAATGCTTCCTGGAAAAGCGTATCATCCCTCCGGCAGGTCTGGGGTGCTCATTTCCTGGAGGGCAGGATGGGAATCCAGAAGTGATCAGAGCTGGGAGGTCATGCCATGTGGTTCACTGGACAGCGGGGACGGCTAGGTGTGGTGACCGCGTCCCTGGGCCAGTCTGGAGACCTGATCTGGGCTGTGGCGGCAGGAGGCAGGGAGAGCCCAGTCAGGCTGGTGCCATGGTCTGGGAGACTGAGGTGGAGGGCCCTGGCCGGTCCTGGAAGGAGGATGCAGAGGAAGGAGCCGCGGGACTCTGTAACTGGTTGTGCTGGCCTGTCTGACGGTGTGGGACAGAAGCAGCCTTTCCTGTGATAGTCTTCACGAAGGGTCACTTCTGTGACGCTTTGTAACGTAGTCATTCATGCACTTTAATGATAACCTTCTTTACTCAGCATTTACTGCCATGTTGTGTGCTCTGCCTGCCCCTTCTCGTCCTCACTCCAGCCTTGGGGAGGTACAAATATTTTCCTCTAGTCTGACTTGAAACCGAGGCCCAGATTGGTCAGCTTGTACTTTCCTAAGTCACAGAAACAGGAATACTTGTTTGCGGAGCAAAGACTGTGACTTTTGATCTATAAAGAATGATAAAATTATCACATTTACTTGTACAGTGTATTCTTTCCCACAATTTCCCCAGATCGTCTCTTAGGGTGAAAGGATTTCCATCACTTCAAAATGTGCAGAAATTCATCGTAACCTCCCAAATCATGTGGAAGTTACCTAAGACCAAACTATATAATGAAAGTTTTGTGATGTCACCACCTCATTTGACCTCCATTTCTAGAAGAATACAACGTTAAGGGGAACCAGGGAGAGAGGACCACAGAGATACTTTAAATGTGCCTGATGATTTTAATTATTTATATTGGTTCCAATTTTAGCCAGATTGGCACTTCCTTCCCCCTTCCTCCCACTCCTTCTGTCTTTTCAACGGCTCAGCGATGATTCGTCTTTGAGACAGTTCAGTTTCAAAACTGTCTCTCTGGCTTGACTCCTGAACATGGGCTTTGTGAGACTGGGGTCAAACTGTGTCCTGTGGGTGCTGGGCAGGCCCTGAACTGCAATTTACTAATAATGGTGGCATCAGGGGAAAAAAACCCTGCCTGGTACTCAGGGTGTCCTGCTCTGGTCAAAGGCCACAGGAACGTCTCATCGATAAGCTGGAAACCTCCTGGTGTCCTTCTGTAGACCCTCTCTGCTGGGCCAGGTAGACTTGGGGGCCCCTGAGGACTGAGGGGAGCAGCACCCAGTAGAGGGGAGCGGGGCTGGGTCACAGCCTGGGTTGGCCCCACCCATGGGACCTCGGGCTCCTTGAGACCAGGGACTGTCTACCAGGAAGTGGCCTGCCACATCCGGGGTCCTTAGTTTCCTGATCCCATCTGAGAGGAGTCCAGGACAGATGCAAACTTCTTCAAATACCCCATCCTGGGGCCGTGTTGGCAGAGTGCCTGCAGGTGTGCCGAGCTGTGGGGGGACCTGGGCCCAGCTCACTCAAGCTTCAGTTTTGCCAAAAGCTCCAAGGGAAAAGGATTTTTAAAAAGAAAAGCGACACGGACATGCCATGATCTAACACAAAGTTGACGTGAACTATTAAGACAAAACTGAAGACTTTTCACACTGGGTAGTTTGGGTGGCTTACGGCCACAGCTCCAGAACCTTCAGTCTGTTTTCTCTGCTGAAGCAGGTGTTCCTGTGGACATTTTTGAGAATACGACTGAGCTGATCTCCAAATGACTGTGGGAAGGCACGGTAGATGTATAGTCCTGCCCCGCAACCCCCTTTCCCACTCTCCAAAGCTGAGTCTGGGAATGGGATGGGGTGGGGTGGGCAGGACTGGAGTCATCACGGAGAGTTTGCCTGCCTGCACTGTTTTCTCTTCTGCGTCTGTCTCTTCCTGGTGGTCTCATCGAGGGAGGGCTGCTTGGCCCTCTCCTTTTTTGTCTGTCTGGTCACCCACCCTTTGGAGCCTCCCCTCCTTGTCTGGAGGAATCTCTTCTCTTGAGGAGCCCAGCCCTTGTTTTCTTTCTGACCTCTCTTCCGCTCCCTCTGGACTATCTTAACCATCTCTTGGGTAAGGAATCAACTCTTACTGCTTGTTCATACCTGTTATCTTATCACCGTTTTTGTGGTTAATTATCCTTCTGTTCTCACGTAGCCTTCTTTCCTGGGTTTATATTTTGAAATCTGAACAAAACTGTTGAGCACGTGGAATTTGCCAGTTCAGACACTAACAAGCTATGGGAAGGTGGCTGTCACTTTAAGGGTCTCACACTCCCTAGGGAGCCTGAAGGATAACCTCCCCCAGGCGTCTTGCAGGAGGCGTCTCAGGGTTCTCAGTAAGAGATGGAAAGAGAGCCCAGTACGTAATGACCCCAGCAAACCACTGCATTTTTCCTTTACAATAAGCTGATGGAGGAGAAAAAATCTGAGCCATGGACTTTGCCCAGGGACAAGCAAACCATTGTCATTTTTCTTTTTGGATGGATTAGAGAATGAGGAGGAAGAGTCGGCCTCTTCCGTGTGTGTGTGTGTGTGTGTGTGCGCGCGCGCGCGCGCGTGTGTGTACGTGCGTGCATGTGTGCGTGCATGTGTATGTGCGTGCGTACGTGCGTGTGTGTACGTGCGTGCGTGTGTGTGCGTGCGTGTACACGCTTTTTTTAAAACCATGTTATTAAGCATGGGATTCAAGTGTCACTAGACCTAACATTTCTCAGTAGTCACTTGAAATGGAAATAGTGCTGGTAAATTAACTACACTTCAATTAAAAATTAAAGAAATAATGCTGTCAAATTATCAAAGTGCTTTGGGGTCTGTGCATAAGTACTGCCACCAATTCCTCAGAAATTCTTCCAGAATATTTGTGTGACTCAGGAGTTGAGATTGGCACTCTGGGGTCAGAGTAGAGAAAAGATACTCTGACCGCAGGGCGTTTGTCTAATTCAGGTTAAACCGGCAAGTCTGCTAAAACAGATCCCCTTTAAGAGATGGTGAAGCATCCAGTCGGGGACAGTCAGCCATGTGGAACACAGCTCCAGATCGGAGGTAGAAAGCGAGAAACATGATTGTCAAAGCCTCTGTACATTAGACTTAATCTGATTTATCCGGAACCTACTTAGCACGCAGAACGCTGAAATCACCGGCTTAACGAGCTTGGTTGTCCGTCTTCCTGGGTCAGTGGTGTGAAAGCAATGATGGAGAGGAAGGTAGGAAAAGAAAGAACAGCGAGCGAGCTAAAAATATTACTACTGGTGGGGACCGTCACTGATGAACAGCAGAACCGTCGCCCTGAGCCGTCCGTGTTGTGCTGTGGCCAAAGTGCTTCATTTATGGAGGCAGGAGAGTCTGGGTGACGCTAGGAAGATTGTCACTCCAAACACGAGTTCAGGCAGCTTTCTCTTTTGGCAACTTAAGCTTTACCTTTTAGCTTTCCAGAAAATTCTTTGATTCAGAACGCGTCCTCTGGCTGTCACAGGTGAGGAAGGAGATGCTGTGCTAGGGTCACGGGGCCTGCAGCCTGCCCCCAGCCTGGCCGTCCTTCCAGAAGCTGTGCTCTGAGCTGATCTTCCAAGCATGAGGTGGAGTCAGCTCTCGACACTGAAAGGGAGAGAGTGGGGAGGTTAATCCAAGGCTGGAAGAGTGAGCGGGCAGGAGCCGGCAGAGGAGGCCCTGGTGATTGGCACAGGTGCTCAGCCTTCGATGTGGAGTTGGGAAACATAGCCACGGGTCCTGTGAAGGGAGGACACGGCCGCCTGGGGCAGGACCACCTCTCTGTCCCTGAATTCCCATCTCAGTGGCAGCGTCTCAGCTGTGGTCTCGACCTGGCCTGTCTGTTGGCATCACTCGCCTCGGACCAGCTGATCGAGTCTCTGGTTCCTTGCTTTTGTTTAAGTTTCCTAGGGGACAAGCTGGGAGAACTGGGAGAACTGGGACCACATGCTGGAAGGAGGGTGACTAGCAGGAAAGTGACGGGACAAAAAGAAAGCCAGAGGCAGGACAAAGGTGGCGGTGATGGTGGCCACGATGATGACGATGATGATGGCAGCCACATTTAATATGAAAATGTACCAGACAGGGTGCTAGAAACAGCAAGCCCTCCCCACAGCCCCATGAAGTAGGAACCATTACTGTCTCCATTTTACAGATGAGAAGACTGAGGTTAAGTAACTTGCTGAAGGTTGTAGAGCCCCTGAAGGCAAACCAGCTCCTGGCTCTTGGCGCTGCCTGTGCACGGCGGAGCCTCTTCAGATGCTCAGTATTCAAATTCCGTGTAGTGAGAGCAGAGCCGGAGCCCCAGGCCTCCCTCAGAACTAAAGACAAAGGGCGCAAAGAGGATGAAGCCAGCGGCAGGGACTTCCCTTATGTCTGATTTTGTTTTATTTTTCTCTTGGATTTTACTTTAATGGTGTGGAGGAAAGTTATGCTAGAAAGAATCTGGAAGCTTCTGTTATCTCTGACCAACTATTTCTAGAAGAGAAGCAGAGTTAAATCGCTGGCGTTTCCGCATTCAGGATGGCTGGTAACAGTGCCTTAGGAGCTGGAGTTAGGGGAGCTAAACTGTCTCCGCCTGCCCGTGGGCTTTGTTCAGGAGGATGCCCTGATCTGGCTGCAGCGCAGCAGCCCCGTCCCGCTGACACTGTGGTCGTGTTACTAACGCGCCAGAAGGCAGGCGTTCCCCCGTAGCGGTGTGGTGGGTGTGGTTCGAGTCGTTTGTATTATGGATATGTATTAACCACCCGTGGTGGCCAGGTCCATGCTGGACTCTGGATACCAAACGAAAAACCCTTGGGCGCCTATGGAATTCAGATTTGTGGGAAGGCAGACGTACACAGGAAGGGAAACCACGTTTCCTGATGCCACGTGGCCTGGGTTCGCACGGAATTTTTTACCTCATTTACTCACATGTTGTCAGCTTCACTGCACCGTGGTTAAGTCCTACAGTGCTGAGCCTAACAGTCGGTGTAGCAGAGATCGTGAGGAGACAGAGACAGATGCTTGTGGGGAGGCAGCTGGGTGGTACAGGTGAGGGCAGCGCTTTGAAGGATGCACACACATTTGGCAAGTCAGCAATGCTGGGGGTGGGGGGCATCGGCAGATGGGACAAGATGCAGGTCTCAGAAGCGTGAACGCGAACGCTGTTCAGAAAATTCCAAGAGCTGGGACCACCCTGCCTGGTGGACCCTCATCCCGCTTTTTACTCTGAAAACACCGTGCATTTCAGGAGAGTAGCTGTTAGCCTTCAATTTTATCATTTACTTTTTTCAGTTGTTCTTGCCTATAGCATAGACAGTGCCTGAGGTCACTTGGTGTCTCCAACCCCCAGGATTGTGCCTGAATAAATATTTGTTCTAGGAGTGAAAAGCATCCTCTCGGAAAGGGGCTAAGAGAAACGGACACCACGGTGGGAGTGCCTGCCACCCACAAGGCGTGGGCTTTGAGGTCCGTCCCACCAGTCAGTCGCCTGTTCCTTGGTTTTGCGGAGTGGTGTTCCATCATAGGGATAAACCACGTCTTGTTTATTTGCTCACCTGGTAGTGGACGTTTGGATGTTTTTCAGCTTTCATCTAATTTTAATTTTTTTTTAGTACTTTTTGGGGGCAGTTATTATGTTTATTTATTTATCATTTTTTAATGACGGTACTGGGGATTGAACCCAGGACCCTGCCCATGCTAAGCACTGCACTGTACCACTGAGCTATACCCTCCCCGCATCTAATGCTGAATTTACTACTTTTATTTCTGATCTAAAGTACGGATTCTCAGAGCTGAAACTGGGGAACCGGGTGCATTAGTTCTTGATTTCCGTCTCGATGGTTCGTTTGCCGTCCACCCAGAAAAGGTGAAGTTTTCGGTGTTGCCAGACTGATGACCCCATTTCTTTTCCTTCAATTACTTATCTCCCCACTGATTTCATTAACTAAATGACGCTTTTGGCGATTCTCCAGATTTCATTCACGAGCTCTCTCTGTACTGTCTGCTGCATGCGGGCCCCACGCTGGCTCTCGGGGACACGGGGAGCCCCCAGCCACCACGCCGGCCTCACGGAGCCCTGCCCCAGGGGGCTTTGGGAGCATCCGCTCTGGATGGCCGGTAAAGGGCAGCAGATTCTGCAGCTCTCGTGCATTTCTTTCACGTACTTGAGCCCTGAAATTTCACCCGAATTTAATTGCAGGGCGTTGGCCTTAGCAAATACAGTCTATCCGGACTTTGGGAGTAGCAGTGATAGTAATGAACAGAAATAGAGTACTCAATCTCGGGTATTCAAAGCAGCCTTACATTAAGGGGGAAAAAATCTTTGATCTGTTAAAGATTTCCTCTTCTTAAGTCAACGCCTGGAATGTGGCTACAGCGCTGTTGGTCTGAGTGTGGCGGTGGTAGGGAGGGGCGAGTGGAGTTCCCTTGGTCCTTGACACTGCCTGGAAAACTGAGGGAAGACTGACATCCTTACCGCCTTTGCCCTCAGGCTGTACTCAGGATCAACAGTGAGGTCCCATCCTACCTCCATTTGAGGCCCCGCCTCACAGATCACGCCAGTTCAGGAGGACCCACTCTGCACCCCTACAGCGCCCTGGCTGGCTCCACCCTGACACCGGCAGACCTGGGCACCCAGGTCTTGCTCTCTTCCTTGGGAGAGGGGAGCACCTTTTTCCTACAGGCTGGAACTGCTCCCCACCCCGTTCATGCCTTCACTCCAACAACGCCGGGACAAGGGGTTACATCACACATGGACTGAGGGCTGACTGTTCTTGTGGTTTGTCTTCTGTAGGGTCAGGAGTTTGTTTTGTTTTGTTTTGTTTTTTAAACAACTAGGAGATATAACTGACCTGTCATAAAGTTCACCCATGTTTAAGTGTATGATTCAGTGGCTTGTAATGTATTCAGTGGTGCAACCATCACCGCTATCGACTTCTAGAACATTTTCATCACCTCTTATCCATGAGCATGCCCCACCCCCCACCCTCCAGCCCTGGACAGGCACGGGCTACTTGTCTATAGATTTGCCTATTCTGGGCATTTCAAATAAACAGAATCATACACTATGGAATGTGTGACTGGTTTCTTTCACTTAGTGTCACGTTTCTGAGGGTCATCCACGCTGTAGCTTGTATCAGTAGCTCATTCTTTTTTGCGGCTGGATAATATTCCATGATGGGGCTCTCCATGGGTCAGTTTTTTGGTTTTGTTTATCCACATAACAGCTGATAGACATTAGGACTGTTTCCATCATTTAAAAATCTTTTTATTTTTAATTTTTTAAAAATTTTATTGAGGTATAGTTGATTTACAATGTTAGTTTCAGGTGCAGAGTGATTCAGTTACTCATATACATACATACATGTATCTGTTTTTTTCAGATTCATTCCCATTATATGTTATTATAAAAAACTGAATGTAGTTTCCCGTGCTATACAGTAGGTCCTTGTTTATCTATCTTATACATAGTAATGTGGATCTGTTAATCCCAGACCCCTAATCTATCCCTCCCCTCTTTCCCCAGAGCTGTTTCCATCTTTCAGCTACTGTGAATGTTGCTGCCATGAACGCTCATGCACAGGGTTTGTGTGGACTTAGTGTCTTCATTTCTTTTGGGCAGCCGCCTAGCAGTGGAATGTCTGGGTCATTCGGTGACTCTGTTTAACATCTGAAGACCTGAGCGAGGTGTTTCATCACTTCCCCAAGCTCCTCTGAGGCCAAGGGAGCATAGAACTCTGCATAGATGCTGCAGATTTTCAAATCCAAGTCTCTTTACTGTTCAGACCTCTATCAAAATGTCCTCATCGGATCCATGTAGGAGACTTTTATGTGTGAGATACCGCAGGAAAGGAACGAAGAAGGAGGGTGCCAGGAGGGTGGCTGGTTCAACTCAGGGAGTGGCGATTATGCGGGGTTTCATCTGGGATCTGGGGCTGTGTCCCCCCCAGCCTGGAGCGTGTGGGGGCTGGAAGTGCCATGGGGCTAGCTGGTGCCCGCGGTTTGCTGGGTGTGTGCAGCAGCTTGTGCTTTTGTCCTGACAGTTTTAGGGCTCTCACTGTTTTGAGTCCAGGCGTTGTATTTCCAGAGCTCTCCACTCTTGCCAGGATGTGCTTTCTGAGAAAGTCGGAAGTCCTTTGAAGAGCGTTATCTGAAACCAAAAAGCACTTGCTTTTAGTACTGAATGCGTTTGTGTTGTTGTTGTTGTTCTGTCATTTGAGTCAGTATTTACTCATCTTGAAGAATTAAATGACTGTTAGAATAAAGCTTAGATCAAGGATGGAAGGAGCCAGTCTCCCGGTAGTAAACCATGTGCTAATGTCTACTTTCCTTGGGAAGGACCAGTTGAAAGGGTCCCTGAGGTCTCGTAAGAATGTACGTTCCCCCATATTCCCCGATACTTAGTTATTTCTTACTGTGTACAGAGGGGTGACAGAGCTGTAAAGAACATAATCATGAAAAAAAGTTAACCAGTGGATTGTATATATTTATATTTCACTTTAATATTTTTGGATATTTCAAGAAAGTTGTCTTCTTTTTCACCATCAAGAGTTTTGTGAGGTAGGTTGATGGAAATAAGAAAGCGGAAATAGAGGCTCAGAGCAATATGGAACCAACAGTTAAATGACCAAACTAAACAAGTCACAGAACTCCCCCGAGCCTCCATTTCCTTACCTATAAAATGGGTACATTAATAAATCAGAGAGCATTGTGAACATCAAGTAACATATGTTGCATACTTCAGTAATCTGAAAAATGCAATGTAAAACTTGAGCTCTTTTTAAAATTGACGTATAGTCAGTTTACAACATTGTGTCAATGTCTGGTGTACAGCACCATACTTCAGTCATACAGGAACATACATATATTCGTTTTCACATTCTTTTTCACCATAGGTTACTACAAGATATTGAATATAGTTTCCTGTGCTATGTAGTATAAATTTGCTGTTTATCTATTTTATGTATATTAGTATCTGCAAATCTAGAACTCTCAATTTATCCCTTCCCATCCCCTTCCCCAACTGGTAACCATAAGTTTGATTTTTATGTCTGTGAGTCTGTTTCTGTTTTGTAAATAAGTTCATCTTTTTTTTTTTTTTCAGATTCGACATATAAGTGATATCAAGTGGTATTTTTCTTTCTCTTTCTGGCCTACTTCACTTAGAATCACGATCTCCAGGTTCATCCATGTTGCTGCAAATGGCATTTTATTATTTTTATGGCTGAGTAGTATTCCATTGTATAAACATACCACAACTTCTTTATCTAGTCATCTGTTGATGGACATTTAGGTTGCTTCCGTGTCTTGACTATTGTAAATAGTGCTGCTGTGAACATTGGGGTGCGTGTGTCTTTTTGAATTAAGTTTCCTTCTGGATATATGCCTAGGAGTGGGATTGCTGGATCCTATGGTAAGTCTATTTTTAGTTTTTTGAGGAATCTCCATACTGTTTTCCATAATGGCTGCATCAAACTACATTCCTACCAACAGTGTAGGAGGGTTCCCTTTTCTCTACAGCCTCTTCAGCATTTATCATTTGTGGACTTTTGAATGATGGCCATTCTGACTGGTGTGAGGTGATACCTCACTGTAGTTTTGATTTGCATCTCTCTGATAATTAGCGATACGGAGCATTTTTTCATGTGCCTATTGGCCATTTGTATGTCTTCATTGGAGAATTAATTGTTTAGGTTTTCTGCTCATTTTTGGACTGGGTTGTTTGTTTTTTCCTTATTAAGTTGTATGAGCGAGTTCTTTTTTTTTTAACTTAAATATACTTCCCAAGTCTTGGTTGAATAATGAGAACATACAGAGAAGCATAAGGAAGAAAAATATTATTTCCCGTTATCCTCTTACCCAAAACAGCCTCTGAGAGTGTTAATTGTCTAACCATTGTGAAAAGAAATTTGTTAATATCTAGTGAAGCTGGACGGTGTCACACCTTGTTAAGTCATGTCAGCGTGATGCAGCAATTCCAATTCCAGTGGTCATTCATGAATTATCTATAACACAGAAAAAAAAGAAATATCCTAAATCTCCACCATTATGGTAACAGATTAACTTTTGGGGTAGCCATACAAAAGAATACTCTTCCACAATTGAAATGACTCAACTAGATGCATAACATGTAAAAAATTTCTTGAGTATAAAAAGGAAATTACAAAAGGATTCAAATATTACTCATGTACATCTTTACAATACAAAAATATTTTGTTTGTGAATGCAAATACATACAGTAAAAGAATAAAAACAGTGAAGAAAATACTAATTTCAACCTCAAATTGCAGAAGTGGCTTCAATATCTATTTTCTTTAAAACAATGAAGTAAACGTGACTAGATATCAGTGTGGTAAAACGTTTTGTATATTTCAAATATTTCTGATGTTTAAAAAAAGTTTGATGACTTGATAACCAACTGTTTCCTAAGCATAGAGATGCACTGGGTTTTTGCTGTTGTTGTTTTGTTTTGTTTTGTTTTGTTTTGTTTTTGTCTTTAAACTTTGGTCCATACGGTGCATGTTTTTGTTGACTTTGTATTTTGTAAACGTCTTTTATCACTAACTATATTCCTCATTGTTCTTCCTGGACCTCCTAAGGCTTTCTGTTCCTATTTAGCTATTTACTCAGAAATCTTTAAAACAAGTTAATGCTGGGGCTTCTGGTTAATATCTTATAATTATTTTCAATTTATTCATTTACAATTGTTCATAATGTTTTCTAATTCATTTATGATATATTTGGTCTCTGACACTGTAGGAGCTCATAACCTAAAAGCAGAGGCAAAAGTAAAGTCTGGTTTAGTCAACACACAAAGACTCCATTGAGAGTCTAGAAACAACTCAAAGTTTGGGAATTCACATGTGGAACTTAGAGTTACTCTTACCAAAAATACCAGTTAAACAAACATTTGGGTTGGAAAAGATGCTCTCATCCCTGCCTCCAGACCTCAGTCACTGTCTGCCGCTCAGTTCCCTTGAGTCTCCCCGTGTCCCGGGCCCCCCTTCAGTCTCCCTGTGTCGTAGGACTCCTCTCAGGTTTCTCTGTGTTCTAGGCTTTCTGTCTCATAGCAGAAAGTGGTCCAGGGGCCTCGTGAGGCTTTCCCGTCCTCTCTGTCCCTGCAGACATTGCTGTTTTGGGTTCTTGAGATGCACCATTGCAGAGGACAACCTAAAACTCCCTGCCCTGCTGTGGCTTCCATCCCCTAATCACTAACTGGTAATGAATCCCTTTTGAAGATCTGGAGTACTTTCTCCTGCCTGCCTTTTTCCTCCTGCAGAAAGCCTCCTCTAGGTAGACTGGTACCACATCAGTGCCAGGAATGCCCTTAGGAGTCTTGAGAATCCTTCTCTGGTCTCTGCACCCACCTTGGTCTCCCTCATTCCCTTCGCAGGTGGCGGTGGCATGAGTGTAGTTCTGAGATACAGCTTCCGTATTTCCTGTGGCTCTTCCAGCAGTGGCTGGGGAAGGCCGGTCTGAACCGCACGGTAACACTGACTGCCTCTCACAGAGGCACCGGGTCAGGTGGGAGGGCAGGAGCACAGTGCGCTGGGGGAAGAAAGGGTGCTCTGAGCTCTGTCCCTGCGTCTGAGGGGTGAGGCGGGTCACTGGCTGTAGGTGCCGCTTCTTCATCTGTTAGATGAGCAGGTAGCGTATTGATCCCTATGGCTCATTTCTTCTCTGTTGATTGGTATTTAATGTATGAAATTGTTGTATGAATTGACAGAGGAGGGAAAGATCTTTCAGTAAATGCTTTGGATACAGCTCGTTAAATATTTGGAAATAAATCTATGTAGATTCTCATGGAGCATCAGCCAAAAAATGCATTGTCAGACCATAGAGTTAAAAATACATACTAGAAGAAATAAGTGAATGGGTACCAGTTTTCTGCAGGACAAGAAGTAAGGGTAGAAGGAAAACCTTTCTAAGCTTAAATCTTATGAAGAAATTACAGTTCTTGCTTTATAATAATATAAGGCCCTAATAAGCTAAGAATAAAAGCAAACAAACTGGAAAAATTGGTCCCTCGAAATGGAGTAGGTAAGGTGGTATTCTACTTAATATATGAAGAGCTCGTGCTCGTCAATGTGCAAGGGTAAATGGGCAATACATAAAATAGACAAGTCAGGAAAGAGAAAGCAGTATAGTTTAATAAGTGTTAAAAAAAAATTCACTTCACTTGCAACCCCCAGAATGCAGATTCAAACAAATTGAGACACAACTTTTATTGTATGAAGAGTTAATCCGATTTTTGTTGTTTTTAAATGGGAATTCTTATTGCTAACAAACGTGATGGAATGGGTATTTTTGTAAATTGCTGGTAAGAACATAAATAGCTACAAACCTTTTGGAAAGCAGTTTGGTAAAATTCACTAGACGCCTTAAAATGTTTGTTCCTTGAACCCAGAAATCCTGCATCTGGGAATTTATTCTAAAGAAATTACCCAAAATTCAGATAAAAAGCTTTATACCCTGAATTGCTAATTATTGGGTTACTTATTATTAAAAAGACTAAAGAAGCCTAAATAATACAACGAGGCAATAAGATAAAAAAAATATATGATGTGTTCAATGTAGCTACTAGAGTATTTCTACTGTGATGACATTGAAAATGACTTCACTGAAGGTTAAGAAAAGGGCATATAAAATTGATTTAACATAGGATCTCAACTATATTTAAAAACAAAGAGCCTCTGCAATGGTTTTATCTAACAAAGAAAAAAAAAAGTTAATGCGTTCAGCAAAGACTAGAAGAAAATAAACCGAAGTGTCAGTGGCTGTTGTAGGTGGTAACATTTCTGCATTTTAAACTCTACACATTTTTTGTAATGAGTGTGAATTATTGTTATAATGGAGGAAATAGCCTTTACAAAAATTTATGACTTTGGCTCGCAAAATGACTTCCTCAGTAAGAATAATTTCCTTTACTTTTACCAGATTTTATTTTAATAGAAGATTCTTTGCTAAAAAACAAAAAAAGTCAGCTCAGTTCCCCACCAACATCTTAGCTCCCCTACTGGGTGTAAGCAGGCAATTTGCCTTCATTTTAGTTATTTTCCTGTCAGTTTCGTGGATTGCCTCATACAATTTGTGTTGGGAGAAGAGGATTCTATGCTTGGTTTCAGGATGTAATGGTCTAGATGGCAATCATGTGGATTTATTAGCTTGGCTTGTGTAGGGGGAATAAATTATTGGGTCATCTGTTCTGTGCTTATTGTAACGGGAAAGACGCCCAGGACTTTCTCAGTTCATGCTACCCCTTCGTACGTTGTTTTTGACAATCAATTCAGGGTTGTTGGTATGGAGGTTAATACTAAGTCATCTAGAGATTGAGATTGAATCAACATTTACTGAGCATCTATTTATTCTGTAAGAAGTGGAAGGGGTGGGGGGAGCTTATCCTGGGCCTGGAAATAATTACTCAGTAAGTGCTTTGGTTTATCCGGCGTGGTACTGACCCATGTAAAATACAGGGAGGGGCTCTGTAAGAGCCCCCCGTGCTTACTTTCAGAAGTCTAATGCAATGGTGTACAGAAAGCTATAACAGTAACTATGAATCAGTGAATTTTTGACTTAATGGGTGAATGGGTAGCTTGGTGGACAATCTAATGAATGAATAAAGTTATCAATGGATTGATGAACGTTTGCAAAAATCCAAGAATACCTGTCCCGGATTCTACTTAATAGAAATTGGAAAGAACATCACGTTTTCACTAAGCATCCCTCTGTTCCTGAGCCTTGTGACTAAACTGAAAAAGAAAAGGAGAGAGAGGGCCCCGCTTCATGTTTTATCGCTGCTCTTATTAATGAAACTTTTCAAGGAACAGCCAGTCCATAATGACCCCAAAAGCATCGTTCATAGCTGAGTACTTCAATGTTCTGTGGTCGTATTTCAGAGCTATCTCGAAACAAGGGTACTGTAAGTCAACTTATTTTGGGCGCTCACAGCCAGCAGTTCTGTCTTCAATGAATGATTCAGGTCAGGAAAGCATTTAAGTGCATTTGTTTTCTAATAAGTCTCTCTTCGGGTCCATTATGCATGAATCAAGTCAGGGAAATTGCTTGGGTTCATTGGCATCCCTTTATGAAAATCAAAGAAATGAAAGATTTAAAATCTAGCCTGACTGATCTCTCACCTTCCCCACACTCCTCACCAGAACATAAGGATTGGCAGCAGCAGGGTCTCCAAGGACTGAAGGGTTAAGGGCACTTAATTAATGAGCGGTGAGGACAAAGGAGAGGGACCTACCAGAGAGAAGAGAGCTCAGTTATCGGTGTCTGTGATGCAAAAGAAGAAGAAAGGCCATTTGCTTTTCTTCCCCAGACTAGCTGCTCTGAGCAGATCCTCGATGAACCACCCCACCTGCAATGAGCCCAGTTGATCATGGCCGAGGCAGCAGGGGGCCTCCTCTGAGCCCGATGCCCTGGAGCACCTCCCCAGGGCGCTGATGGCACGTTCGTTTCCATGAATCAGAAGCACTGTGGTTGAGGGCGTGTGGATGAGTGGCCCCCGTTTTGTAAAACTGGGAGTGGTCACAGGTGCCCTTGCACGTCCTCACCCCACTGAGCTCTGCCCCCACCCTTGTGGCGTCAGTGTGTCTGTCAGCTTCTCCTACTGACAGATGAGGAAGGTGAGATTTCTAGAGGCCGAGTGACCACAGGGATATGGACACACAGATAGATGGCCAAGAGTCAAACCCAGACCCAAACCCATACCCTCAAGACTGCTGCTTCCCCTTCTACGGTGATTTCTTCCACCACTAGTAGAATCACGATTTCTGGGTTCCCAAAGAGGGCCCTAACCGAGTTGACTCAAGCCAGTGCGAAGTAAGTTCCCAGGCAGTTTTAAAGTCCCCGGCTTGAATTTGCACCAGATTAGCTGCTGTGCAGACGACCTTCCCACGTGCACGTGGTTTTGTGACACGGCCTTCAAGCTGTGGTTGCTATCACTTCACATCTTCTTGGCTTTGTGAGACACCCTATCTCAGATGCTTGGAGCCTCCCCATAACTGGTGGTTTGGCCGTTTATCCGAGGCCAGTGACCCCTGCTGGTTACAAGCCCTGGTCCCATGGCTACAGTGTTTTGTCCTGTGTAACAGTGAAGAGTTATTACTCCTAGTGGAGCTGGTGACCCAGATAGACTAGGTGGGCCAGGCCAGCAGGAGTGAAGGGATGGGTGCAATTTTGTCTTCTCTGCTGGAAAACGGAGCCGCAGGGTGTGCTTGGCTGCCTCTGTTCCTTGGCTCTGCGTTCCTATCCCCACCGTTTCCTGGCCTGGCCATCCACCGAGTGCGTGTGGCTGTTTGACCATACTGGAGCCTACGTAATGGTCAGAACTCCTAAACACCAAAAAGGTTAGGGTTGTCCCCTTCACTCCATGGGGAAAATACTAAATTATAAGTTTAAGGAAGTTTCCAACAAAGTGTTGAATTTTCCCATAAGTCTTAATTTTAGAGGCTTTTTATTATTACTTGTTTTCAGTTTATTTGGAAATATTAAAGATCAGCATTTATGAAAAAAATTTAGGTGCTATGATTTGCTAGTGACTCAAGCACATGTCTGTCTGCACAAATAAGCTGACCCCAGCTTCAGACTGCTCAGAAGGCTGCCTGCTCCAGCCTGCTTCCTCGGTGATGCAGACACACCTTTTACCTGCTCATCCTTTACACATCCCATCCTGCCAGAGCTGTGTCCTCAGGTGCTTCTCGTGAGACACTGAGGCCAGGGGAATACGGGAATGTGGGCGCACTCACAGGGCACCAAGGCGATGATGGTCTGGGGCTTGTCAATATCAGTTTTTATTTCTTCCACAAGGTCAGAACAAGGCTCACCTTGCATGTTCAACTCATTTCTTTATAGTTTACACAGGAGCTAACAGGTATTACCTATCATGATGAAGAGAGCCTCAGAACCGATGACTGGGGTTTTCTTTCCCCCTTTTTTAAAAATTGAAGTATAGTTGATTTACAATGTTGTATTAGTTTCAGGTGTACAGCAAAGTGATTCATTTCTACATATGCATACATATACATTCTTTTTCAGATCCTTTTTCATTATAGGTTATTTCAAGATATTGAATATATTAGTCCCCTGTGCTGTACAATACGTCCTTGTTGTTTGTCTATTTTGTATATAGTAATATGGATGTGTTAATCCCAAACTCCTAATTTATCCTTCCCCCTACCCCTTTTCCCTTTCAGAACTGATGACTTTGAACTACCTTCCTCTAGGATGGGGATGGGGACGTAATCGATTCATTAAGACTTGTGAATGGACTTTGGGAGGTCTTACAAGTCACTTCAGCTCGGAATCGTTCTGGACTGTGCAGAGGTCCAAGAATAAATGTTCAAATGAGGAAAATCTTATTAAATCAAGCAAAAGAAAGGGATTATGAGAGCCACAAGAGGAGAGTTTAGTAAGAAAAGATGGTAGCAGTTTGGGGGCCGCGGGGAAAGCAGCTGGAGGAGGGGACATGCCCCAGGCAGCCTGGGGGCGTGGGCAGCGCTGGGGCCCAGGACCGCCTTCCTGCCGCATTTCATCCTCACAACATTCCTGGAGGCGGGGTTATTCCTTCCATTAAACAGACTCAGAAACAGGCTCAGAGCTGAGACATTCCCCGCCCAAGGTCACACAGCAGGTACCCGGGGATGGACGCCCGCTGCTGCTGGCCGAGGGCCCCCTGTGTGACGTGCCTTGGCCACGTGGCATTTCACGCCCCGGGTGGGAAGGAGAGAGGCGGGCAGTGTGGTGAGACCGCGGTCCCGGCCGCGTTGCCTCGGTGACGGTAGATCTAGAGTCGGAGGTGGCTTCTATACTGAATGAAGCTCTCTGTTTTGTTTCTGGTGCCAGCTGGTGATGCCGCTGCCGCACGCCTGCTTCTGCAGGCCCAGGGCTGGTCGCAGGCCATCTGCCGCCTCTGGTGGACCAGGGGCTGCGGGGAGAGCCGCCCCTTCCTCTTCTTCCTCCGCCTCCACAGTTTGTCAGCCTTCCCAGGTGTATGACCTGATTGATGGCCACACCACCTGGCAGGAGTCTCGGTGATGAGGCACACGACATCCGTCTCCACTCCACGTCCATCCATCTGCCGCACTTGAAAAGGTTTCATTAGTAATTGGAAGAGACTCATTTAAAGCAGAAATGTAGATGCTTCCCATTTAGAAGATTAATTTCCCTCCTTTCATTTCAGTTTTGGGTTTCATAATATTAGAATTTTATGAGGACTTCATAAAATTTGGGGGAAACGTCCAGAGATTGAACGGAATTTAAAAATATTCGCATACTCTTGGTTATTGGAAACACAGCTAGCTGGCGGCTCCCTCCGACGGCGCGGACGCCCTGGGGTCACAGCCCTCCACACCTGCAGACTGTGGGAAAGCGGGAGTAGGGTTTGGAGGTGACAGATGTTCTACCTGGAAGGAGGGCATGACTGGGGTCTCTGCAGGACCAACTGGTGGGGCAATAGATCAAAAACTCATGGTCAACCCAGCAGTCAGACGGGGACTGTGAGCTGCCATATGGCACAGAAGGCCAAGTGCACGTGGAGCCTAGCCACCTTGGGCTTCCTGTCTTAAGAGCAGCATTAACAGTGGGGAAGAGCTTGAGTTTGGGTTTCAGACATCTACTCCCTATTTGATTTTTCCTATTACCTAGTCTCACTAAACCTCAGTTTCTTCATCTATAAAATGGGCATAACAATATATTCCAGAGTAGGTTTTGGTGATAGTTAATGAGATAACGTGTACTTATTCTGCTGCCCCGGTTACGGTTCAGAAGACCTGATGGTACCATCAACATTTTAATCGTAGGTGTCAGAGCTACAAAAGGCCTTAGCGAATACCTAGTTTAATTTCCTTCTTCTTTATTTTTTCTCATGACAGAAAAAGTTATCTCAGTCATCCATCTGGGTTCACCTCTGAATCTTGGTTTCCTTGGATTAGATTTAAATGCTCTTTAGAATTTGTTTTTCTCTTATAAGCTGCTCAGAGCAACTATTAAATATAAAATTAGAAGTCTCCATTTTCTATAGACTTAAATTTTTATCATCCTAAAATTAGACTTTGAAGAGAGGCTGAGGGTTATTTATTACTGGACGTGATGAAAAAGTTGAGTATGATTTATGACTTTGGAGTTTGGTTTGTTTTAATGGACTTCATGTACTGTACAGGGGTATTGGGCAGAGGACTGATCCATCAAATTTTAAAAATAAGCTAATTTTATGTAGGCTCTTGCCAACCCATTAGACAATGATAATTTTTTAATTGAGGAATATTTTAGTTAGAGATGGTCCCAGAGACAGTGACATTCAGTCTAGAACACTTTCTCTCCTGTTTTGTTTTGGGCCTTGGGCCAATGTAACTCCCAGAAATCCAGAAACTAAATTTATCCGTTGTTTCTAAGTGCTAGGTGGCTGCCTCAGGCTTCCACAAGCTAGTTGCTGTCCTCTTGGAGATTTTTGCTAAATTTATTCAACCTAAAGTAGAACTTGAGATCTGGATGTTGTAGGACGAGATCCCCCCACCCCCTCCCCACCCCTCCCCGGGACGGCATCCTTGTCCCTTTCTGCAGGGGCACCATTGTCACTGGGCATTCCCTGCCTTTCAGACCGAAAAGACTGGTCCAGAAACAACGGCCACCAGCTGGCCCCACCTTAGCCGTGCTGCTCTTCGCCAATCCCCGCAGAGTCCTGCTTCCCTTTTCCTCACCTGGTTAAGATGGGGGCTGAGGAAGAGATGAAGCTGGTTCTCCGCAGTCACTACGGAGGGGGAGCCCAGCGAAAGAACGGGAAAGCCTGCCGTGGGAGGGTATCGGTTTTCTCTGTCAGAACCTGAGACCCTGTCGATGTGTAAAGGTCTTGGAGCTCCCCTGCTCGATTTCTTCCTGAGGGTTAAGGTGGTGAACCAGACCCCAGGCTGGCTGGGCTGCCTCCGTGTGTGCAACTGCCGTTTGCGTTTTTAGAGTTCTTGTGATTACCCTCTATATAATTTCATGACCTTTATCTCTTAATAACACAATGAAAATGTATCCATTTTACTGCAGACCTATTAGAGTGATAAGTCCTTCATTCAATTGTGTTGGTTTCCCATAATTCACTTTGTTGTTTCCTCATCTCAGAGATCAAAGTGGTTTCTAATTTTGGGTGCTCATAAATATTATTTGTTGACTTATCTTTGTGCAGAGAGAATTTTCTAAACGCTAACTTTATCCTTGAGAGAGATTGTCAGAGGTTCGTTTACAGGACCGTGTGGCATGAAGGTGTTTAGGTCTTTCTGTGTGTGTCAGGTCGCTTTCGAAAAAGACTCAGTGGCTGCTCTCACACTGCAAATGAGTCCTGTGTTACCTTGTCTCTTTTAAAATGGAGTATTATCGTTTTTAGTTTAGAATGTAAAAAAAATTGTATTATTTCAATTTTATCTCTTTTCTGTTTTGTGAACTGTGTTCACGTGTTTGGGGTTAAAACAGCCTAAATAAGGGGTTGTGTAGATTTGAGCGATGATGCTAAATTGGTCATGGGCACTGTCTTAGCAATTCTACTTGGTTTTTTGTTATTTAGCTGTATGCGCTGTTTGTATATTCTGAAAGTTAAGCCCTTGTCAGTCACATCATTTGCAAATATTTTCTCCCAGTCCGTAGGTTGTCTTTCCGTTTTGTTTATGGTTTCCTTTGCTGTGCAAGAGCTTATAAGTTTGGTTAGATCCCATTTGTTTATTTTTGCTTTTACTTCTATTGCCGTGGGAGACAGCAGTTCCACTTGGATTGATTTCTTTGGAAGAAAGCTTTCGCTTCTTCTAAAACCCTGACCTGGTTTAGTTCTGTCATGTAACTGTCCAAAACAAACAAGCAAAACCTTTGAAAACAAGCTGGTGAAAGAGAAAACCCCACTTCGGGTTCAGTCTCATCCTGAGTGTTTCCCTAGTTGCAGAATACTGACAAAGCAGAACGTGCAAGAATTAACTCAGGTTCGCCTATGCGTTGCCTAATTTAATGCTTTATGTTGAAACTCAGTGTGGATCTTCAGAGAAGGATGCAGCTTGAATTTTCTCATGGGGAGATTCAGAGCTTCTTTTATTTGCTTATGTTTCCACTGACGGCGGCTGGGTGGCATATGGTGCCACCTGCTTCCCCGCACCCCAGCCCCTGCAGGAGTCCCGTGTGCACGCCTGCTTCTCGGCGCTGGTACCGTTTCATGGTTGAAATGCTGCGTGGGAAACACAGAGCAGGGAAAGCATTCTGCTGGGCTGCATCTTCCCTGATTCTGAAGTCGCTTCATCTCTGCGCTTTGCAGAGATTATTACCTAGTTAAGAAGGTGCAGTCCATGTGAGTTTGTGAATGCATCACTTCCCCTTTCTGAGTCACCAGCAGTAAAGTACAGGTTAGATTTAAAACAGATGGGGGAGGAAATGTTTTAACACGCTTCAGGGTAAATTAAGGAAAACATTGGAATCTAGATACATAGTGAGAAGGAAAATCAAGTCGGTTTAGATCTCACTGGCTTTCCCAGACATGCCAGAGTAATATATCTTAGCTCTTCCCTCGTTGCCTCTTTCTTTTCTTGAAATAATGGAGAAATTCTCCTATGATTTGGATGCTCCCTGTGTTCCAGGCATTGTGCTAAGTGTTGCAAATGCTTTATTAGACTTGGGCCTTACAGCAACCTCACGTTGAAGGAATTGCTCTGATTTCACAGATGAGGGAATGAAAATGGGCTACAGAAGTTAAGGAACAGATGTTACTTAAGCTATAAGGTGGCGGAGCCTGGATTTCTAGGCAGCCCTGGCTGATTCAAACGTTCCCTCAGCCATTCCTTGTCCTCTAACAGCTGGCCTCCATCGCCCTCAGGAACAACAGTGCTTGGATTCAAGGTGACCACAGGTTGCCCTCTCATTCCAGAATTGCTCTTGTCTGTGGCTGATGGGCTGGATCTTCACGTCTCTGCTCACTTGACAGGGCACACCAGCCCTGCAGTCCTTTCTTTTCAAGATTGCAAACAGCCCGCAGGTATCTCCTTCATCACATGAGCTCCACCCTCTGACCACATCTCACCAGCCGCAGGGAGGCTGGGAAATGGGTCCGTCCACTTCTGTGCCTGGAAAGAGGGAGGATCTCATTCTTACAGAAAGGAATAAGAAAGCACGGGGAAGGAAGAAACCACCGTGCGTAACCCTTCGACCTGAAATGAGGGAAACAGGCAAAGAATTTTCCAACATTCTCCCCCGTTTTCATCACTGATCAGACCTTTCTACCATCTTTTCTCAGTGTGGCACTAAACTGGCTAATTACCACCTTCGAGAGAAGGCTTGCCTTTGTTCAAGATGGGTAGGATGGTCCCCCCACCACCAACTGTCCATCTGGAATAAACTTAAGACATAGAACTCATGTTCCCCTACCAGACACCTCCCTAAATAATTTAGCCTTGTCTCTCTTTTAATAATCAGCCCTAAAACTAAAGTCACTTACATTGTGTAACAATCTTATTGTATTCTTCATTATGCGATTCCTTCTCTGTTCTTGGGTTTTTTGTTCTTGCATATAAATTTGAGAATCAGCTAAAGTTTTACAAGAAACAATGGCCCCTGGAATTTTGATCGCAATCTATTCAAAAACTGAAATTCAGAAAAGCTAATTTATCTGAGGATACACGACCAGAAAGAGGTAAAACAAGCGATTGAACCCCAAGCCTACACCAGTCTAGGAAGGGGATCTGGGGCAGAAGCAAGCCCACCAGGGCCTGCCTGTCTGTGATCCCCCAGACTTCCTCTGTGACTCCTCTTAAACATCACAGTGTTGTGTTACACTCCTAGTATCAGCGAGGGTTTGACTAAAGGGTGTGCTGGTCCTTGGACTTTTGAAGGAAAAAAATCTTACTTTTACTTCCTAATGCCCTACTTCTTTTTTTAAAAATTGAAGCGTAGGTGATTTACAATGTTGTGTTAGTTTCTGGTGTACAGCGCAGTGATTCAGTCATACATGTGTCTGTATCTCTTTTCATAGTCTTTTTCATCACAGGTTATTACAAGATATTGACTATAGTCTTTCCCTCTACTAAACCGTAGGACTTTATCTGTTTTATGTATCTGAGTTCTCTGTCTGTGAGTCTGTTTCTGTTTTGTGAGTAAGTTCATTTGTGTCGTTTTTTAGATTCCACATAGAAGCGACCCCCTGTGGTATTTTTCTTTCTCCGTCCGGCTCCCTTCACTCCGCATGACTATCTCCAGGCCCATCCATGTTGCTGCAAATGGCACATCATGGCCTACTTCTGCCTGGAAACTGGGGAAGGCAGCGTTTAACTCCCTGCGTTTCCAGTGTCAGCTGACTTCCATTTCTTAGTGTTCAGTCAGTAAAGCAAAGGATTTATCAGTTACAAGCACTAGGTCCCAGAAACCTAGTGAAGTATCCAACTTTTTCCGGCCAGACTGTCTGGGAGCTTTTAGTGGCTGATCCGAGGGCAGTGGATAAAGTAATGCATGTTCAACATTAGACTTTTACTGCTGCCAGACTGTAGCCGAGGTCCATCACCCCTGTTCATGTAACTCCTAAAAGTCAAGTGCGCTGAGGGCGAGCTGCCAGCTTCCTGCCTGTTCCTTCAAGAGAGACTGAGTGAAACTCAATCAGGACTGTGACAACCCAGAGATGCATCTGGGCAGTGCCGTCTGGGAAAGGTCAGAGATGGGGTCCTTCCGCCCCCACGGCATCCTGGTTTTGTGCCAGAGCGTTGGGGCTTCTGGAGACATGGGGTGTCTCAGCTGAGCTGAGCTGAAATCAGGCCAGAAGCACTTTCTGTTTCCTTCATAGAAACATAGGAATCATACAGGAGTACAGCGTGCCTTCCGGATAGTCTGAGCCAGGCTAATGTTTTAGGAGAACACAGCTGGTGACTGTCCTTGTGCCCGAGACTGTCCTCAGAACGAACCCCTGAGGCCCAGAAGCCGGCCCCGTTTCCCCACTCTGCGCAGAGTTTGGGATGACAGAGCTCACTGAAGGCTGCGCTGGTTTTGGCCCTGGGGGTCGTTTCTGGGCTGCTCTGCAGAGGGGAGTTCTGAGTCCAAGAGAACTGCCCACCTCACACCCCAGGTGCCCAACTGCCCAGAAAACTGCAGGAGAAAGAGCTGGGAGGTAAGACTGAGTTTTAAGATCAGTTACTGACTGTGGCAGCCTTAGGTGAGTCACCCAACCTACGGTCCCTTTCAGTTTCTTACTCTGAAAATTGGGGTGATGATAAGGCCCATGTCATGGGATTCATCTGAGGCTTAAAATGGGATAATACATGTGAGGCTGTCATACAGATTTGGGGGGATGTTATTAATAAAGACTGTAATGAAGTCTAAGGCCTCTCGACTGTTCCTGTTAGAAAGTTCACCTACAGCTGGAGCTCTTCCTGGGTGGTCTGCAGTGACGTCCTGCAGTGACGTCCTGCTCCCAGAAGAAGTCGGTCTGCGGTGCCTCGTCCCCTCAGCCTGATTCTCGGCTCCCTCGGAGTATTTGAACCTCCTGCCTTTAGGCTGTTCCTCAAAGTCTTTCTTTGCCAAACGTACAGCTCTTCAATTATTCCGTTTTGGGGCTGGAGACTGATGAGAGGACTGAGAGGCTGGCTGCTGGGCACGTTTTGAGTTTCTTTCTGACTTCAGAGCTCTGAAGCATGCGCGTGGGCGTGGGTGGGGGTGTGTGTAGGTCAGGAGTGTTGGGGGGGTTCTCTGGCCTTCCTAGTTGGTTATTTGTTGTTTACTGAAATCTCAAAGTTCATCCCTTGTCTACCTCCATTAAATCATTTCACACAATATATAGATTTGAAAACTAAGCTCCACCTCTGTGCCAATGACTGTTCCAAGGGCAGGGGAGACAGCCGTGAGCTTCAAGGCAGCCACGTGCTCCCGGAGGAGTGCGAGTCCAGCGCAGGAAGGCGAACAGTTGAACCAGTAGCAACAGAGGGTCCTGTGTGGCAACAGGCATCACCCCCGGGGTGGCCCCCAATCTCTCCAGGGCAGGGGTGCATCAGGGAAGTCTGGAGATAAGGAGTGGAGGGAGAGGAGGGGGCTTGGTGGAGGCAGCAAGAAAGGCCCAGGGATTTGAACTCTGGCTGAGCGGCTCTCTGCAGAGGCAGGAGCTGTGGTCCCTGGCCAAGCCGCTCAGCCTCCGTGCCCTCCTCTGTATCATAGTGCCGGCCTCACAGGTGTGAGGACAATTAAAGGGACTATTTCCTTTTTTTGCATTTTTTAAAATTGAGGTGTAGTTGATTTACAACGTTGTGTTAGTGTCAGAGCGCTGAAACTGTGCCTGACACTGAAGAAGCACTATGTAAATGTTTGTGAAATAAAACTAAATTGACGATGTCACATATATGCAGAATCTTTAAAAATGACACAAATGAGCTTATTTACAAAAACAGAAACAGACTCACAGACATAGAAAACAAACTTACAGTTACCAAAGGGGGAAGCGGAGGGGGGATAAACTGGGAGTTTGGGATTTGCAGATACAGACTACTATGTACAGACTAGATAAACAAGGCCCTAGTGAATGGCACGGGGAACTATATTTAGTAGCTTGGAATTGTCTACAATGAAAAAGACTCTGGAAAGGAATATACATGTGTGTGCATCACTGAATCACTGTGCTGTACATCAGAGACTGACATAACTTTTAAATCAAGTATACTTCAAAAATAAGTAAGGAAATAAATGAACACACAATGTGTTTCATCTCGAGAGTATATTTTCCTTTTAAGAGTGTGTTTTTGAGAGCACATTACATTTTTTCTAACAGTGAACATTGGTCTGTGTTTCAGGCGCATCCCTGAGTCCCGGGCCTTCTTCCCCTCTGGAGGTGCTGTCCTGCGGGTGTTTATCTTTCGGGGGTAAGAGCAACCGCACATCATGGACCTCGTCGGGTTGCTGAAGTCTCAGTTCCTGTGCCACCTCGTCTTCTGTTACGTATTTATCGCCTCGGGGCTAATAGTCAACACCATTCAGCTCCTCACGCTCCTCCTCTGGCCGATTAACAAGCAGCTCTTCAGGAAGATAAACTGCCGGCTGTCTTACTGCGTCTCCAGCCGTAAGATACTTAACGTTTCTCTCTCTGCATCTTCGCGGCTGGTGTGTGTGTCAGAATTAGGGCTTTATGTACAGGTTCGCTGGGCTTTCAGAGTATGCTGAGTTGTTTTGTTTTGGTTTGTTTCTGTTTGTTTTAGGTTTGAAATGTCTATTTTACCCTCTTAAAAATGATGATTTCTCTAGTCAATTTACAATGCTGTGTTAGTTTCTGGTGTACAGCATAGTGATTCAGTTATACATAAATATATATTTTTCATATTCTTTTTCATTATAGGTTATTACAAGTATTGAATGTAGTTCCCTGTGCTGTACAGTAGGACCTTGTTGTTTATCTATTTTATATATAGTAGTGTGTATCTGCTAGTCCGAAACTCCTAATTTATCCCTCCCCCTCCAAATTATTTTTGATTGAGTAATGCCAATAGCACGAAATTCAACAGGCACAGAAGGGTATCCTGTGAAAAGTAAATACACATTCTGTCTGTTTCTCTAGTTTTTCTTCTCCGAAGCAAGCAGTGTTAATGATTTCTTAGTGATCCCTACAGAGATTGCATATATGTGTGTGTGTATATATATATTATATATATATGCTATTTCTATAAGGAAATGCATGTGTATATGGCTCTTATGTTTGTACATGTGAACAGATGAGTCTGTGGATGCGTATAGTTACATAAGACATACACATTTTTAAAAACTAAATGGCAATATAATATATTGTTCTCTTGCTTTCCTTTAACTTTTTGAGCTAACTATAGATGCACATGCAAGTATGGGAAGTAATATAGAGAGATCCCATATACCCTTCACCCAGTTTCCCCCAGTGGTGACCACTTGCCTAACCACAGTATGGTGTCCCCACAAGAAACTTGACATTGACACCATCCACCAACCTTGTTCAGATTTCTCCAGTGTTATGTATAGTCATTTGTGTGTGTGTGTGTGTGTGTGTTTGATTTTACTAGACTATTTTAAACATGATGAGTTCAATTGGCCTGAATATCAAAAATAAAAATGAAAAAAGGTGAATCTGAGTATTGGGGTGTGTAGAGATGAGTTCAGTGTTGACTGACCAGAAATCTATACCCATTCTCAACACTACAGCATGCAGTGCATCATTACCAATTATCTATATGGGTGTGAATATATTTTTTAAAATGAGCTCTCTCAGATTAAGCAATTTAAAAATCTGAGCTACCCTAGGTTATGTCAAGAGGCCAAAGTTCTGGATATCTTTTTGAAACCCCTTACATGAAGCAATCAAACTGGAATTTGGATCAAAATCATACAAGCTGCACACAGTTATCTGATTGTATTGCTACTGATTCAATGAGTTATTTTCTGAACTTCAAAATACTGTCTTGTGAGAAAAAAAATGATGGAAGCATCCTTATTCGTTATTTCTTTCACTGACTCAGAACTGACAAATACATCTGATACTATTTCTGATATGGTTTGTGTTCTAGACCTACTATGTCTTGCATTGGAGTGTTTTACATAAATGTTTTGAAAACGTTCATAAGATCATAAAGTTGTAATTGCAAAAAATGTATCTTTAATGCATGTCTGTGGCTCTTGGGTGCAGCCCCCCATGCAGTGCAGTAGTAGGTGGTGCAGATTTCTTTATCACACATTTCACTCTAAAGTGGTCTCTAGGATTTAGGTGTCTATCATGGGTAGAAAAGGGAGCAACCTGTCAGCACAGGACAGAGGCAGTAGGAGATGACCCGAACTTGAACTGTGTGAAGAGAGAAGAGTTTGCATAATCAAGTGGAGATAATTGCCTGAGATTTATCATTTTAAATGTCTTTTTACGCTTAAGTGTCTGTTTGAACAAAACTTAAGTTGAACAAAGCAATTAGCATTGAAACTTGTATTTCAATTGAAACTTGTATTTATATCATTTGTGCACACCTGTGGAGATCCCCAGTTTGCAATTCAAAATCATGTCTAGTTGCATTGTCATAACTCCTTTTTAAATTTCAAACAGATGGTTAAGAACTGGATTTCTCATTTGGGGTCAAGAAATAAGAGATAGGATTTGGGAGTCCCTAAGAGTAGTCTATTTTGCTTTTGGTAGGTAGTGGAGACATATGTGTCAATTTTCTTCTAAGGATGCTTTAGCCAACTTGTTTCTGGTAGAAATTAAGGTGAGTAACACATTCAGAAAGCAAGGTGGATTTTTTCAAAATTATTTATTGAAGTGTAGTTGATTTACAATGTTAGTTTCAGGTTTATAGCGAAGCAATTCAGTTGTACACATATATATATTTTTTTCAGATTCTTTTCCATTATATGTCATTATAGGAAATTGAGTGTGGTTCCCTGTGCTATATAGTAGGTCCTCATTGTTTACCTATTTTGTATATAGTAATATGTACCTGTTAATCCCAAATTCCTAATTTATCCCTCCCCCACCATACCAGCCATAGTTTATTTTCTATGTCTGTGAGTCTGTTTTTGGTTTATAAATAGAACTTGTGTAATTTTTTTTAAGATTCCACATATAAGTGATAACATATGATAGCTGTCTTTCTCTGTCTGACTTACTTCACTTAATATGACAATCTCTAGTCTATCAATGTTGCTGCAAATGGCATTATTTCATTCTTTTTCATGGCTGAATAATATTCCATTGTGTAAATATACCACATCTTCTCTATTCAGTTATCTGTCGATGGACATTTAGGCTGTTTCCATGTCTTGGCTGTTGTAAATAGTGCTGCCATGAACATTGGGGTGCATGTATCTTTTCAAATTATGGTTTTCTCTGGATATATGCCCAGGAGTGGTATTGCTGGATCATATGGTAAGTCTATTTTTAGTTTTTTGAGGAATCTCCATACTGTTCTCCATAATGGCTGCACCAAACTACATTCCTACCAACAGTGTAGGAGGGCTCCCTTTTCTCCACACCCTCTCCAGCAGTTATTGTTTGTGGACTTTTTAATGATGGACGTTCTAACTGGTGTGAGGTGATACCTCACTGTAGTTTTGATTTGCATTTCTCTGATAATTAGCAATTTTGAGCATCTTTTCATGCGCTTGTTGGCAAAGAGGATTTTTAAACATCAAAAATTAATTAAACTATTTAGAATGATGCCAGACGAAAGGTAAGCATCCAAGACCACTGGCATGTCCCCGCCCAGGGCAGGGCAGGGCAGGGCAGGCAGCCTGATTTTACAGAAGGCTCGGAAGCACTTGCATCCAGGTACATCCCAGCTGGGCACATCCCACAGTGCTCTGTGCCTACTGCCCCGGGGGAAGGTTTCCAAGGAAGCAGAGAAATGTCACACTGCCTGTAGAGGGAAGGAAGGGCTTCTCTCCGGAGGAGCAGTTCTAGCTCCTGGGAAAGGAGAAGGTGGTGGAAGGGGCTTGGCTCCGGCACTCACTGTAGCGAGAGCGGAGCTCACCCGCACCTTTCCCAGCTTCTCCCTTCCTGGTACCCCTGCGTGTGTTAGAGCCAGGCTGTGCTCCTTCTTTCTCTCTTTGAACTTGATCTCTGCAGCTGATAGATTTCCTTGTGCGCTGAGTGTTTCACAACCACCACCAAAGACCTGTAAGAGGCAGACTGCTTGGGAATCTTTGATCGTCAAGGGTACCCTTGGGGTAAAAGATGGTCAGGCCCTTTCTGTTTGCTTTCACTCTCCTCCTCTTCCCTCTGAGTTAAGATAAAATCTCTTCCTGGGGTTTAATGAATCACCCTAAAGCTTAGAAAATCAGCAGCAGTCATTCAGCTCTGATTTAAGAAAAAAGGGCAGAGTGAATGGTTTCCTAGAGATTCAGATCCCCCTCCATCCCCCGTTCACTTTGTACTAACAGAGCTGTGTCATCATCACCCCACCTTTTTTTTTTTTTTTTTTTTTTTTAATGTTTGTCAAGGGCTTGTTGTTGCACCAGGTGAGTCCGAAGTAGTCAGCAGCCCGGGCAGGTAAAAGTCCACAGTGATGTAAAAGGCATGGAGATGGCGCGATTACTGGCATGGCGCACGCAGCGGAGAATCTTAGTCTGATGCTCAGGACCAGCGCCAGGAAGAACAGTTTGAGAGTTTATTTAATCTAGATGGCCGGCTTTGGGAGGGTGGTTTTATCTCATTTTTGCCTAGATTTGTAATCCCGGGAGGCTGAGACAGGCTGGCCTAGCGCACTGAATGAGGAGGAGGGATGGAGCGAGCTTCTGCAAGGTGAGGAGGAGGAAGAGTTACGAGGCACAGCTGCGGAGTAGAATGTATTACCCTTCCCTTGTGCAGGATGTGCCCCTGCGTCTCTAGGGAAAGGTGGCCAAGACCGGCTGGCTTGTTTTCCTTCCCCTCTGACACCGTGGGTTTAAAAAAAGCAGAGAAGAATTAGGAGAAACCTATCAACAGCAGAGATTTTAAAAAGGGAAGGGGGCAGGGAGGACTACAGCTGACCTTAGTGTTCTGTAAAGGACCGGTGACGCAGGACAACGTGGAGGCACCACTCCCCACCACCAGCCCGGGGCTCTGCTTCCACATTCCACGCTGTGGCTAACCTGCTGTGTGCGCTGAGTCTGCCACTTACTTTTTCTGGACCGTGATGCTCTAAGATTCAGTGTCGGATGCACAGGTCCACAAGGTGCCTCTAACAGGCAAGGGAGGGGTCACAATTTGGAGTGCTGAGACAGTGCAGGACATCCTGCCTCCTGCTTCAGGCTGTCACCTTGGGTGAGCCACACAGGCCCTCTAGTTCAGCATAGAGTGGCAGGACCGATCACTATGGCCAGTCAAAAAAACAGAATGAGGTGCTGTGTACAAAAGTGCTCCATAAATTGTTGAAAGTACATCAAATTTAGGATGAAAACTGGAGCCTGCGTCTATGGAGGAAAGGGGTGTGGAGGGGCGGCGGGCAGGCAGGGGTATCTTCTCTCTTCTCATTATGGACGTTAACTACTTGGTTAGGTAACTTCAAAAAATGAACTACATTTGAGTGAAGGTGATGGGGTGGAATTGACCACAATTCCAATTTTTGTTTGTTTGTTTGTGTACTTGGGAAGCTGTTTGCTTCCTTTTCGGCTCCTCCCCTCCGCTCCCCCTGACCTGAAGGTTCTTGGCCACTTCATTTGTAGTAGGTGGTGGTCGATGTGAAGACAGAAGCAGGCTCTGTTTCACCTACAAAACTGCTCACATGTTCTACCTTGAAACAGCTGTCAGTTTTCCTGCTGTAACAATAATACACATGTGCGATGGACCCCGGGATGCATAAGTCACTTCCAAGTTGTGACCTGAGGGCAGGGCCAGCAGCCCGGAGAGCCAGGCAGAAGTCAGTCTGTGGTCCCCTCTGGAGGGGAGGACCAGGCCGGTGACTTGTCAGTACAGCCTCAGCAGGGGTGTGCAGGCAGCGGGGCGCACGCACTGACGCCTAAGAAAGTGCCCATCCGAGGTGTTTAATTCCCAGCTCCTGTCTGAGGCTGAAAACCACAGAGAGGGAGGCAGCTCTGTTCTCCCGAGACAGAACGACTCTTCACCCAGCCACAGCGTTCGCTGGCATTTTGAGAGCTGCCGGTCTTCCTCCAGCTGAGGGCCGGCCGGGGTGTTTTGTCCCCTCCTCTGGGCGGGGGCGCAGGTCCTTCCAGCACGAATCGGCTCACGTTCTTGCTTTTCATGACCCAGGCGTCGCCGGGTTGGTCTGAAGACCTAACAGGATGAACGCGGTGGAACAGAAGCACCTTCGGCGCGTGGCTCGGACAGTGGGTTGTTGCTAGCACCGGGGCCTCTGAATCCGCACTGTTAGGGGTGTCGCAGCTCCTGGTCTGGTCTTACATGCCTTCCTGTGTGAGCTCTTCTGATCCCTGAAACTGCACATGGGTTTGCTTTGCGGCCTCTGGCAGACGATGTCTCCAGGGATGGCTGCCAGGACCTGAACTTGAATTTCCTTTTTCTTTTGCCCAAGGCCCCCTTCCACAATTTCAGATCAATGCAGTTAATTGTAAAACAAAACAGACCTCCCCTTCTCTTCCTTTTTTTTTTTTAAAAACAATAATCTCAAGTCCTGTCTGATGGCCCCTCCCCCAGGCTTGTGTCAGGAAGCAGGACCCGAATGGTGTGTGGGTGAGAGGCAGGTGCCTTCATTCTGCTGTCCCTGGTGCGGCGGGACCATGTGGCCTGCAGGTCCAGTGTCACCATTCACACCGCTTCACTAGCTCTCTGACGCTGCCCAGCTGACCTCCTCCCTCCCTCTGGGAGGTGCAGAGTTGGGGGCTTGGTGATTAATACCTGGCAGGGTAGGGGGCAGAGCATCTGCAGTGGAGCCCACCACCCCTACTCACCCAGAGTTGGTCCCCGGACCCCAGTCGGTGCCCCTGCATGGGGGGACAGCACTGGAGCAGCTTAGATGGAGGTGGAGATGGAAGGGGGTCCCCCACGGGGGAGGGAGGAGGGAACGCCCGATGAGCAGACAGTACTAGGAGGCCCCTAAGGTCTGTTGCTGGATTTCCTCTAGACTCTCCTCCCCGCTTCCTCCTTGGGCTGCCTTCCAAACAGAAGTTGTTACTGATCTATTTGGCAGGAGATTTCTCAGAGGCACGCAGCTCCCCTGAGAGCAGGCCCTGGGGACGCGATCCTACCTGTTTACCCAGAGGACGTGCACAGCTGGTGGGTCCTGAGGGGGCGGAGGGCGGTATCGAAGGGCCATGAGGCTCAGCCCTCCTGAGCTTTGTTTCTGAGCAGGACCAGGAAAAGCAGGGATTATGAACATAGCTGTGTGTCGTCAGGTGAGGGCCATGACTGGGTGTCCCCCTATTAAATGCAAACCCAGATTTGTCATAGAGTCAAAGAATGTGCGTGTCTGAATTTAATTTAAATAATACCAGAATGAGAGGCAGGAGAAAAAGGAGAGGATCATAGTGTGTACAGGGCTAAGAAGGGTCAGAGGTCTCACCTCTGCCCCTTTATTCTGTAGACGTTCAGTCAGCTAATACTTAGTGAGCGTGTACCATTGCAGACACTGTTTTGCGTGTTGGGCACAGAGAGGTCAAGTGACTTACCCAGGGTCACACAGGAAGCAGAGGAGCTGTCTAAGGCCAGGCCATCCGAGTGCAGGGCCTCTCTGCAGCACCGCCCAGCATGGCCTTGAGGTTGAGGAGCCAGGTTCCTGAGCTGAGGCTGCATGTCCACTGGCAGCTGTAGTCGGTGACATTCCACAGGGCTGCAGAGACAGGAAAGGAGACGAGTTATTACAGTAGGCAACTATTTTCGATTCTGATCATTGTAATCAGTGCAGTTTGTGGTGTTCATGATGTATTAGGCATCACGCTAAACCTTTTATAGCCTGACCTCGTTGAAGCACATAACCACTCTGAACAGGCGGGCCCCCATTTTGTGGATCAGTTACCGGAGGCTCAGAGAGGTCGGGTGACTTGTCTAAGGTCACACCGTCGGTAGGAGAGCTGAGATCATAGCATCCATTTTCCCACCACATGTTGAAACAAACAAAAGCGTAGGCTGTAAGAGGTTCTGTTTTCACACTCATGGCCGATGCTAAGCAGACATCTGCAAGGGTCAGCCCTGAGCACGTTAATTCACTGCAGGAGGCCTGTCACTGTTGAACACGGTCTTTAACAAACGTGCATTCGAGTTCGTTCTGGGGGATGGACACTGGGCCAGCACTTGGAGCTCAGAGGTGAGGGGAGCACAGCTGCCTTCGGAGGGGCCGAGTCTAGTGGGGAACGCACGGGGCACAAACCACTGCAGAGCAGCGGGCTGGAGTCAGGGTGGAGGTGCACAGGGCATACAGACAGTGCGTCCCAGGGAGGGCTGGGACTTTGTTCCACTGAAGCAGCGTCACGCTGAGCGTTACAGAATGAGGAGGGGTTGAGTTCTGCTGGCAAGACGGGGAAAGGTGGTCCAGTCTGAGGAAGAAGCATATTCCAGCATCACCCGAGGGCTGAACTGGTATATTCAGGCAGCCAGGTACCGAAAGGAGAGGGACCTACCACGTGTCACCATGACCTTGCTGAGTCAGGAGGCTGGAGCCCGGATGTCCTCCACGCCAGGCCTGGAGAAGGGGGGACAGTGGTGTGCAGGGGAGCCCAGCACAGCTCGCAGCCACGGGCGCCCTCAGTGGGTGGACTCCGTGTGTTCTTCCTCGGGAATTCCAAGCCCTGTAACCGTCATTTACTTCAAGGTTTATTTCTGTCTTGCCCCGAGCAGCACTGTTTGAAACATGCCTCAAGAAATTGTTAATTTGTTTTTTTTTTTAAAGATCTGTTCACACATAATCTTTTATAGGAAGACACCCAACTGGGTCATTATTTTCTTGAACCATGTTCCACCCTAAGTATAATATTAAGGAAAAATAGCATGATGTAAAACTGTACAATAGAATACCAATTTTATACATACAGACTAGAAGTACATTTATCAGAGTGCTACTTTTAGGAATTATAATTGAGATAATTTTTAATTGCTTTTATATTTTCTTTTTTTTAACATTTTTTATTGAGTTATAATTTTACAATGTTGTGTCAAATTCCAGTGTAGAGCACAATTTTTCAGTTATACATGAACACACATATATTCATTGTCACCTTTTTTTTCACTGTGAGCTACCACAAGATTTTGTATGTATTTCCCTGCGCTATACAGTATAATCTTGTTTATCTGTTCTACGTATGCCTGTCAGTATCTACAAATTTTGAACTCCCAGTCTGTTCCTTCCCACTCCTGTCCCCCTTGGCAACCACAAGTTTGTATTCTATGTCTATGAGTCTGTTTCTGTTTTGTATTTCTGTTCTTTTTTTTTTTTTTTTTTAAGATTCCACATATGAGCGATCTCATATGATATTTTTCTTTCTCTTTCTGGCTGGCTTCACTTAGAATGACATTCTCCAGGGACATCCATGTTGCTGCAAATGGCATTACGTTGTCATTTTTATGGCTGAATAGTATTCCATTGTATAAATATACCACATCTTCTTTATCCAGTCATCTGTTGATGGACATTTAGGCTGTCTCCATGTCTTGGCTATTGTAAATAGTGCTGCTATGAACATTGGGGTGCAGGTGTCTTTTTGAAGTAGGGTTACTTCTGGATATATGCCCAGGAGCGGGATTCCTGGGTCATATGGTAAGTCTATTCCTAGTCTTTTGAGGAATCTCCATGCTGTTTTCCACAGTGGCTGCACCAAACTGCATTTTTAATTGCTTTCATATTTTCTGATTCTATTTCTGACAGTCTTATATTTCACCTGATAAGCATGTATTTTACAAACTGAAAAAATAAACTCCAAACAAAATAAAACCCCAAAGAATTAACACCAACAATTGGACTTAAATAAGGAAGGAAATAGAAAAGGGAAATATGAAGTGGGCCCTCTGTGCACTGTGTGTGTGCGCACGCGCGTGTGTGTTTTAGGGGGAGTGGACATCATCCTGGAGGCCTGGGGTGATGAGATGCTCAGGCCTGGCCTCCCAGGACCTGCATAGAGCGCATCCAACTCTCATCACAGATCCCCTGCGGGGATTCAGGACACAGGAAGTGAGAGGAGAGTGACCTAGAGCCGCATCCTTGGGGTTCCAGGCTGAACTGTGCCCCCCTCCCCAGAAGATGGTGAAGCCCTAGCCCCAGGCCTGTGACAGGGCTTTATTTAGAAACAGAGGCTTGGCTGAACATCATCAAATTAGGATGAGGTCGTGCAGGTGGGCCGCCATCCAATGTGACTGCATCCTTATATACGGGGTTGGGGGGACAGGACAGGACTTGGACACAGAGGAAGGCCATGTGAAGACAGGACACCAGAAGCTGGGAGAGAGGCCAGAGCAGATTCTCCCTCACAGCCTCAGAGGGAACCAGCCCTGCCCACGCCTTGATCTTGGCTTCTGGCCTCCAGAACCCTGAGGCGGTATTTCCGTTTTTTAAGCCCCTGACGTGTGGTACTTCATCACAGCAGCCCCGAAAACCGATGTGCTCTGCCTTCCAAGTCTTTTTCTCCCATGTGTCCATGAGGTGCTAAGTGAAGCCCGGTCCCTGGCACTGACCCGGGTGATGCTGTGTTTATCTCTCCCTCCTCCCCCCTCGCCTGGCTTCTGCTCCCTCCTCCCCCGTTATTTTACTGGCAGTTCAGGAAGTGAGAGCTTATACAGACAGAAGGCTTTGCTTTCATTCATGGACCGGGCCACGGAATTCCTCTGGTTCTCCTTGAAGTCAGGGAAGCCCGATGAGTGAGGTGGGGCCGGTGACGCTGGATGTGGCAGAAGGTGGCAAAGCGTAGAGGCCGCACCTGGAGGCAGCGGTCCCCCTCGGCCCCGCCGGTGGCTGGCCAGCGGGGCGGGTCTGCTGATGAACGCAGACAAAGGCTTGTACAGTTCTTTCATCCCGTTTCCCTTGTATTTTCAACTGACACCTGTTTTTCTCTCTTTCAGTATACTCCCCAAGTCCAGAACCGCTTTGGCTAATCACAAAAGCAGTCTGCCTAGGAAACAGGGTTAAACTGTCCTTCAGACCTGAAGGAAGTTCCCCGAGGTGATGTGGAAAGGGAGCCTGGGAGTGAATCGGGTGATGGAATTGCCCGCTGGTCATGCTGCACTTGGGTCTGTCTTTGTAACAGCCTCTCTGGCCATAAAGGGGGCAACAAATCTTTTCTTCCTCTCCTCGCTTTGCAGAGAAGTAACAGGACTGAACTCATCTCATTAAGGCAGTCTGTCTGTCCGTCCACACCCGCCTGCCTCTTTCATTCTGAAGGATCCAGGAAGATGTCTTCCCAGCTCCACTCAGATCCAACATCTCCTCTTCGCAATCACCCAGTCAGTGTTCCATCCCAACCTAGTACCTAATGAAACGATTTTGTTGAGAATTGGCCATTTACTCAACTGACCTTTTCCACACAAATCTTGTTATAAAGTTAGCCTTTTGTATCAACAGCTTTTTATTTATTTAGGGGAAAAAATGTTGGTGTTGAGATCTGATGATTACATTAGTGTGTTATCAGCTCAGATCATCAATAAACAGCTCTGTGGTTGATACGCCTGGCGATTGGAAGCATATTAAATATATAAATGGTCTCATTTTATGCAGCTGATTCAGTGAAAGGAGAGTGGTAGGTGAGGACAGCGGATTTTTTTTAAGTTTAAAAAAAGTGGGCTAGAACTATGCATGCCTCGTTTATTTTGAGTAACAATCCATCTTTGTATCTTAAATCTAAGTGTGTGTATACATATAAATACATACTCATAGTAGAGGATATGTGTCTGATCCTTTCTGTAAAAAGTGACCTTATATTTTAGAGAGCTTAACCGCTCACAATTTCAAATAGACGCATTAAAGACACAGCAAATTTAGGAATACAGATGTGATGCTGAGTTGTAGGAACAGATGCTTGCCTTAGAGCAAGGCGTCTGAGCTGTTGACATGGTTTATAAATAAATTAATTCTCAGCTAAGGTGCCCATTTGTTTTTGCCAGCATTGAATTTCACTTGTGACTTAAGTTACGGCTTTCAAATTAGGTTACAAGTTTGACTTGGGTGTCTTGTAACTTTGTAAGATGACTGTGCGTGCTGTGCAGAGTGGGCTGGGTGTTACCCAGGAAGGAAGCAGGGCGAGCCACTAGGGTGCAGAGAGGACACCTCAGAGCTTCCAGGTTATGTTCCGTGTGGATGTTTTGCACTGCCCAGAAGGTTGGGAGCACGAGTTAGAAAGGAGGCCCGCTTTGGCGACCACGTAACCTGACACTGGTTCTTAGGGTGGGGGGAGGGGCTTGGGAGTTGGGGGGCTCAGCACACTGGTGGAGCCCTCCCCCCGCTGCCTCTTCCTCCTGTGTGGCTCCTGTTGGCCCCAGAGGGTCTTGGGGTGACCAGTCTTCCCAGTTTGCCTCCAGCTGATGGGGTTCCCAGGATATGGGATTTCCAGCCTTAAAATCGGGACTGCCCCAGGCAGACTGACAGGTGGGGCACCTTAGCGGTCCGAGTGGGGCAGGTGCCCCGGCCTAAGTCATCCCCAGAACTAGGAAAGCAGCTAATGTTCGTGTCCTTCTCCTTGTGGGCAACGCGGATTATAGTGATGTCCGCTCCCAGGCATTAGTTTTGTACTTAACCTTCCTTTTATCCTAAGAATTCACCACTTCTTGTTTCCAAAGGAGCGTTTTTTTGACAGACATTCTAATGGGACATTTAGTTGGAATGTTCTCAGCGAACAAACACCACAGCCGTTCGTCCTGGGTTTTGTAAAGACGGCCCTCGTGTGCGTTGCTTCAGCTTGTATCCTTTCTCAAGGGAGGAAGGAGCTGTGTCAGTTCAACAGCAACGATAAGAAAGAAGTGAGGTTTTGTCTAGAGGGCTCGCATGTCTGCTGACCGCGCATTTGGAGGTCGCGTTCTGTGGTTCCCACTCTTGTTCCGGCCAAGTCCTGACCGGACTGGACCCGTGAGGGGAGGGCCTCTTTCATGTCGTTTGCATCAAAATTATGTGTGTGATGCTTCTGATTACTTTCTTGGAATTAAAGGAGGGGGGTACCATATTGAGGGAACAAAGCGATGTCTTCCACAGAGGGCTCCCGGCAGGTGCATCGTCCAGACCACCAGTTGGTACTTTGCTGAAGGACCTGAGGTCTGAGGTGGTGACTCCCCATCCAATCCCATCACAAGACGGCCTTCACCATCACAGAGCCCCTGCCTGCTCGTCCCCACCACAACCCAGGGAAGGTGAATCCTCCCTCCCTGTGCTCCCAGGCTCCTCTCTCCTTGCTGGAAGGAGTGAGGCAGGAATAGAGGTCAGCCCCAGGGAACCAGCTGCCCACACTGCCCACACACAGAACAGGGGCCCCATCTGTGACAAGTGAGTGATGCTCAGGGCCTGGCGTGAGCCCCGTACCACGAGGACTCTCCATCTTGACCCTGAAGATAAGTCTATGGGCCCCACAGGATGGGGTTATTGGAAATCCCAGATGGACTTACTGCATTTTTCTGCTTCATAATTAAGTCACGAGCCTAAATCTGTTTACTGAGCACTTGCCTAGATTCAGCCATGAGGCCACGTGTATCACTTGGAAAGGAAACATAAGACTGGCTCATCCCTCAGTAATACAGTAGAGACCCACCGACAGCAGGGTTTCCAAGGGAAAGAAGAGTTTACAGAGACTGGACTAGCCAGGGGGGCTTCAGGAAGGGACTGTCGTCAGCCCGACCTCAGAGCACAGGCAGCCCTTGCATGTGGAGAGCAGGTGGGGAAGATGTTGTCCAGGACTCACGTGTTCACAGATCAGAACTTAACTAGCTCACAGCTCTGGCCACGGGGAGGCTGACGAGCTCCAGTGTCCACTCCGTGCTGTGGACACTCTGGCCACCACTGAGCCTCTCTGTGCTGGCGGGTTTTCTGCGCAAAGCACGGCTGCCAGCAAGCAGGACGGGGGCTCCCCGCAGCTCCAGTTTCCATCATCGGAGTCACGATGCCATCACTGTGACAGTAGTGTCACCAGAACCAGCTGCTAGAATGTCTGGAATTCTCCGGGTCAGTTACGAAACACCGTCATAAACTTAGAATCAATTACCTTGTAAAACAAAGACGGTAGATACTCAGCACTGGTGTTTCCCTCCCACTAGTTAGCTTACTGCATTTCACAGTTCTCTCTGCTCTTGAGGTCACCTAGCTGTTTGTGCACAGTGGAAATGCTACGTGGCCTCACAGCTGGTTGTTGCAAATCGGCAGCTTGACGTCGACCTGGTGGGAATATTTACACCATGGAAATAGGCAAAGCTGTAAATCAGGACCAGGCGTCCCCCCAGGGAGCAGGCTGTTAAACATTTTCCATCACTGCACTCATTTCTTCAGCAGGCGTATGTTCCCAAGGTTCTTACTGGTGGCTCAAACTGGAAAAGTCCCAATCCAGTCACCAGTCCACTGTCACATCTCCTGTCTAGATGTCTGTGCTCACTCCTTTATTATTAATACAGCATCGCCACTCAATATGCACCTCAAATTGGATGGAGTAGACAAAGCGAGTTAATCTACGTCTGCAGGTGAGACTTTTCTACGTGCATCTTCCCTGGAGGGCTGTCCACCTTTCTTTGCCCCCAGAGAAGGAAGGCTGTTCTGGGTTCTGGTTCAGACACACTTGCTCCATGGCCTGTTGACAGGGATTACAGAAAACTTGCAAAAAATGACATTATCAGAAGTCAAATTCTTGAGGCTGCTGAGGGCTCGCTGCCCCCCAGCTGTGACAGGGCTCCTTTGTAGCCGACAGAGGAGACTGGGACGTGCTTGGACCCAGAGACACACTGGTGCTGCCTGTCTGAGACAGGGTTCTGTCCGCATGTTGGTGGGCGGGCTGGGCTGGGAATAAATGATCGGGGGCTGGGAGCTGGGGGCAACGCTGTCGGGGCTCCTGGAGGAGAGGCCAGGCGTCCCCAGCCTCTTCTGCCCTGAGGCAGACAGCTCGCGCAGACAGCTCGGCAGGGTCTTCCTGGATCCTCAGGCCCAGTCTCATCGGTCCAGCGAAGTGGTTTTCACAGGCTCCTCCGCTCCCTGTGCTGCACTTGTGAATGCCCCAAAAATGCACCGCCTGGTGCCTCAACTCTCTTTGAAGGTCATGCTCCTCAATGGGTCCTCCCTGAGCCTTCACGTCCTCCCTGACTGTCCAGTGGGGGCTTTCCTGCTGCACGGGGTTGGGATCCTCCCCACCAGCTGCCAAACACGCTGTTCTCAAGCTGTGCTGTCCTTCACCTGCAGGCTTTCCTGTCGTAAGGTCTTGGTTAGTTTCCTTCTGAGGATCTCATGGCTGTGGCCCGACTCATAGCATGTCTGCCACGAAAAATGGGCAGAGTATAAAACAGGAAAATAAAAAAAGAAAGGAAGGAAGAAGGGTGAGCAGAGAGGACAGGGAGAAAGAGCAGTGTAGGCACAAGTCAGGCGATGTGAGAGCCCAGGAGTGAGTCCCCGAGGGGAACGTGGTCCTTCCACCCAGAAGCCAAGGCACAGCGATGAGGGTGGGATGTGCCGCTGAGGAGAGATACAGGGTGGGGGGAGATCGCGAGGTACCTGAAGTCAGAAGCTGGGCCCCATCATCCCTGTGTGCCCAGCCCCGAGATCACAATGCCTAGGAAGTGCTCAATAAATGTTTGCTGAATTGAATTAAAGGGCATTTCATCGTTTGAGTGTGTTTTTAAAAATGTAATGGGTGTCGGGTGCAGGATGCACTGGGGAGGAGCCGAGGTGGAGACCTATGAAAAGCTCATTGCCACATTCCAAACCACATCCAAGCCCAGGACAGAAGCCTTTCCCTGCATCTACACGAGGGTCCAGCCATGCATATGCTGGCCCAGTGTGAAGGGGCCGGATTTCCTCCCTGCCTTGTCTCACACTAATACTGCCTCTAGCTGGAGAAATGGGAATATAATCTGTTCCTTTCTGCTTGAAGGAGTTGGTTGTGGGAGATAAACTGTACGTGAATAATCACGTGTTTACGAGCATCCTTATCATCCTGGGAAAGTGCCTGACTGGGAGGGCCAGCTACTCAGTCAGCACCTGAAGGAAGCGCTCTAGTGAGAAATGACTCACAGCCCTGGGACAGGGTGAGAGTCCAGCCAGAAACCTCCCTTCCAGCCCCTCTAGGCTGCTGTCTGGCCAGGGGCTGCGCTGGCCCACTTGGACCAGCCCCCGCCATCAGGGCCCAGTCAGCGCCGCCCACACCTGCGTGACCCGTGCTCCCACCGCGCGGCTCATGTCCGCTGTGGCACATCTCTCTCCCACTAGACTGAGACTGGATTTAAGGACAGGACTCAGTTAAGGGTGAGCGTTACAGCTGTTACTCAGGTCTGCAGAAATGAGAATACTTTCCCGTTGGGGGATTTAAATCAATATTTAATATAAAGAGCACAATTACAGCCACAGCAAAGAAACACTTACTAGCATCAAGCTGGATGTGAGCTGTTTCTCAAAACAGCAGTGGCCCATAGCCGATACTGCGGTCCTATGTGAGGAAGTCAGCAGAGGAGGTTTGGGAGCTGACAGAGGCATACTTTTGAGACTCCGACTTGGAACATAATACAATACAGTTTGAAACGCTGCCCTTTCGCAGGCACTGTCCCAGGAGGGATTCTGACGGCTGAGTGCGGGCACCAGGCACATCACTGCTGGCCTGGGGATTAGATGAGCCGTTGGCAGCTCCTCGAAGGCACCGTCAGCCAGAAACGTTGCTGACGGACTTCTTCCAGTGCGTGAATAGGGAAACAGAAAGAGAGATTTCCCCCACATTCAGCTCAGCTCAGGCAGCTGCAGGCTGGCCGGGCGGGGACTGGTTTCTGCCTCCACAGGACGTGTGCTCAGAAACCTACATTTAGGCAAAACCTAAATTTAAATTTACGAAAACTTTTTTCCAGTGGCTTGGCAACACTTTCCCCATAAGTGAGTGGTAGTTAAACCCTTTTATCCAGCCCACATCTCATCCTGTGTCTCAGGCTGTTGGAGAAATTGGTGTGAGCTCGCAGATTAATTCTAGCAGTAGAGGGAGAAGCAGCCGGTCGCCTCTGAGCCAGGCTCTGGGATTTCTGACGGCGCCGTTGTGCTCAGCTGTCCCCCGGAGGGAGGCATCTCCATTGCACAAATCAGGTTTCCGCTGTGATGAGGTCACCACGCTGACCCCGTATCACCAGGTCTCAAGCTGATTTATGGGGCAACCCAGCTTTTCCCATTGGGTTTGCATTTCTGTTTCCTTGACAAAGCCAGCCTCCTCTTGCTGGATGTGATGCGTTTTCCCAAGAATTGACACCCAAGGTCGTGGTGATATTTGCAGGGATTCCTTCCAGCATGTGGTCGCCGGCTTTGCTAGTGCTCCCGGTGGTGGTTCTGATTATACTGCGTCATCTGATTATTAACAATACTTCCCTGTTAGGCAGCTCAGCATTGCCTCCAGGCTTCTGTTTGAATTATTACAAATTATACATTGATGGAATTCAAATCAAGTATTTTTGTGCCTTATGGAAAAACTCAGGAAAGAATTCTTTATTTCAATCCCTCGGCTCTCAGTAGTTTTCTTTTGAGCACATCTCATTATTTTCTGTGACTTCTAATTTTTTTCCCTGTAGCTATGAATCTTGAAATCAGTCTGATGACTGATACTCATTTTTTCAATCAAGTTGCCCATTGCAGGCATTTTTTTGTTAGTGTTGTTTTGAGTGAACTCAGGTTTGACCTCTAGGCAGAGGAGATGTTATATTCCTTATTGGATTTTGTCTTAAATTTTGAGTCTTGTAGGGAGGAAATAACACTCAGATCTGTAGATACTAGTACTGTCTGGCTTGTGTGTGTGTGTGTGTGTGCGCGCACTTGTACACAGGAGTGTGTATGTGCGTGGTGTGCTGAGCTGTTAAGTACAAAGGACTTTAAGGTGGGAATAGAAAGGCAGCGTGCCAGAACCACAGCTGATGGCCCTACAAAAGCTGGGAGGGCAGCTGCTCAGAGAAGCACCTTAAGAGACTTGCTGAATAGCAGGTAGCTTACTTTTTAGTACTGCAGGGTTTTTCTTGGTAGCTCATTGCATATTTTAAAAAAACACTGAAATGTAAAATGTATACTTGGTTTTCAGAAAACTCTGATTTTTAAACTGACAGTTTCTTTCTCATCGGAATTGGAACTCAAGCCAGCCTTGTTTTGAATAAGACTAGCAGGATATGAGACTGGGGGCACGATCTCGCCTTCCCTTCTCATGATCCTACCTCTTCTAAGAATGCAGCGCTCCTCAAGAACGTGAGTCCTCAGGGCATCCTGGGGGTGTTTCTAAATCCGTCTGCCTTAGTCGTGAGCACCCACGGGAGCCACGGGCCCACGGGAGCCACAGGCTGGGCTGCGTTTCTCCACTCCTGGCGGGGACACTACATATTCAACGTGGTGCCCACAGTCACCCCGGCCCCCTGAACTGCTTCTCAGACTTTCCCTGCTCTGCCAGTGGGTCACCACTTTTTGCTCCCAGTGACTTTCCCTCTCCCTTGCCCCATAGCTAACCTCCACTCCATCCCCAGCCTCCTTCCCCTATTCTACCATTTCTTTTTTTTTTTTTCACCAGAGGACTGTCACTTTCTAATATACTCACTCATTTTCTCATATTGGTTGTTTATCATCATCTCTCTCCACCCCTCGCTGGCCCCCACTTCACTGCAATTCGAGCTTATTTCAGAGACCTCTGTCCCACGGTCATATCTGCATCCCAACTGTGTACAGCAGTGCTGTGCACCCAGTAGCACTGATAAATGTTTGTTGAAAGAATGAATTCACTGCAATATACTTGTCTTATCTAATGTTTACTCAGCTTTATAGCATCGTCTTAGCATAGCCCGGTGCCCTGGATGACAGTTAGTAGCAAAAAAGGCCGAGACACTAATCACGTGACCTGGGAGCTCTGTTTTCCCTCTGACCTGCCTCAGTGTTGTGGGGAGAGGGGGTCCTGGCACTCAGCAAACCCCAGGTGGGCACAAAGCAGTGCCGTGGGGGCCAGAGGGGCTCCTACCTCTTCAGTGACTGACTCCATTGCTACTCGTAAAGAAGCCAAAGACGTCACAGCAATTTTACTTCTAGAGGATTTCTAGAATCACTGATGTTTGTCCACTGTATTCTGCAGGAGAGTTCAGCTCTTCCTATAAAGATTTTAGGAAACATACGACTCTTATATTCACATTCGCTTTAGACATAATGCCTGGGTAATAGCTTTATACTTTCTTGGAATCCTCAGGCTCCTTGGCGTATTCCATTGCAGGGTTGGAAGGACTGGCTTAGACTATCTTTCAGCCCCTTTCCTCTCTGTTTAGATTTATTGGCTGATTCCTACCGTTCCGTCTTGGAGCTCACCGGTTCCCTCCTCTGGATGCTCCCTTCCTCTGTGGAGCCCATCCCTTGTGTTTCCCGTTTTGGTCATTGCTTTCTCAGTTCCTAAATTTCCATTAGGTTCTTCTCTGTAGCTTCTCTTTATTTGGCAAGACTTTCTACGCTTCATTTATGTCGAGTGTGTTCATAATTGCTGCTGAATCATTTTTACGGTGGCCCCTCTAGGGTTCTTGTGAGATACTGCCACCGTCTGGGTTGTCGCAGTGCCGGGAGGTGTCAACTGTCTTTTCTCATCAGAGTTGAGCCTTCTGGTTCTTGGTCACTTGTATCCTGGCTGTTTTGAACACGATGCTTTGAGACTCTGGATCTTACTTAAATCTGTTTTAGGAGGCGTCCTCTGACAGCGCATCAGTGGGGAGAAGGGGGGCAGCCTGGCAGGGATGGAAGCCCAGGCTCCCCACTGAGCCTCCACGGACGCCCTGAATGGGGGAAGCAACACACCTCGTCGCTGCTGGGCACAGTGGGCGTCTGGACTCCCCCCCGGGCCTCCGCTGACAGCACCCTGAGGGGGTGGGGAGATGCTCTGTCATGTCTGAGGCCGGGGGAGCTTGTTGCCACTGGAGGATGGTGGAAGTGCCAGCTGCCCAGTGGGTCTTCTCTGACACCACCCAGCAGGCGGAGGAGTTGGGGGGTTGCCTCATGAAAGCCTGAAGATGGTTCCCCAACTTGGGCCTTTGCTGCCGGGGATCAGGGTGGGGCTACAGTTGTTTCACATGGTGTTTTGTAGTAGTAGGGCAGAGAACGGCTAACAGTTCTCTCTCCTGCCTTGTCCCTCATCCTTTAGGTAGAGAGAGCAGCTTTTCTTTTTTTTTAATATGGAAAAAAAAAATGGGGGGATATTAGGTTTATTTATTTATTTTTAAATTTTTATTTTTTATTTTTTTAAAAACAGATTTTATTGAGTTGGCTGGTTGTTTGGGCAAATTAATTACTGTGTTTGAATTGACTTAATACAGTTAACTATTTTTTGGACAGGTGTTTTTCTTTAAAAAATTTCTTTCTTCTTCCCTTAATAGAGGCACTGGGGATTGAACCCAGGACCTCATGCACAACAAGCATGCACTCTGCCACTGAGCAAACCCCACTCTTTAAATTTTATTTTTAATGGAGGTACTGGGGATTGAACATGCTAAGCACATACATGCTCGTACATGCTAACATATGCTCTACCACTGAGCTATGCTCTTCCATTGAGAGCAGGCTTTTCTTGGAGCTTTTTTTGTCTGCCCCCCACCCCGCCACCCCATTGGCATTTCCAGGTTGCCAGCATCAACAGCACCCGGCATGAGATATATGAAGAAATACATGTGAGCACCAGGGAAATCACCACCATGTCTTTCCTCAGATCCTGAGTCGGTCCTGCCTTCTCCCCACCTTTTAGAGTTTTCCTATGTTCTTTCTGCATATAATGCCCTGTAGTTAGCAGAATAAGAAGCGTATCTTCTCCATCTCGCCCCAAAACTGAAAGACTGGAGGACTATTTAATGTCCTATGTTAGAAGCAACAACTTTGAAAAGGAGACCAAAAAAGAAGAGAAGATTTTCTGTTAGCGTGTTTGTTGTTATTGTAATTTCAACTCTTACAAAGGCTTTTTTCCTATAATCTATATAAGTCAGAATTGGTTTACCTTCAACTTGATGTTTTGGGTTTTTTGTGTGTGATCTCCCAACAGCAAGTTTCATGCTGTCTTTTTTCTTCTTTTTCTTTCTTCTTCTTCTTTCTTTTTCTTTTTCTTTTCTTTTTTTTTTTTTTTTTCCAGCTCTGAAACAACTTTTGCTTCTTGCTTTAAAAACCAGGTATTTTATTTATTTAGTTGAACTTCCATGCAAGTAGGGGACATCTTGAGTAGCAATAAACTGGATTCAGTTTTAATTGAGGCGCACTTCAGTGCCTCTGCCCTCTCTGGCTGGGGAGTGATGCTCTTTCCTTTAAGCGTCCCTCTGGGTCATCCTTGATATTGCCTGAGTTATTGCCCATAGTTGATGGAGGAAAAGAATGCTCGAGCCTCAGCATCGGGAGATAGAGGTGAAGACACTCGGCTGGTTCTGGCCTTTGGGCTCCACAGCCTCAGTTTCCCTGGCCATCCCTGGGGAGCAGCCTGCAAAGGATGCCAAGCTCAGTGGGACGTACACAGCCCTCCGGAGGGAGGTGGGGTGGACTAGGCGTGGAAGGTGTGTGATTTAGGATCAGTCATGCCAGTGAGTCGTTTATCTGCCTGACCCTGGGCAAGTCAGCACCGTTTTACAGGTGGAGTGAGGCTGAGACCCGCACCATCTTTGCTTTCTCCTCAGTGCTTTTTCATCAATGGGGTCGTATGGGCGTTCACACCGGGTGTATTTTTAAACATGACAATCTTTCATATTTGGGGGTGATCCTGTTTTCTTTTCTTTTTTTTTTAACTACAACTGAAATTATTCCTGTAGCCGACTCTGTAATAGTTACAAGGCAGCACAACACAGGGGAAGGAATGAAAAATCACTCAAAGGTTCACTCCACTGCAAATATGCATTTAATTCTGGGGAAGAAGCCTCCCTGCCCCTTTTGTCAGCCACATTACAAGCCTCTGTCTACCATGCTTGACACCAAAGCAAGTACGTTTTTTGAATTTGAGAAAACATTTTTTTTAAACAGCTGCTGATGACAAACAACTGTAGATCAGTTTTGATTGACATTTTGTTTGCTTTTTAGATTGAATTAGCATTTATAAAATTTGTGGGAGTTAAATTTCATCATGAGGTAATGAGGTAATGAGGGCTGAGTGCTGCTTCTAGGTGGTTGCGCCTGCAGGGCAAATACGGAAGGAAAAGGAGGCTTGGTGGGGGATTAGCAGTAACTGGGGTGTTTACCTTCAGGGCTGGAGCTGGTTGTAAAAATCGGTTATATAAATGTGAAGTTGGAAGTATTCACCTGTCAATAAATCCAATAAAATAATGAAAAAGGCACTGGACCAACCAATGTCTTTCACATCTTGAAAGTGAAACTTCCATCCAGAGAAACTGAGAGACCATTTTCTCAAACTTCAGACATGTCTAAAATATATTCTGTACTTACATAGAAAGATACACAAGATGTTAATAAACACACACTCTCCTTTATATACACTTTATTAACGAAGAGTAAATGCATTCGGCTCCTGAAAGCAACTGAGAAAAATTCTAGTTTTTTAAACACTTCTAGCCTGTAAAATCTGGATATCTAAAACTGAGAAGGTAAAATCAGCTCAAGAATTTGAAATTGTTTTCCAAACATTTGAGAACCTCGAATCAAAATCAAACAAATATCTTTTGGCTGTGCGGTTACAACCACTTTTATAATCATTTCTGTTTATTTATGTTAATGGTATGCATCTTTGCAGAGCAGCAGAGAGAGTCTCTGATTAAATGCTTTCAGGGTGAATTTCGAAAGTCACAGGAAGAGCAGGATAAAAATGCAGCAGACAGCTCTACAAGGGGCAGGGAGCTGGGTATCCCAGCTGGACGGGCAGAGACTCGACCCTAGAACCCCCAGCCGTGGTTCTCACGAATTCCAGCCAGAGAGAGCTGGCCCGGCAAAAGTCCACGAGCTCGTCTTCATTCCTGTTCACCTGACAAACGTTTGTAAAACACATATTACATGCCAGGCTCTATACTGGGTGCTGGCTTTATAAGAAGGAGTGAGACACAGCCCTGTGCCCTAGAAGAGCTGACAGTCTAACAATCTAAGGGGAGAGAGAATAAATTAGACACTTACAATGCAACATGTGTTCCAGTTATTAATTGCCATGTAACAAATTACCCCAAAATGTAGTGGCTTGCAACCACCATTTCATTATGCCTGTGGATTCTGTAAGTCAGGAATCTGAACGGAGCCCAGTGGGAATGGCTAGACTCTGCTCCAGGGTGTCTGGTCCTCAGTGGGAGGATTCCAGAGCTGGGGACTGGGATCCACTGTGGGGAGCCACAGGGCGTCGTGACTCACACGTCTGGTTGGCTGTTGGCTGGGATGGCAGCTGAGGTTGCTCACTAAACACTCTCTCCTCGGGGCCTGGGCTTCCTCACGGTGTGGCAGCCTCAGGGTAGCAGGAGTTCTTAGCTGGTAACTCTGGGCTCCCAAAGTGGGCGAATGGTGCCCTGCCCGTGACCCCCTGGCCTCGAAAGCCAAACGTTACTCCCACCGCATCTGGTTGGTTACAAGTGAGTTAGTGGCCCTCCCAGAATCAAGAGGAGGGGAATTCAGTTCTGCTGCGTGAGGGGGCAGTGGTTTCATTCTACAGGAAGATGGGGTCGGGGCAGGTACAGCTGTTTTTGGAAAACACAATCTGCTGCAGGATGGTCATTTTTAAATGCGTCTTTAACAGTCCTCCCTGCGAAAAACAGAACCTCACACCTCTAACTCTTGGACGTGGACTGGACTTAGTGGCTCTCCTCGTAAACTGAGCACAGAGAGGATTCTGTGTGACTTCGGAGGCAAGACCATGGAAAGGACAGCACCTGCCTGGCAGTGTGCTATTGCTCACTCTCCCCCTCCCCCGCTCCCCCTCCCTCCACCCGCCCCTGTCCCATCCTGTGCTGGGGGCAGCCAGCCACAAAATCGTGAGGACATTTGAGCTGTCCTGAGAGGAGGAATGGTGGTCTGCAGCCAGCAGCGGTACCAGCTGACCAGCCTTGTGAGTGGCCACCTTGGGGGCAGACCCTCCACCCCAGTCACACCCCAGCTGACATCTTGGCCACAACTCCCAGGAGACTCCAAGCCAGAACCACTCAGTTATATCAGCCCTGGATTCCTGACCCCAGAAACCATCAGAGATAACGCATGTTGATTGCTGCTCTGAGGCATTCAGTTTTGCGGTACTTGTTACAAGAGATAGATAACCGTGCATCTAGTGTAGGTATATAGGGGTGTGTGTTGGGCATATATAAGAAAGCCACCTTGTCCAGGCTTGTCAGGCCAGGAAGGCTTCCTGGAGGAGGAGACACCTGTCTCCTTCAGACAGGGAATGACAGACTGAGGCACGTGAACTTAGATATGCCATATAAGAACATTGGAAATAGGAAAGAATTATGGGTGAATAGTGACCAGAGTCTAACTGATTATCTGTAAAATGGGGACTTCCCTTAGACTGTTCAGAGACTGAATAAAGCAAATGTATTTACAGAGCTGAGAACAGGACCAGTTTAGTTGGGGCACCGTAATTCACCCCCCCACCCCCCTAGTCAGCTTCAGCATTGGCCTGGAGCAGGTAGACAGGCAGATCCAGGCCCCTCACGCCTGAGAGTCTGCATGGTAACACCGTCATCGCTACACAGGGCCAATGCCTGTTGGAGTTTGAGGAGCTCTGCCCTGGAGGCCAGCGGCTGGGTGTCTGCTGTGCAATTCCCTGCACCTCATAGGTAGACAGAGGTCGTGGTGAGGAATTTAGATGACAGCCTTGAAAACCAGAGTGACTAATACAAGAAACAGAGGTCTATCTCCCCTGGTCATTACAAATGACTTTCTTACTGCTGGGTTCTATTTTTAACCTAAAGTACTCTTTGAATAAAAATAAGACTTAAAAAAAAAGTAAATTAGTTCCTATAATTTCTTCTGGTACTTTGACGTCTCCCTTGGGACCGTGGCACTCATTAATCTCATCCCAAGGAAAATTGTCCTTTTTCATTAATGACTTCTTAACCTTCGCCTTATCTGACTATGTGCAAAATTAAGTCTTCCCTGAAAGGCCTCCAGTCCCCACTTCCCTGCCAGCTCATTTTCTCCAGGAAGGACCTGGAAGATCAATATTGCAGAGGAAGCTGAGTTGATCAATGGGAACAGAGTTTCTTTGTAACACCGCTGGGTGGATGATGACTTCCTGGGCTCAGCGGTTACCTGGGCAGCAGGCTCCAGGGCAGGATGCGTCTGCAGGAGGCTGCAGCTCTGCTCCTGCTCCTAGGAAGGGGTGACTGGCTGGCTCAGCCTCGCTCGGATCAGCCCCCAAGACTGAAACGTGTCATTTCAATTACAGCAGTAACCCAAACTGTGACAGGGACCAGTTATCCTGAAACCAGTTGGCAGAGGACCTCTCTGTTCACCAGTGTGGGTAGATGAGAAAGTGGGGCCACCTAGAATAGGCTTCTCAGACTAGAGCCATGTGATGGCGACACGCAGAATGGCCCAGGGACAGATGGAGCTGCAATTGAATGCAGAGGTGCCACTAGATTCTTTATGGAGGGGAAGGAGGGACCCTTGATGTACCCAGTCAGCATAATGGATGTGATTATCAAAAGGGACAAGAGGCACAGATAATTCCCTCCAAAGTGTTCCCAAGCAATCAAAAAAAGGGCTCAGAAAAATTTTTTAAAAGCAATCAAAAATGCGACACCGTAACACGTTGTTCTGCTCCTTGTCCAGCCCGGCTGTGATGGGACACTGGGCAGAGACAGACAGAGAGGACGGGAGCCCAAGTGTCCCCACCTGGAGGATTCTACTCCAGTTCTTAGGGGATCAGATGGCGGATGTTTTTAAGACCAAGCTCTCTGAACTCAGACAGCCCCCACTGTTATGCACTGGCCTGTAAATCCTTTACTATAGTGCTTGGCACATAGACCTTAATTTAAAATATTAATACTGAACGCCTTCTGGGTGAGTAGTAAATATTCAAATGTTCACTATCACAAGCATTATGCTATTGTGATTGTTTTCCTTAGAAGTGATGCATAATTTTGCATTTCCCTCACTGGATTCCAGTGGAAGGACTAGTTCAGAATTTAAGTGTTTTCTTCTTTCCTTTCTTCCCCTTTCTGCTCTGATTCATCGCAGTTCAAAGTTAGGTTCCCCAGAAACACTCTTTAGTACCTTTTCCTTTCCGTTTCCGTCTCCATGTCACCCTGGTAGTGCTCAAAAGCATCTGTGGCTCGGAGCGATTGTGAAGGGCCAGCTGGTGTTCTTGGAGGCCAAAAGGTATATATTCTTGATGTGAGAACTCACATTGTCCAGTGGGGCATAACCCCAGGAGATGTCCCCGGCTATGGTGGTGCATGTGGCCACCAGTTCTCTGCTCTTGGCCAGTCAATGTCATCAAGGGGCCAGCAGGCCAGCTGAGTCCATCGGGTTCTCCAGAGGAGCAGTATATGGATCTGTATTGATACCTGTAGCCTCATCTTCAAAGCACCTTCATGGCAGCCCCTCGGTTAGTATTTGATGAAATAACTGGGTGCTGTCACCTGACCAAGTTCATACATAAAATTAGACATCCCCCAGCCATGGCTAGAACGAAGCCAAGGTGCCCACCTGTGGTTGAAGCCCTTAACTTTGGCCTCATTAGCCCCGAGCTTTGAATAGTGAGAGATGTAGGAGAGGCAGGAATGACCAGAAGGAGCATGGAGAGAATGGTGCCCCGATGCCCGCCTAAAATGCCTTCAGTCCTGTAGAAAGGTTTTATCAGTTTCTGCCAGTCTGACGCACAGTATTGTAGCGCCTTTTTTTTTTTATGCAAAAGAGGTCCAGAGGCCAATGAATGGTTTTTGTACTTTCTCTATAATTACCCAGCTAGAATCCTTTAACTGTGCATTGTTGGGCGTGTCAGATCCAGATGTTCTGTACCAGACCAGTGAAAATGTTTAGGATGTAGACAGTCTGTTACAAAGGCTTATCGCATCATGGATTTCAAAACCAAGCCCTGCGACTTCTGAGAATGAAGCAGGATTAGCAGTAATTCTGGTGTATATTGGTTTGAGGATTTTCTAGAGTTTAAAATACAGAACCTTGGAAAACACGGACCAGGGATTTTTCCCTCAGCGGGCTACGTGCTGTTGCACTCATTTGAAAACACAAGATCTGGGTCAGTTCCTCTGCTAACGACACTCACACTCAGCCAGAGGAAAGGGAGGAGGAGCGATGACGCGCCAGACGTTCCCAGCCCCACCCTAGGCGCTAGTCCTGTGTTCGCTTATTTAAAACTCACAACAGCCAGCACAGATGAGGAAAACCAGGCACGGTGAAGCCAAGTAACTGGGCCAAAGTCTCACAGCCAGGAAGGACAGAGCCAGGAGACAACCCAGACCGAGCGGGTCTGCATCTAAATCCAGCCCTACACCCGTGCAGACCTGGTTTGCCTTTATCTTTCCCAGTGATGGTGGCCACAAAGCAAGGTTCTCGACCTCCGCGGCAGTGACATTTGGGGCTGGGTGGTTCTTTGTCTCGGAGACTGTTCTGTGCGTTGTAGGATGTTTAGTCACATCCCTGGCCCCGACCCCCTGGTGAGAGGCAGCCCTCCCCCAAGTTGTAACAACCACAGATGTCTCAGGACATAGACAGGTGTCCCAGGGGTGGGGGAGGGGGAGGCGCAGAGCTGCGCTCAGCTGAGAACCGTGGCCACGGAGGGAAAAATTACTTGAAGACTACATTTAGGTACAAGGTGAGCTGTGAGAGTTAGAGGTTTGTATTATATTTTGGAATGAATATATATAATTATTGTACTTTTCCACTTTCAAAGTTAAGAATAAGGAACACAGAACTTTCCCCTAAGTGTATCAGTAAGTACAATGAAAGTATACTCTCGTTCTTTATTATAGAAGAGTTGAGGGAAAGATTTTAAGATATAAAGTAAAGGAAGAGTTGGGGAAGAAAGGTAGGTGGGAGATTGAGGAAGAGGGGAAGTAAAAACAGAAGTCAGCATTAGGTACACACCAAAACCAGGACACATGAAGATCGAACGAACAAGCTGCTGGCCCTGACAAGTCTGGGTAAGCTCTGCGTGGTTTTTCATCTCTGTGGGTGGTGAGGCCGAGACCATGCTTCAGTCAGTCAACAGTGAATATTTATTGTGACTTTTCCTCTAAAGCCCAGGTAGGTAATTTTATTCTCAAAACTCGAATGCCCGCAGGTACTTAACCGTCCTGGCTGCGGTGACCTCAACTGCGAGGAGGGGGCGGGGTCTCCAGGTCTCCTTCCCTCTCCTTCCCGCCTCCCCATCCTTCCAGGAGCTTCCAGAAGATGTCCACTCTGGGTTAGGAGCAGTGGGGAAGTTTCAGACTCGGTTTGGGAGATAAAAACATATGTACACGAAATAATTGGAGAGTCAGTCAGTCCCTGAGGCTGGGGTGGGGGAGCCAGCCTGGTGCTGGGTGCCCGGCTCAGAGCCTAGGTGCCCTGAGAGTTTGTTTCCAGAGGCAGGACCGACTAGCCTTAGACTTGGAGGATTTTTACCAAGATTACATGGAATAAAATGTTAAGAATAAAGAGAAGCAGGCGCACTGACCCCCTCGGGAGTCTGACTGTTCCATGGAGCAATAGCCCCTTAACCTCCCTGGGTGTCGGGTCGGGGGCTCCGTGCTGCAGCCCCTCTCAAAAGTCTCGTTAGCACAGTCTGTGGTCTGAGAAGTCCAGAGGGGAAGATGGTTTTGTCTCATTTTTTCCAAATGACCAATCTCCCAAAACACTTGTGAACATCACTTAAGAGTTTGTTACTGAATCGGGGCTCCATGGGACAGAGTTTGGGAAGGTGGTTTTGTGGATGGAGGTGAAGGCTGCGTGTGTTTAACCAGCGCTGATTAACTTTCTTGGAGGAGGCTGGTGAAACGGGCCTGTGGGAGCCTGGATTGCGGGAAACCGTCGCTCCTGCAGACCGCCCCTCCTGGCTCTGGCGTGTTCCTCTCCCATTTAAAGATCTGCGCAGACTCATTTGCCATTCCCCCTTCCCATAAAGAGCACACCGCTCCCGGCTTTCCTGTCCTGGTTTCCTCCATTCGTTTCCCTTGTTCACTGAATTTCCAGTGCCTGGAACAGTGCCGGCCACCCAGCACGTGCTCCCTGAGTGTTTGCTCAGTGACTCTGCCCTGACATAACTCTCCCAGCCTTCGTATTGCTTCTCATTCTTCCACGTCGTCTTCTCCTTGCTTCTAGGATTAAACACAGTAAATTGAACTATGACCTTTAAGTCGAGCCTTCACCCTAACTCTGTTGCTTCAGACCCGCACCCAGTCTGACTCTCACTGTGTTATGTTAGCCTTATCACCACGTTGCTTGATGCGATTTCTCTGTTGCATTTGGCACTGACCACCTCCTTCTTTCTGAAACATTCTCTTTGCCTAGTTCCAAGACCCTTTCTCCTGATTTCCCTTCAGCCTCCCAGACTCTCCAGCTCCTGGATTTTTCTTCCCTTTGCTTTAAATGTTGATAAAAGTTCAACATTCAGTGTGTGATGTGAAACTTACCATCTTCCCATATGCTGCATTTCCTAGTCACCCAGCAAGAGGGCGCTCTAAGATGAGGAACCCAATCATTCAAGAAAGGTCAGCATTATCTCTGTTTTGTGATTGTGGCATCCTTACGGTCCATCAAGTAATGTTACTTCTAAAATTCTGACATCTTTAAGAGTTCTTGAATATCAAGACATGTAGCAACATTTGCATCATGAACCCTCTAAAAGGGAGATGCCAGGGTCACTGGGCAAGAGTGGGGGCAGCTTTCCAGGATCAGAATGCTTGGGGGAAAATATAATTGGAGTGGACCTTGAGAACATTCATGTCCAGGACTTGCCTTAATGCCTGAGGCTAGAGAATTGGTCTGGCCACTGACCATCACAACTGCCTAAGAGATTTGGGGTAACTGCCTGTGTTGAATGAGCCTGGAGTGTTAACCCTCCCTGTGTCTGAAGTTTCTATGTAGTGTTGGTTTGAAGAGAAGGGATGGCTTTCCTAGAATTCTTTCCTGTTCAGCACAGTCAAAGACGAGTGAGGCTTGGCACAGTCTGATGTATTAGGTACTCAAGCTTTCTTTTCTCCACCTGTGCAGTTGACTACTCAATGAAGTTCTACAAGTATGCTTTTACTGCAGACCCCGTGGACATGCTGAGTGAACTGTTCCATTAAGTGCACTCTAGGAAACTTCTTTGGGCTTTTAAAGATGACTGGCTACTGCATAAGCTGCTAATTCTAAGGATCATAGAATCTCCCAATGGCTTTAAGCTTCAAGTGACTGTATTCGTTGCAGGACACGCCACACAATCAACTTTTGCTTTAGAAATGTTTAGAGTCCACTTTGTATTCCAGGGCAGTGTTATCCAACAGTGCTTACTTTCTCTGAATAATTGCTTTCTTCCCTTTATTTGGGAAGACTGTCGCCGGAAAGAGAAAACTGGTTCTCACCCTGATACTCGTAGCCAATTTCGTGTCTTGAGTTACCCTTCAACTTGATTTTGAGTTAAATGGGACGTCGGCTTCAAGGGCTAGGTTATGTTTCTGAAGTGGTTAAATTCAATTGTATATTTTGCTTTTGAGAAAACAGTATGTGGAATTTTGGAGAGTAATTTTGGACATAGGCAATATTGAGCTCTCTAAGAGGGCTCCAATAAATAGTACTCGTCTCAGTTATTTTTCTGAATAATTTGAGAAATGAAGCAAAAGCGTGGAAGATGGTGACCAAAGTATTTTCTTTATCACTCATGGTGCCTATCTGGAAGTTACAGCTTTGTGTGAGAGCCAAGTGGGCCTGTTGACCAGACCCCAGAACTGGGCAGATGGACTGAAGCAGCCCAGACACTTCTGGCCCAGGGCAGCCTCCTGATGTCAAGGAGGGCACATCCCGGGGAGAGGGCAGAACACACACCCGGGGGGGAGATGCAGAGCCAAGCCGAGAATGTCCGCTTAACCTTCCCAGACTCACCAGTCACATCAACCCCTCCACCTCCAGGGGCGCGTGAGTAGCGGGGTGCTGGGAGGGCGGGCATCTCCCAAGAGAAAGATCCCTCCTCATGAAACCGGAAGTGCAGAGAGAGGCTCCCAGCTGAAAGGTCAGAGTATCAGACCATCCGTGGAAAGTATTTCATTCATTCTGCTACTGAAATGTCCAGAGTTTCTACTGTGTAATAGGCACCAAGTCTGATAACGTTAAGGTGAACAAAATGTTTCTTCCCTCGAGGAATAGTCTTATGGAAGTTACACACACACAAACACCCCTGTACACACACACACACACACACACACACAAACACCCCTATACACACACATACACACACACACCCCTATACACACACATACGTACACACATACACACACACACACCCCTATACACACACATACACACACACACACCCCTATACACACACATACACACACACACACACAAACACAGAGGAATGGTAACCAAGTTTGACAATGAGGCTGTTAAAGGACATGAAAAGAGCTCATCAAAGGTCTTTACAATATGCTAAGAAGCTGTAACTTTTAGACCTAATCTTTTAGATCAGCGCCGTCTGTTAGAAATATAATGAGAGCCGTGTATGTAATTTTTAATTTTCTGGTAGTCACATTGCAAAAATAAAAGAAACCAGTGAAACTAATTTTAATAATATATCTTATTAACAAAATACATTCAAATGATCATTCAAAATGTAACCATTATAAAAAACTATTAAGGAGGTATATTGCATTCCCTTTTTTGCTGTCTTTGAAGCCTACTTTTATTTCACACCTACAGTGGATCTCAGTTTGCTCCAGCTGCATTTTAAATGCTCTATATACACATGTGGCTAGAAGCCACCATAGCAGACAGCCCCGCCGTTGACACTGATTACTAACCCCATGTAACGTATGGGAAATGGAGACTTAGAAAAATTAACTACCTTGAAGCAGAACTGACCCCTTTCCCATAACATGGAAGCTTAGGTTACTTGGCCCAACTCTTCTTCTGTAAGCAACTAAAACCACTGGATAGAACGTTCCTTCACGTCTTCTTGAGAGTATCAAAGAGTGATCAAGATAGTAAGGACATACAGGCAAAACAGAAGGGGAGGTAGGAGCCTAGACAGTTCATCAGAGGCACCAAAAGTGCCCTTGAGGATGTTTTCTGAACCAGGAAATCTGAGCATCAGGTTTCACAGCAGCGCGTAACACAAAATCAAAACCTGGAGCCCGTCTAGAAGATTCTTCCCCCATAAAACTGGAACCCCAGAAGGCTATTCCCTCGACATAAGGATCAACCAAAAGTAAACCCGACCCACATGCCCAACAAGGACGTTTGTTTTGGTTCTGAGTTAAGCCGAAGGTGATAAAAATTCCTGAAAAGTTGTACCCACAGAGCAGCCTGCTTGAAGATTTGCCGTCCGTGTTCACATCATCTGGCTGCTCTAGAACACCTGCAACCATTCAGTCAGTTTAAAATAGTCTCAGACTAGACATGTGGCCCCTATGAGGAACAAGAAGCTTATAAAAAGTAACCAAGGAAGTTTTGAAACAAATTAAAGAAATAAAAATCTGTAGAAATAAAAATCTACTGAATTAAAAGTTTCTCTTTCTGTCTGTATATAGTGTTAATGTCAGCTTTAACACAGCTGAACTGAATATTAGTGAACTGGAAAAGACATCAGATGGAAATACCCAGAATGCAGCAGAGATACAGAGATGGAAAATATCAAAGAAACATGACAAAGAGATTGAAGACGTCTTTCCCGAAGAAGAGAGGGGAAAAGAGACAGGATTCGAAGAGAACGCTAGCTGCGAATTTTCCAGAACTGACGAATGATGCCAATCCAAAGACTGTGAAGTCCAAAGCCCCGTGGAAGCTGTGGAAGATCTGAAAGGAAAAAAGTCGCACTTAGACATGTCATAGTAAAGGTGCAGAGCACCGGACTACAAAAGCTATTGAAGATAGCCAGAGGGAAAAAGGAAGCCACCTTCCGAAGAGGAGCAGAGTCTAGCTTCTCACTAGCAAGAGCAGAAGCCAGAAGATAATGCAATCAGACCTTCAATGTGTGCTAAATGGAAAACAAGCTCTAGTCTACGATTCTATGCCCAGCAAAAGTAGTTTCCAAGAGTAATGGCAAAATAAATACATTTTCCGATAAACAATACCTGAATTAGTCACATCAGATCTTCGCTAAAGAAAATGAGAAAGATGAAATTTTAGGAAAATAAAAGTGATTTTGGATAGATGATATGAGATACAAGAATAAAAGAACCAAAAAGGTGATACATATATGAATTAATATAAGTGAACACTGATAGTATAAAACCATCATAGTCTTGTGGGTTTAAATTAAAAGGATAAAGTGAACACATCAGACCAGAATAACATTAAAAACCATGAGGGAGGATAAATTGAGATAATATTTTAAGGTCCTTGTATTTTGTGGGATGAGGATGAAAGGGTTGATGAATCTGATTTGTTTAAGCTGTAAGTTTCAGGGTAACCACGTTAGAATAGTAAGACTATATAGATTCTAAACTAGCAGGGGGGAGAGTGATTGAAAGTACTTATTCCAAAAAAAGGGCAAGAAGGGAGAGAGAAGAGAGAAAGTGTGGGACAAATAGCACAGAATAAGATAGTGACTACAAATTCAACAAGTCTTGTCCCGACGCACTGTATCATTCTGGTCCAAAGCTTGGGGTGGGAGCAGGGTGGGCATGAATTCAGAGTTGAGCACCATTTCTGTCTTCAAGATTGAAAGCAGAACAATTAAACAACTTGTCAAAGGTCATCACCTAGAAAAAGTGGAGTCATTAATCAAACCCAGTCTGTCTTGACCTCAGAGTTGCAACTTACCTCCCCGCAGTTTTAAGTTTATCCACGTTAGCTGTCTCTTCTGCACCTGCGCCTTGACCAGCTGGACTGATGTAAATGCCATCGTTCACCTCATGTAATCTCTGACAAAAATCTTTGTTATTGATATTTTAAATGTCATTCCATAAAAGTCAAACGGCTGCAATTTAACCTTGATTATATTCTTAACCCTAATTATTCAATGTCTCCAGGACGATGACAGGTGGGAAAAAATGTGTACATCTTTATTCTTGTCTGGCTCTAGCTTTACCACCCATCAGCACTGCTGGGAGTGGAAAATCTCTCCACTCTTATCTAAGCTGTTTGGTCTACTTTCAGCCACTTGGCATCTTAACGTTGTCACTATGCAGAGCCTGCAGTAAGCACTCAGTAAATATGTCATTCTGTGTGGAATCCGTTTGTTCGCCGTCTTAATATTAGATTCTTAAAGGATTCAGAAACCAATGTAGTGATGCTGGGGAGATTTGAACACCCAGGTGACAGTGAGTCTAACCGACCTCTATTCATGGGAAATCTGCACTGGGAAACTGTTCTCAGGGTATATTTGTCTAGAACAAAGAACAAACCTTGACTGTCATTATAACCTTAGGTTATAGTCTCTTGGCCAAGTGGACCTAATTGTGACCCAAGAGCCACAGCCATTGGCTTTTCTAATAGTCGATTCCTTTCTGCTTGTCTTTGCTCTAGAGATGGGTATTACAGGTCTTGTTTAAATTGTTCCGCTCCCCTTCCAACCTCTTGGGACTTGGCGCGTTGCCCATCTTCCTTTGCCATCCGCGCGATTGGAGAGTGAGGTCGGGGTGTTCAGAGGTTGAGGTGGGGCCGGAATCATTCTGTTCCCTTGATCGCTCTCTTAAGGTCCAAGGATCTGATAGCACTTCATTTGCTTTGTTCTGGGCAGAACTCCTGTCACTCCTCTATTGAGAGGTCATAAGTAACTGCAACCAGCTGAAAATCTGCCAAAGATAGAAACATAAAGCAAAATTTTGTGTTTTTTCTGTAACAATTTTTATGGAAGAAATATAAAAGTAGATGGACAAAGGGGAAATTAGGGAGGTGGGGGAAGAGAGGCACTGGTTCATATCAACTCCTTTTCTTACAATTAATAGACTTCATTTTTTTTTAAAGCAGTTTTATCGGTGCGGAAAGTACAGATATTTCCAGACACTGCCCGCCCCTGCCCCTCCCCGCCACAGAGCGTCCCCCTGGTTTAGCATCTTGCATTAGTGTGCTTTGTTACATTTAATGAACCAGTGTTGATGCACTGATGTTCCTGAAGCCCGTGGTTTACAAAAAGGTTCTCTCTTTGTATTATACATTCTATGGGTTTAAAAATTTTTTTTTCCTTTCTTTTTCTTTAAAAAAATTTTTAATGGGGGGAAGGTAATTTTAGGTTTATTTATCCGTTAATTTTTTTTAAACAGAGGTACTGGGACTTGAACCCAGGACCTTGTGCATGCTAGGTATGCACTCTACCACTGGGCTATATATACCCTCCCCCTTTACATTCTGTGGGTCTTGATAAATGTGGAATATCAAGTATCTACCATGACAGCGTCATACAGAATAGTTTCCTGCCCTAAAAAGCTCCTGTGCTCTGCCTGTTCATCCTTCCCCTCCAGCCCCCAACTCCTGGCACTTTTCAGACACATGGATACAAACAAGATACAGCCCATCAAAGTGACATCAGTTTGCTAAGGTCACTCTGTTTTTTCAATTTCTGTATCTCATAGACTCTTAAGACGTCACTGATTGGAAGATGCACCCTCATTTCATATGTCTCTAAGAAAAGGAAATTAAACTAGGCACACGATGGATAGTGAGATGCGCTGGACTTCAGACGTCTTCAAATCAGAGCACTGCACTTCTCAGAACTGATGAAGTGTTCCCCGGAGCACAGGGCCTGCACCTGTGCAGTGCTTATTAAGATGAAAACAAATATTAGAACTGCACCAACTGTTTGGCCTCTTCTGGGGTGACAGTGAGAAGATGGGGGGGTCGGTGAGGAGGGAGGTGATGGAGACAGTAAAGCAGAATGAAGTTGAGGGACAGACTGCAAGGCTCTGCCGGCTGTCCAGCCCCTGGCGGCCTGGATCCTGGGGGTGCACAGACCAGAGGGAAATCTTTACTCTCTGTGTGACCCTGGGCAAGTTACTGACTCTCCGAGCCTGCATCTCTGCACCTGTGTGGAGTGACGCTAATCCTGCCAGGAGACCCTGGGGCTGGGGAGATGAGTTGTGTGTGATGTCACTGCCTGCGCACAGCACGTGCCCAGTAAATACTGGTGGCTCCCTGCCTCCCTCATCTTTGGCTCCCCCGTCCCCTTCCTTCCCCCTCCATCCCATTTCTGTCCCTCACTGTCCTCCCCCTGCAGTCAGCCTGGGCTGGCTGACCTCATCCTCATCCTCACCGCCTCCCAAGCACTCTGGGCTCTGGGCTCTGCATCAGCCGTGGCTCAGCTGCATTTGAGAGCCTTCGCGACGAGAGCTGGTGGAGAGGTCCTAGAGCAGCTCACAGATGACAGAGCCTCGGAATTCTTGGCCTTGGTGGCCCCAGGGCTGCCAAGCAATTAGGGGTTTTTGTGCCCACTCTCTGGCTTCCCAACTTGATGAGATAAAGTGCAGACAGACCCCAGTAAAATGATTTCTCAGGGACCTTTGAGAGATTGGGATATGATTGAAGCACAGGTTTATTACTTACGGATTGCTAAGATTCTAAGAACCGCGTGTTCCGCATACTCTTGAGGCCAGCAGGGTGAGAGCACGGGGCCATCAGCTGCCAGGAATTCCAGGTGGCAGCCGCAGAGCTGAGTGGTCCTGCTCCCCAAATCTGAGTGACCTTGGGGAAGCCAGGTGACTTCTGTTTTGTCATCTGCAAAATGGGGGGGGGGGGGTAAAGGCCCATCTTGCCCTATCCGGGGACCCAAGGTGACGGTGGTGACAGCCCTGTGGGACTGTGGCTGGCCGTTCAACCCTGACCGGTGGTTTCCAGCTCGTTCCTAGAGCCACAGCAGTGCCTGTTGCCATGGCTACTGCTGGGCTGATGAGGACTCAGGCTGCCAGATTTAGCAAATGAAAATTCAGGACTCCCGGTTAAATGTGAATTTCTGATAAACAGTGGATAATTTTTATTATGAGGATGTTCCAGCTTTGCCCGGCTCTTAGTTTAGTGTAGTGTGAGACATACTTGTGCTAAAAAATAATTTGACGTTCATCTGATATTCAGATTTCACTGGGCGCTTTGAATTCCATCTGGCAACCTTCACAGGGACAGAATAGCACCTCGATGAAAATACAAATAAGAAGGTTCCCGTGAAGTAACTGATGTCTGGAGAGATTCAGAACCCTCTCGTGACGTCCTTTATCACAAGTCAGAGAAGAGGAAGCAGTTTGAACATTATCCTCAACAGTTAAGAGTCGCTCTGGTGAAGAAGTTTGTCCTGCATTAGGGAAGGCAGACGGGAGCATCCATGGCCTCCATGAGAAGGAAACCATGTCCCATGTGGAGAAAAGTTTTTTTAAAAAACAGTTCCAGCCTAGTTTCTCCTTCCCATTTCCGGCCCTAAAAATTATCTTGGGAATCGTGTACGTTCCAGCATCTTAATTTTTTCATCCTTTACAAAATCACAGTGTATGCATTTCTCTGAGTCATGAATCTGAATGTTGAGCATAAGCCTCATTGCATTTTGATGAGGGGAAGGTGAGAGAAGACATTAAATGGATGAAAATTTAGAGTATTGATCTTAAAGGTAGATTTTAAACTTTGCTTTAAATGTCGCTAAAGAGATTAGTAATTTAGTAAATCAGTGATTTCTTGACGTTATTTTTAAAAATTAAAAAAAAAAAAAAAGTGTTTCAGTGGCCCCAGGGACTCTGCCATCGGGTTTTTGACATGACCTGGATCTTCAAAAAATGTTCTCTTGGCTGCAGTTCATGCTATCACCAGGTTGTGAAATGACAAATACTGGTTGATATCTGTGCAAGCCCTATTCTTCTTAGATAGAGGACAGGATGAAACCCTCCCCGAGAGACTGTGTGGTCCCAAACCGAACTGCCCCAAGCCGAGCTGAACATGCCTCTAACCGGAGAGTGAGAAAGCAGGAGACTGAGGGGAGGAAAGGGACTGCCGGTCACGGCTGCTGCCTGCAGTTCTTTTGCAAACAGCAGTCAAACATTAGTCTTATTATTCAGTGTGCGTGACAGTTTTGTGAGTGGCATTTTCCTTTTGCACAGACAAAACTGCAGGCCAGGGAGGTTAAGTGGCATGCCCATGTCACAGAGCAGGCTAATGACGGAGCGGGAACTCAGATCAGGTCTGTCTGCCAGCAGAGTGCCGAGGACACAGTGTCCCCGCAGGGGGACTTAGAAGAGAGACATGTTACTTCTAACGGAGGTTGTGGGGGAGAAGCGTCCCGGACATGAGCTCACTGGAGCTGAAACTTGGAAGACGGATAAGATCTGGACAGCCTATGGACAGGAAGGGCCTCTCCGGCCGAGGGCAGGTACAGGGAGTTCTAGGTAGTTGCAGAAATAGCATGTAGTTCAACTTGACCTTGACTCAAGGTACGTGGAAGAGAGAGGGTGGGCCCCACAGGAGGGCCAGATGAGGCGTCTCACCTCCTCAGTGGATGGTGAGGACCCGTGAGGGTGGTGACGAGGTGAAGCTGGTGTCGGGCACAGACTGGATGAGAGGAGCAGGTGACACTGGAGGCAGAGAAACCAGAGAGAAGGTCATCAAGGGATGACGAGGGCAACCCTGAAGATGGAAAGGGGTGATGGCGCGAGACGCGGAGGAGGCAGGACAGGACCGGGGTAACGGGCAGTGCCTGGCAGAGGGGGCTAGTGGTGTGGGTGGGAGACCCGGGAGTTTGCTGTAAATGAAAATTCTTGGCAACGTGTGACACGGCTGTTTGCAGGGGGCTCTCAGCCGTACCTGGGAGGTGGACGGAGTCCCAGAGGCCGGTTGTACCTTGAAGAGTTACCACATTCCAGAGTCTGACCCCTGTGTTTGAGCCTAGGACATTTGCTCCATAATTTTTTAAATCAGGTTCTGATGAACTCATGTTCAGCAATCTTATGAAACACTTTTGTCTAAAAATTAGAATGTAATTAATAGCCTATTTCTCAGGGGAGAAAATAAGATGGAGTGAATGCTCATATTTGCTGATCAACACATTTTCGCCCCGAAGGCTGATCTACACGTGAGTTCAGATCACCTTGTGGAGGTGGACGCGTACTTCTGCGTTGGGCGGATGCGGGGCTTGGCCTGCCCAGGGCCCGAGCTCTCGGCGAGGGAGGCGTGTCGGACGGGCCTCGCCCCCGGAGGTGAGCATGGCCTTTCCTCCCGAAGGACCGGCGCGCCTTCCGGCTGATTCGTTCTCTGTACAACGTGCCCTTTTCTCTAACTGGAGCCGGTGTCTGAGCCTGGCCTGGAGACCCCGTGTTGTCTCTCAGGTGGTCCTTGCCTTGGGGCTTATTTTTACCATTTTACTTTAAGAAAACCGTCTTGTTCCCTATTCCCAGCTTTCTTTACTGGAAACTCAGAGTTGAGCTTGTGCCCCCAACACAAGATACGCACCCCTGGCCTCAGAGGGGTAACTTCCACTCAAGGATGTAGGGAAAGGCCTTCCCTCTTCAAGTGGGACATTCAGACCTGAGCTTAACAAGGGCGTGACATCCTTGCACACGTGAGAAGGGAAACACCACTGGATACGCCCATGGCCTTTGTACTTCTGGGCTTCAAGAAATCCTTCTTTCCTTAAAACAACTTCGCAAGTAATCCTGGGAGGACCATTCTGCCTGGGACCTTATGGGGAAGGGGGGTAGCAGACATCTAAGCTTCCAGGAACTTCCGGGAGTTGGAATACCACCACATTTCAGTCACCGCCGAAGAGTGCAAATGAGTCCGGAAGCATCTCCCTGCCCCCTCGGGGTACAAGGCTCAGACAAGACCAGCTCAGAAGGCGGGAGCATGGCAGAATCTGGGGCCCGGGGTCACTTTCCAAAGGAGGGGCATTGGACCTGTGTCTTGAGGGGCACTGGGATTTGGACCAGATAAACAGGAGCAGTGTTGATGTGTGGAAGGTTGGAGGGAGGAGAGGGGTGGGGGTCCCTTGCTATGGAGGGTCTGCTGTCACCCTTTGCGATGTGTTGATAAATTCCCACGTCACATGGATGTTACTGATCTCAGAATCTGGCAGCTTACACCTCCGCCGTCTCTCCCGGACGATGCCCAGACCTGGCAGAGAACGTGCTTAGCAAGTCCTTGCTCCTTTGATTAAGGTCAGAGACATCGCCCAAAGGCAGTGACTGTTAAGGAGAGGTCACCTGGCTTTTCTTCACCGCAGTCGGGCACTGACATCTGAGCCTCACCACAGCCTGCGTGGTGGGCGCTGTGGCCCCCTCAGACGTCAGGACGTTGAGGCCGGCGGAGATGCTGTCCCCAAGGTCACTGTGGGAGAAGGGCTGGGCTCGGGGTCCAGCCCGGCAGCCTGAGTCGTCTGTGGCTTGGACCAAGGCCCGGGAGCTTTGCCTGGTGACGGTGGGGACAGTGGAACAGTGCAGGCTTTTGAGAATATCTTGCCACTCCACACAGTGAGCAGAGGAGAGCAGAGAATGAACACTTTCACACTCCGGGACTTGAGACCTTTTAACTGCTTAACAGAGTGGCACTGAAATGTAAAGCACTCTTAAATTGATACCGTAATCTTCCTTTTCTCAGAAATTAACAAACCCAGAAATCCCCGTGCGGACTTGGTCCACGTTTGACACATGGATGTGTTGTCAAGGTTCTGTCCTTGTCTCTCCCATGCAGAGAACTGGCAGCGAGGGCCGGGGGCAGGACTGGGCATCTGGGCACCGCCCGCGACCCGGGACCTAACTCTTCTGCGTAACAGGGAACTTGCTTCCTTCCACTTTTTTGTTATGAGGCATTTAAACACGTGTAAGAGTAAAGAGAACAGCACAAGGATTCTCCGTATTCACAGCATCTGGATTTAAATACCTGAAGTATTTGGTCCTACTGGCAGTTATTGAGTTACCATTAATTGATCGATTGCTGAAAATTTATAAAGTGAATCCCGGACACTTGTATGCCCCAAATTACCACGAAGTGTGTTTTATAGAGAATAAGCGTACCTTAAAAACACAACCACAGGATTGTTATTACAACTGTCAAAGTTAGACCTTTTTTTCAGCATCATTTATTACTGTCTATATTCAGATTTCTCCAATTGTTTCCAAACCTTTTTTTAAACACATTTGGGTGTTTAAATTCAGATTAAAATAGGGTCCAGACATTGCATTTGGTTGTTATGTCTTTTAAGTCTGTGTTAACTTAGAACAGCACCTCCCCTGCACCTATTGCCCCCCCACCCCATAGAGTGTCCCACCTCTGGGCAGGTGTGAGTGCTCACTGGAGCGGAGTTTAACCTGCTTCTCCCTCCTGGACCCTACGCTAGAACTCAGACATCAGTGCTGGGTGGATCCAGGTTCGGACTGGTCCACAAGAATGATTCATGGTGCTGCTGCTGCTTAGCCTCACAGTGGGTGGTGTGCCTCTGACAAGAAACATGGGGAAGTGGATTTTAGGGAAGAAACTGTGGGTGCCAACAGTGCTTGCTACTCCCGAGCTATGACTGCCTCCAGGCCCAGTGACGTCCGGTTTCTCATCCTGCCAAGTCCCCTGCCCAGCAGCTCTCACTGGTGATGAGTGAGTGGGAAAGAGTTTTGAGGAGAATGATGGGCAGGCTTTGGGAGAGAAGTAGAGGTGGCTGCAGAGACGGGGAGTGGGGAGAGGGTCGAGGTGAGCAGTGACAGGGGGGGCAGTCAGAGGCCGGGGCAGAGCGAGGCCAGGGCAGATAGAACCACCACCGTTACGACTCCTGAGCCTGGATGTGGGTCCCCACGCTAGGCTCGCGTGGCCCAACCCAAGCCTGGTTCCTCCACCACCTGCCCCTCCCTCCCAGGGCTTCCCCGCTCGCCTGCAGCACGCCCACCCCCAGCCGTTCAGGGCAACATCTTAGAACCCTACCTCAGCCTTCTCTCCTACCACGTTCAGCCCAGCAGCCAGTCCTGCCATCACCCCGAGCCCGACCCCTCTTCCACGGGATGCCTCCCAGCTCATGGGCCCCTCCCGTGGCTGATCGCGGTCGCCCACTCCCTGTAGCTGGCCTCCGCCTGGCCTGCTGACTTGGTTCCCTCCACAGCAGCCACGCCGCTCCCAGTGAGCCCCCAGTCCTCGATGGCACGGCACGGGAAGTACACCCGTGAGCAAGGTGAGCCTCGTGTCTGAGAAAGTTCCCTGCTAGCAGGTCATGTCTCGGTTAACACAGCAGCTTCGCGCTACACTTCCGAGACTTCTGGAAGGCCTTCTCGGGGCCGACTGCGGCCGGGCAATCCCCATCCTCCCCGACCCTGTCCGCAGCCCTTCCCCTTCCTTTCGCTCTCACGGCACTCACAGCCGCCCATCCACCGCGTTCTGCGTCGACGTGCTGTTTGCTTCTTTGCTGCCTGTCTCCCCCGGCTAGCGTTTGTTCGCGCCCTGCCGTGTCCAGGCGCCGGCACCAGGGCTGGGCATCGCGTGGTCCTTGTGCCAGTATTCGCTCACTGGGTGAACGAGGGCACTGACCTGCTCAGGACTGGGTGGGCAGGTGGCACGGGCCTCAGGGCTCAGTGGTTTCTGTGCTGCTTTCTTGGAAGGGAGTTTCGAGAAGCCACAGTGTCGGGGCACCTGAGTCGGGGGTGGGGGGCAGATTCAAGGCCCTTCCTTCCTCTCTGCTCCCACCTGAAGGTTTTGACTGAGGCCGGGAAGCACGGAACGTCAACATGCAAAAGACAGTCTACTTCTTGATGTTTTGCCTGTTCATAAAAGTCTGCCCCATACTTGAAGCAGAGCGGTGAGTGCACTCGGTGGAAAGCTGCTTTTCCGCGCCTAACACCGCTCGCTCCACGCTCAGCCTGTGAACGCCTGCAGCGTTCGCACCGCCTGCTCTCAGTCCAGCGGGCCTCAGCACCGGGTGCCAGTCCCCTCCCCGCCGCTGCAGGATGCGCGTGGGGGAGGCGCAGCGCGTCACGCCTTTCAGGCAGGTGCTGTCACGGCCTCACCGCCCTGACCTGCTGTCCCATGGCTGCGGGAGGAAGGTCATAGCGTGGCAGTGTTAGCACTTTAAGATTTGAGCTCCAAGAACATAGCAGGTCAAGACCATTCCTTCCGTGCCCCATGAAGGGCACAGCCTGCATAGAGCCGGCACCTCCCCAGAGCGGGGAGGACGTGATGGAGGTGCTGCGTGGTCCAGGGCAGTCGGCTTTGCGTGTTGCCAGCTCGTGGCAGATCAGTGCATCAGAGGTGTCCCGCAGGGCTTCCCGGACTTCCCTTCACTCTGCGGAGCCTTGGCGGACGTTGTTTTTCTGATCGTCCCATGACGTGCTGGTAGCACACATGTACCTGCGTCTGTTTATGGGCTTCTTGCCTCAGCATCATTCAGTGACCCGGGCACCTAAGTGGGGAAAGCAGGTGCTTGGACGACTGGGAGGTGGGCTGAAATGCTGCGGGTACAGCTGGGCTCCTAGTTTGGTGTCATGGAAAGAAAGTACTGAAATCTGGTTATGGCAAAAAGGCACATGCTGGTGAATTAACTAGAAATAAATAAAGCAAACAAACAAACACGTGCCCAAATGCACGGAGCACAGGCAGTGGCCGGAAGTTAGGAAGATCCGTGTCCAGGTGGCCTCAGACCTGAGGTTTCATGGAAATAGGATGTGCATTAAGCCTGGAAGGATGGGGAGGGCGTGATGGGGAAGACAGAGGTCAGCCAAGGGATAGAAGTGGTGAGCAGGGTCTGAGGGGCGTAGCTGGGTCAGGAGGACCCTGACTTCAACTGAGTTTGGGGCTGGTGATGGGGCTGTGAGTGGGAGGGCAGCACGGGGCGGCCCCACTGTGGACCCTAGAGGTGGATGCAGAACAGTCAGTGGCTGGTCTTGGATCAGAAATCCCCGGTTCTGCATCAGGTGCTGTCACGTGGAAGTGTGTTTATTTATTACACTCCATCCCTTTTTAAGCACCTCCATGAGCTCGCTGGGGCCTGGGGCCGGGAGGCCAGCGGGAGTGAGGCTGGCCCCAAACCTTCCTGACTATTCCGCTCCCATTAACTGTTCAAGCTCTTGTTTTTATTCCAACTTTTGACCACGGCCAGACCCCAAGAGCAGGAAACGAAGGCCAGCATGGGGCACATTCCACCGCAGGGGGTGCGGGAGGGGGTGGTCCCTCGTCCAAGCCCAGAAACTTCTCAGCTTTGTTTTTTTACATTTTGGAAGCTGTTGAGGATGGGAGGTTTCATTTTTGACCTAAATTATTATCAGTTAAATTATAAAAACTATTATAAGTACATTATTATATATATGTGGTTTATAGATTACATGTAATTACACATGTGATTATATAATTATTAAAATTAGATAAAGTTAATTATAAAACTACCATTTGCTATGCCATCTCCCCCATCTCTCTGATGCGGGAGATTCTGGCCTTTGACATATGTTTGAACAATGAACCCTGATCAACAGTCTGGATTTCAAGGTCTTTTCTGCAGGAACCTTGCCTCCCTGTCTTATTAGAATTCTCGGCATGTCTCCAGAAAGGGCAGCAGAGAGGAGAGAAATGTCATTCATGGCAGGTACAAGCAGGACCCTGGAGGTTTTGGGGAAGGAGAGGGCCTAACACCTCCATCCGCCAGGGCTGCGGAAGGATTCAGTGGGGGGTTCGGAGGATCGTTGGGGTTCTAGGGCCCATGTGGACGCAGGGGGTCCAGCCCAGAAGGAGCCCAGTCTTACAGCTGCTCAGCATCTGGACTGAGATGACCAGAGAAACGTCAGGGCTGAGGCCAGGGAGGTTTGGGGGTGCCGGCAGGGGCTGCCTGGACACTCGCCGCTGTGCTCAGTCCTCTCCTGGCTCTTGTCTCAGTCCCTTCATGGTCCCCTGTCCTCACTGCCGTCCTACCCTTGCTGGTGGTGGTACGCAGGAGAAGGAGGGCGCTGGCTGTGGCAGTGAGCGCTAAAGGCTTTAATCACTTTTACATTTAAACTTCCCAGCAGCCTTTGAGCTGGGCATCTTCTTCATCCTACAGGGAAGGGCTGCCCGAGGTCAAAGTTGTGATCCTTCGACTCCGACCTTCCTCTGAGCCCCTTCCCGCCTAAATGCTCTTTCTCTCCCCTCCCCTGTGTAATCTTGGCTTCTAGTGTCGTCGTGGCCTCTCTAAATCTCCCTGGGTTCAGGGCCCAGCACACCTGCTTCCTAGCACTGGGAGCTGGACCGGCTGCCTGGCCTCAGTGTTTCCAGGTCCTCGGCTGTAAAATGGGGACAATGACGTGGGAGCTGACTTACTGAATGTTAGTTGTTATCATTTTCCTCCTCTGCAAACATGAACCAGTGCCTCTAACTTCCCTTTTGTCCATCTACTCTTTTTCCCTGTCTGGGGTCGAGCACGACAGCGATAGAACAGAAACAAGCCTGCCCTTCAGGTCACGTGCCCTCACAGCCCACTGGGTTTGGGCCTCCCACCAGTCAGCCCCTGAAATCTGAGGCAGCAGTTGGAAGTTTACAGCAAAGGTCACTTCCTGTGCCCCCGCCCCTGCCTGACAGCCCCCCAGGGCCCTGCTGGCTCCGTCCACCCCTGTGATGAGAATGGGGTGAATAGGGTGTCCCTGGCTCCTTTGAGGCCCTGGAGTTAATGTGTGGGTTGCAGCTGCAGGGGGCAGAGGGAAAATGGTATTAGGTACCAGTTCTCCTGGGGAGCGGGGGGGGTGATGAGAGGAGTTGGTTTCGGTGATGAGGTGGTGAGGTCCTGGGGACCCAGGTGGAACCTGTGGGACCCAACGTCCTCCCTCTTGAAACAGGATTTCACATCCGGGACGGGGCAGCCCCTCCCTTGTCTCCTGTGTCCCTGCATCTCCTCCAGCTTCTGCTTCGAACAAATGCTGATGTTCCCAGTTAGATTTATTCTGCGGATGGGGGTGGGGGGCCCACAGAACAGCAGCCTCAGGGCCCTGCTCTGGGGGTATCAGGAGCCCCTGCCTCTTCCGCCTTCCATTTTGATTTGACGCATTGTTTTAATGGCTAGGTTTTACTTTTCAATTAACTACTCAGCTCTGGGCTCCAGTGCTCATTAGATAAAAAGCCTGAGTTTTTCTGGTTGCAGAATGTGCGTTGCTTTAGACACACAACAAGAAGGAAATGCTCTGGGGGCCCAGACCTCGCCTCCACCCCGTGTGCTCGCCCTGGCGGTGTTCACCATTGGCTGCTGGCATCATGGTGCCGGCTGATGGGACCGGGATCTGAAACTCTCGACAAGTGATGTCCCCTGAATAAACAGCCTTCTCGCAGGCCCCCTTTGTCCCCTCACCTGCCCAGGGTTTCTGGCCTGGATCACTGGCTCAGCCGCCCTGGGTAACATCTCAGTTAAACTGGAGCTTCCAGGGACTGTGTCCTTTGGAAGGAAAGAGCAGTACCATTTCCATGGAGGGAGAGGGGCTGAGCAATTCCATCATCTGTCATCACCCTGAGCAGATGGTGGGAGTGGGCAGGACAGACGGAAACGTGTCGGTGTGACAGACCTCACGGATGCCCTGGCTTTCGACATGTGATGGTCCAGAGTGCATCTCACCTGAATAACAGATGCCCCCCACCCCAGCCCCGTAAGGCAGATGCTGGTCAGTAGGAAAGGTGGGGCTGTCTGGCCATCTCTGGGAAGCTGTTGAGAGAAGGCCTGAGACAGGTCCTGACCCAGGTCCTGACCCACAGCATTGACACAACCACACAGGAGGGTAAATGAAGCCTCAGGTCATGGAGATAGTTGTAAGCTACGTGCCAATATTTATACAGGAGCGTCCAGTAGAACATCAGCCAGTAAGTCACTCAACTAAAACTTTCCGAGTACCTTCCATGTGTTGGATATTGGGGCAAGGATATGGGAGACACAAAGATGAATGAGACGTGGGTGCTGCCTGGTCACAAAGTAATTGATGAATTACTCCAGCCTCTAGGAGCTGGTGTTGAAGGACACACTCTGTCCTAGCCTTCAAGGAGCTTGCAGTGTTAGTCCAGGCAGCAGCAAAGAGACCGTCTCCCACCCTGTTGATTCAAGCATGGATCGGTAGGATCCTTTTGGAAGATGATTTGGAAACATACATAGAATTTAAAGTATGCATACTCTTCAATCCATAATTCGCTTTTTGGTTTACCAATGTTGGAGAAATAGTGTCACAATTTTTTTTTAAAACATGTGTTTTCAAGGATGTTTACTACAGTATTTGTAACAGTAAAAAAAAAATTGGGAGTTCAAGATTTGCAGATACCAATATACATAAAATAGATAAACAGGTTCATCCTGTGTAGCACAGGGAAGTATATTCAATATCTTGTAGTAACTTAGGATGAAAAAGAATATGAAAACAAATACGTGTATGTTCCTAAATGACCTGAAGCATGGTGCTGTACACCGGAAACTGGTGCAGCATAGTAAACTGAGTGTACTTCAATTAAAAATAAATAAATAAATAATAAAACCAGCCGAACAAACAAAAAAAACAACGGGAAAAATGCTAATTGTTGGCAGAATGGCTGAGTAAGTCACGGTATATCCGGGGCAGGAGCTGCCGTGCAGCTGGTTACCCTTCATGAAATCGTCATTCTGCCTCTTTTTAACCAAAAATATGGCAATTCCATATATCGAACCAAGAATGAGAGACATCCTTGGGCTTTTGTTTTGTTGTCTCTAAAATGGGGACAATAATCATGTCTCCCAGTCTCACAGGGTTAACGTGAGGATTTGGTGCAATGCCGCGTGGCCTTGGACCAGTGCCCAGCACACGGCCAGAGCCTGGTAAATATTTGCTGATACCTCTATGTATCTGTATTAACGTGGAAAGAGCCCAAAATACACCAATTGGAGAAAATAACTATATGTATGTGTTTACAAGGGTTCATAAAGTATGAACTCATTTGTGGGGGGAAAACGTGTGAGTGTGCATGTGTGTGCATGTGGTTGTGTGTGAGAGTCTGTGTAAACACACAGGACTAGAATGTCACCCTCTGAGCTGTTCCTAGTGGTGAATCCTGGAGGAAGGAGTGGGATTGGGGGTGGGGAGGTAGGGGGTGCCCCTCGGGGTCAAGCAGAGTTGCTGGCAGGCAGACACACACCTATAAAGGGAGCAGCCCCTCATCCTCCATGTGAGCTGGTCCAGCCAGCTCAGGGGGGCTGTTGTCTCTGCGGCCCATGCCAGAGTTGAAGTCCCAGAGCCAGCAGTCAGGAAGGGGTGATGGATGTAGGCAGTCAGGACCCACAAGCCCGATCTGCAGCTCCCCAGAGGACAGACTGAAACCCATGTGGGTTCCTAATGCACCTGGATGGTGTGGGGGCCTGCAGAAGCTGGGCCCCCCAGGAGCAGGCATAGCCAGACCAAGCACCAGAGGAGCTGGAGGGGGCGGAGACGGAGGAGCAGTTGCAGGCCCGGCTGCTGCTTCGCACGGAGGAGGTGAATCAGCACATCAGCCACAGGGCGCGTAAGCGGAGTGGTACTGCCTCCCCTCCACCTGCCGGACCTCCTCCTTGTGGCCCCTTGCCTGCAAGCAAACAAGAAGGGGGATTCTGATGGACATGCTGCAAAGCCATCGAGGGGATTGACACATTTTCTTCTATAGACTTCTGGATTGTTTGAATCCTTTTACATTGTGACTCTACAAATGTACTTCTTGTGAATTAAAAAACAAAAAAGCCCTGAAACCCTTTGGTGGAAAAAAAAAAAAGGAAAGAAAACTCTTCTACCCAGTGAGATTTCGTCTTCAGTTGTGTAGCTGACAGCCTGTGGAGACGGGTGAGAAACCCACTGTCAGCGCCTAGTCCTGCCACCACCACCTCTCACTGCGCCGCTGCAGGTCCGTCCCCACCCCCAGGCTGGCCTCCCTGCTTCTGACCTGTTCCCACTTCAGCCCAGTGATCTTTTCAAAATGCAGATCAGGTGCTGCTGTGTGCCTCTTTAAAAATGCCCCAGTGACTTCTCACTGCCTCTGTTATGAAATCATAAATCTTAGCTGCTTACTAATCTGGTGCAGAAGACACTGTCACACTCTGTCTGCCTCGTCTCTCTCTCCGTCCCTTCCCTCACCACAGAGCCTTGCGTGCTATCAAATTCCCGTGCGTACAGCAGTAATGAGAAGCAGTAATGAGAGTTCGCTGACCCCCTGCTACGTGCAACATCCCTGCGTAGCCTGATGTGGTGCCCACAATATCCCTAGACTCTTTATCCCTGTCTTTATTTACAGACAAGGGTGCTGAAACTTAAGGGACATTGAGAAACAGGCAAAAAGTCTCATGACCAGTGAGTGGCACCCCAGGACTGGAGTGTGGCTGTGTCTGGCCCCCAAATCCATGAGCACCGTATTCAGCAGGGTCCATCCTGTGAACAGCCTCTGCTCTCCTGGTCACGCCACCTCGTGAGTGGGCGACCATCTGTTCCTCGGAGCAGCAGGCTCCAGGAGGGGACCCAGGAGCAGCCGTGTGTTTGCCACTACACCTCCAGTCCCTCCCATCACGTGTGCACATGTCAGGTCACCACATGGTGGGCGGAAGTGCACCGAGAGCCATGTAGTAGGTGTTTGTGAATGACAGCGGCGAGCGCAGGGAACTGCTCAGCTTCACCTCCTGACTCTACGCAGCTCTGCTTTGGGCTTCTCGGGCTCCGCAGCCAGAATCAACTAGGCTGGTCCTGCCCACCTACCTCTTAGGAGAAATCAGCGCAGCAAAGAAGCATTTTTCTTTCCAATGATAACTTTCTCCCACGGACAGGGCTGCCCTGCCAGGGCCCAGGAGGTGCCACTCCCCTCCCTAAACAGTTACCTTTGCTCCCTGGCCACCACTTCTAGGTCCCACCAGCATTGCTGCCTGGGGGACAGCTGCCTGGGGGCTCGGCATTTTCTCGACTCCTACGAATAAGCAGACTCTTTCATTGTCAAGTAAGGGGTGTGTTTTGGTTTGTTTCCAGCGATGCTGGTGGATGCGGAAGGCTGGATCTGTGGGGAGTTCAGCACGTGCTCTGCCCGGAGCCCTTGCTGTGTGGTGTGCCCTTCACTTCTCACAAACCCCGACGAGGCAGCCCCTTCAGAGATTAGGACCCTGAGGTGCCTTGCCGTTCAGCCGTCCGAAGTCCTACAGTGCTTAGAAACGCGACTGTAATGCCTCTTAGAAAGTTCTGGCACCCCAGTTCATGAGCACAGTCTCCAGCCTCGAGGAGAGAGCTTACCAAGGGCAGCCACTCAGGCCCTTCCAACACGAACACTTGGGACCACGCCTACTGGGCTGTGTGTGTGTGTGTGTGTGCGTGTGTGTGTCTGTGTGCGTGCAGGGGGCAGGTGATGCATGTGTCCTCTGCCTCGTGTGCACCCCACTAAGTGGTGATAAAAAAGGGGGTCTGGCCTTGGCAGAGGGCTCACCCATCCACCAGCTGAACATGCTTAGCTTTAAAATTCCATTTCAGTGCTTCTCTCCGGCTGGAGTTCTAATCTAATCAGCTGTTTTCCTGGACAATTTCTACTGTACAGGCTTGTCCCGAAGCCACCAGTTTGGGAATTGGTGACCCGGATTACTGGCATCACGGAAGACTAAAGACGAGTTGGTCATTGTTGCCTGAAAAGGACTTTTCTATTTTTCCAGGCTCCTACAAGAACGTTTTAAGTTTCCCGGAGGCCCGCAGGGTGGGCCCACATTTTCCCCTCCTCCAAGTGCTGGTGTTTCGCCCCAGGGCTCCCTCATTCCTGGTGCATCCACGTGTGTGAAAGGGAGAGAAAAATGGGGTGCTTAGTGTCCTTTGATGGAGTTTATAAGTGCCCCAATGAGTCATGTCCCCGGAGGCTGAGAATTCTATACAGAGCCACGCGCTGCCTCTCAGCGCTCTGTAAACACACGGGCTTGAATGCTCGAAGGATTCAGGCCTTCTGATTTATTTCTCCCTGAAGTACTTAATCAAGGAATGCAAATCATTTGCCTTCTTCAAGCTTTTCCATTTTCCTTCTGCTTTGAAATCCTTTCAAGGACTGGGGTCTGGGCCAAAAGTGACCCGGAACTTGATGCCTCGAAGTTGCTTTTTGCCCCAGCCAGGAGGGCTGAGCCTTGTGGCCGCCCGGCCTGGCGGACCAGACCCTGGCCACCGAGGGTCCGTGGAATGAACTTGTGTCTGTCGCTGTGGTTGTTTGCAGAGCTGGTGTTGCTGCTGGAGTGGTGGTCGGGCACGGAGTGCGTCATCTACACAGACCCCCAGGCTTACCCTAAGTACGGGAAGGAGAACGCCATCGTTGTTCTGAACCACAAGTTTGAGATCGACTTTCTCTGTGGTTGGAGCCTGGCCGAACGCTTCGGGGTCTTAGGGGTAAGTCGGACGCGCGTGGACTGCCTCATGCATCTCTCTGGTTCAACACCATAAGTTGCCTTTTCGCTCTCGGACCTTCAGAATTTCTAGAAGCATTTGCAGACTTGTTGAAATGTTCTTAACCAACTGCTTTTCCTTCTTGCTCGGACTCAAGATGAACATCTGCTTAAAGCCAGGATAATATTTATTCAGCCATTACGATGTGCTGGGCATTTTATGTACAATTGGTTTATTTAATCCTTACAGAAACATTTGGGAGCCAGGAATATACACCTGCCCTCTTTTAAAAGCTATGTTTCCATGCCCTGCTCAGAATCACACAGCTTTTAAGTAGATTTGGATTTGAACTCGTCCAGCCTGCTGCCTCTTTGTAGTCTTAAATCTCTGTGCTCTGCTGCTTCGCGGGCTCACGGGCAGAATTAGCCTCTGAGTGTTCACCTTCATAGGTCCAAATGCCTTAGTGAGAGAGACAGACGTGCAGAATTCAGAATAAATATGAAGCCCCAGTTAGCGTGACCTCTCGTGCCCCATTGTGACCGAGTCTCCCCAGTGGGCTTTTGTCAAGTTTACCATGTTGAGGGGGCTGATGGTTGAGCCAGTAGCAAGTGCCCGGACACTTGGGCGCAGGTATCCCAACGGGAGTCACACTGCGCTGGCCCGGGCTGGGGAAGGCGGAGACCACCCCCACCTCAACTTGGGGATCCTGCTTTGCACTCAGAACAGCCCCCTGTGTGTGCATCACACTTATTTTTGGTGGCCCATGTAGACAAAAGTCATAGTGTGTAGAAGGTATAAGTTTGCAGACCGTGGAGAGCAGCTTGGACAAGAGTGTGGGGGCAGACGCCCTGTGCAGGGGGTGACTCAGTGTGTCCAGTCCCAGGTGTACCTATGAGGTCTGGGAGTCGCAGCTGAACTGTGGGTCCTGTTGGTCACCGCCTGGGGAGGACCCTCGGCCAAGAGGGACTACGTAGCCTTGGGGTGCATTTTGTATTTGCCTTTTTTAAACTTTTTTTTTTTTTTAACTTGGACCAAAAGGAGAGAGAAGGAAGCATGCTTAGAAACACATTCCAATAATGTCTTTAGGACAAATGATCGTTGTTACGCAGTTAAACTGCCAAAAGGCAACTAAGGTCTTTAGCAGCTTTTCCAGAGATGGGAACTGTGTTAAATCACTGTTGCTACCGTAAGACGTCTAGAAAACTGGATTGTCTGGGGGCGGACATGCTGACAAGGTTTCTAGGAATGGACAGGCCCTCCTGCCAACAGTTTTCTCCTCTGTCTTCCTACCTCCTCTTCCAGTACTGACATGATGCCTGTGCGAGCACCTGTGTGTGTGTTCAAATATATTTTAAGGAACAAAACCAAAAATTCTAGGGTCTACCTTTCTGTGTTGTAGAGGCCTTGGGCAGCGATCTTAGCCTCACTTCTGGGGCTTTGTTCCCTCTGAGAGGCGAGAAAAGTCTCATCATCCGATCCCCATGGTGGGCACGGATGGTGGGTGATCCGATCCTCCCTCTGCTGCAGGAGAAAGGGTACGCGGGGTCCTTGCGTGCTGACCAGAGCGCACGCTGCTGCCTTCGGGCTCGGCTTCCTGGATCACCGGCTCTTCAGCTGTAGCGTGGGGGCGGCCGCTGATTTTCTGGGCCTCGCGGGTGGCTCGGGCGTGCTCGTGCTCAGAATGTGGAAGCACGTGTGACCTGGCAGGAGCCTGGGGTACAGCGGCAAGTCCGGTGGACTGAGAGGCACTTTCCAAACCCTGCGGTCCCCCTGGTGGCTTGGCAACCACGAGCCCCTTCTCTGTGCCTTTTAGCGTATTTGTGCTGTTTCTGACCCACGGGATATCGTGACTATTTTTTTAAATAAACTGCCAGAGCCTCAGTTTGGGTCAATCACTTGCCCCACAATGAGAACCAGTGAGTCTGATCACCGACTTGCTGCTCTTTCCTCCTGGACAGAGTTGTGGGGGGAGCTGTCGGGGAGCCTTTTGTCGGAAACAACCAGGGCGCCTGCAGGAGGGGCCGGGCTCGTGGTCTGTGTGGGGCTCGTCCCGAGGAGTGAAAACCCTCAAGACCTTTATCGAGTCAGGGACGGAGCAGCTGGACTAACGAAGCAGAGGCACAAACACAGATGCTCGGGGAAACGCACAGACGTCCAGAGCCAGCAGCCACGGGGAGGGGACCCAGGAATGGAAGGCGGGCCTGGGACTGGAGAGGGATCCAGGGCTGAGAGGGGGAGGCTTTTGTGGGGTGATGACTATCTCAGCACCCTTTTGCATTTTACTAGCAGAGGCCCTGAGATCCTGGTCACTTTACGTCTAAGAGCGTGAATGCACCGATGCGCGGAAAGTGACTAGGCAGAGTGGCTGCCCTGCCAACAGCACAGGGGCGGGTCATCTCCAGCCCTGACTTCCTAAATGATGACCACGTTCATTGGACCTCACTTCTTACTCTCAAAACCCAAACAACTAACGTTGTGTGTAAGGGGCGTGAGCCTTGCCCTTTGGTCTGGAGGCTGTTCAGGGAGAAGTTCAGGGAGATTTAGGAACTCCACCCAGCTGGGAGTGGGCAGGTCCCCAGACCTTAGCCAGGATGATGCATCTCCCTTTCTCACTGAAGTCTGAGTTGCCCTACCACGGGGGCCGTCAGAATGTCTGGATTCTTGCAGAAGTGCTCCCTGGAGCCCCCACGTCCCTGCCAGAAGTGGAGGGAGGTGGGGAGGGGGCAGCGGGTAACCATGTCTCCCTACCCCCACCCCAACCCCCCGCCCCAGCACTGGGGAAACAGTCGGGGCTGTGACTGTGGCTGCCTGTACAAATTCTCATGAAACCACATGCTGGCGGAGGCTCCAGGAGAGGAGGAAGGAGGGTGTCAGTGACCTTGTGAGTAACCTGGTGTGTGGGGGGTGGCCCAGCTCAGGTGGGAGCACCAGACTGTGTCCTCCGGGGTGGGGAGCGGTGTTCTCCCTACACAGCAGGAGCAGCTTACCATCCACGTGTGTCTCCTGGAGCAGCTGGGGTCCGCCTGGAGGGCGTGACGCTGGATGAGATGCCTGGCCCCTTTCCAAAGTGGCCCATTCATTCCTGCCACCCTTGAAAGGGACAAAACAGCCTCTTGTTACATGAAATGTTCAGCAGTACCTTTTGTCTTCATTGACCTTCAAAAAAAAACTCACATGATTTATGTCTTTCTTTAAGTAACACATTGGTGTTGAGAGCCTTCTGGAGTCTGAGGAGGTTACTTTTAGAGAAAGGATACAAGGAAGGTTCTTTTCCGGGCATTTTTTTCGTCTTTGCTCGTAACAGCCCAAGAGGAAGCGAGTTAAAATTGAAGCAAGTGAAATTTGCAGAAATTCTTTTTTTTTTTTTGACATTTTATTTCAACTTTTTGGAGGGGGTAATTAGATTCATTTATCTAATGTACTTGTTTCTTAACGGAGGTGCTGGGGAGCTGAGCCCAGCACCTCATGCTTGCTAAGCACGTGCCCTACCACTGAGCTGCGTATACCCTCCCCCCCGAGAAATTCTTGAGGATAGGATTATTAAATGTGAAATCGCATTTGAGGAGAAAGTGATGGGATTCATTTAAAAAGGAAAAAAGGAGGGGATTTCAATCTTTTATAAGCTTTTGCCTCATGTGGTCGTCGGGGGCCTGTTCTCAAGGCCCTGGTTTCCTTGGAGCTGGCGCTGCCTGGCCCGGGCCAGGTGCCAAGGGCTCTGGTGATGGTCTTTGAGGCTCCTCTGTCAGGGGGCCCCTGGAGAGTCCCCGGAGGTCCAGGGGAGGAGCTGGGGCCCCGATGAAGGTGAGAGGTACAGAGGCGACTCTGAGCATTTGGGGCAGCTCTGTTTGCAACCCTGTGGGGCAGGATTTTGGTATTTTAACAGCTGGTATGATAACATTTTGATGCTGCCGGCACACTGACTGCTGCCCCAGGGACAGAAATTCCCCAGAAGCTGATGAATGACACTGGGCTGAGGCCTTTGAAGAGCGGAGATGGATTTAGGAGATGAGAGATACAGGGGAAGGAATCATTATGAGGTGAAAGACAGAGGTGCCTGAAGGGAGATTGTGAGTGACGTGATCACTCAGTGAAGATGCAGCCAGTTCCGTGGCCCTGGGCTCTGCAGACCGATTCTTTCCCGTTTGGCCTCGGCCAATCATCAGCCCGTCCACACAGCCTCTCTCACCAGCTGCCCCCTCAATGTCACTGGGGTGATTTTGGACTTACTTACTAACCCAAATCAGAAAGAAGATGTCATAAAACCCAAGAAAATCATTTGGAGCTGAAACAAGAACTAAACTCAAACTGTCAATGTTCCGATTTAATTTCTCCAGGACACTGCTGGTCAGTAACACTACACATGGTTCTTTCTGTGCAAGACCCCAAAACCAACATTTCTTAAAGTTTGCTTACAAAAGAAGCACCTTTCTAACTCAGTCTTCTGAAGGAAGAACGCCAGTGCCGATTTGTTGAGAAAAGCTACACGAACGTTATTTACTATAAACCTCCGTCAGTTGTCACGTTCCCCAAAACTGTAGCTTTCCTGTGCTTTGTCTTCAGACATGTAAAACTAAGCAAAAAAGCGGGTGCCCTGGAAGATGAATCTGTGCCGTTTGTGCTCAGGTGTCCAGAACAGGTATTCGTTTTCCCTCAACTTACCCCAGAATGGTTCTCTGACGAAGATGGCAGGAGACAGATGTGGAGACAAAAACCACCACATGTGGACCTGCAGCCTCCCGGCTCCTGTATTTCCCAGCTCTGTGATCTTATCCGACTTTTCTGAACCTGGGTTAACCTTTCTCATTTCATGCTGTTTGAGGGTTTAATGAATTTAAGTAAAATACTCCGTCAAGTGCCCAAGACAAAGTAGGCGTGCGATAATACCAGTTCCTTGGACCCTCATTCGTTTCCCTTCATTGAACGTTTTCTTGTGAAAAGTAGGGTAAGGTGTGGAGAGTGGAGGTGAGATGGAATGTTCTCTGAGTGGGATTTACCCACCTTTTCTGGTGTCAGATCGCGTGCAGCTGAAATCTCCCACCTCCTTTATGAAATACAGGTAGGGTGGCCTCCGCCTTCATCCTGGTTTCTTCACACGGACCTGCCAGGCTCTCTTTGGCTCCAGAGAGATTAGACGTTTCTACATGTGGAGCTGTGTTGCTTTCCTTCCCAGCAGCTGCACCTGCAGCCGGGGTCTTGTCAGCCCTGTGCGGGTGGGTTCCAGCACCCTAGGTCTGGGGGAGACTCGTCTGCCCCTCCCCATGCTCCCCCCATTCATCGGTTAACAGTTAATCCACAGCCTTGTCCACCTTCCTCTCCAGGCACCGGCGGGGCACTGGGAGCGGGAGGGGCTGCAGGTGTTTGCCTCTGAGTGTCCACCAGTTGGGCCAAGCAGGCTGGGATCTGGCCTGACCCAGATAAGGACCCCGGGAGGGTGGGGACAAGGTGACTCCCTTAGAGGCCCAGTAGCTGGGAGAACCACTGGCAAGGAAAGGAGTCGGTGGCTCACTGAAGTGCAAATGCTCCTTGAGTTCATAACTGAGTGTATTCCCGGGCATGTTAGGAGCACTACACTTTTCAGAGTGTAGCCCAAGTTAGACACCCCAAGGTCCTCTTTTTTACTGAACAGACCCTCTGGCTTGTCTTTAACAAGCCAGCGTGGGATCACACTAACGGGCTGTCAGTCAGGAGTGCTCAGGACAGTGACGCTGCTGGCTTCCTCCCTCCCCTTCAGACAACCCTCGGGAACCAGCTGGCATCCATCGCCCCGCCCATTAACTGCTGCCTCTGTCATGCCCTCTGCTATCTGCTCAGGGCCCTCCGTGCCCCCGTGTTCCTGCACATTCTTCTGCTGTTCCCTCACCACCCACTGGCTAGAAGGTACTGGGCATGAGGAAATAGCCCTGTCATCTGCCCACTCCCTGGAAGGCCTTCTGCTCTGTCTCCCAGTCCCAGGGCCACCCGGAAGGACTCTCAGGCTGGCTATTCAGAACAGAGGCCAGGCAGGGCCGTGAGGATCTGTGCCCAGGAAGGGGGACAGGGCATCCTGCCGGGAATTCCTCTCTCATCACTTTTATCTGGAGCAATGATCCCATGGACCAGAGTCCGGTGTGACTTAGTCTACACCTAAGAACCCTTAGTTTGTCCCTGGACACCTCTCCTTCCCCACTCCACGTCTGCACTCCCGTCAAACCAAGAGCAGTTTGGGACTTGGTAAGAGGCGACACGTGGCCTGGGGTCAGTGGGGGATAGATGTTATGAAAAGTCAAAGAGCTGTGAGCTCGACTTTGGCCGAAGACACACGTTTGTTTCCGTCTCCAGGAGGTGAACTCCCAGGCTGCTTTTGTTCCCGTTTGTTTTATGCGTTTCCCCTGTAACTGTGACTAATTGTGGGACAGTGTTCATTTCACTACAGGACTCTTTTGAGATTTTTCTGGTAGTCTAGCGTCCCCAGCGTTTTCCTCCTTAGCATCAGAGAAGGGAGAAGTCAGGGGAAAGGAATACAGTGTAAGCTGAATTAGGCCACATAAGTGTTACCCTCGTTTGCACAGATGAGTCTCTCATCTTTTCTCTCTCTCTCTCTCTCTCACACACACATACACAAGTCACTGCTTTGAGCTCGTCTTATCCTCTGCATTTTACTATGATCTGGGGCTTGTATTTCAGAGACATATTCTAGTCTCATCTCCTTTCCTGCACCCATTTCTTTTCCCGGGGAGCATGTCTGTTCAACAACTTATTTGCAGAGAAATAACACTGAAATTGCTAGATTTCTGTTCCTCTCTCCCCACTAGGCTCTGAGCACCTTAAGGCCACAGGCAATGACAGCTGTCTTTGTGTTCCCAGCACCCGCAGAGTCCTGGCACCCAGGAGGTTTTGGACGGCCAGACCGTTTTTGAGGTTAAAGCTCCCATGTCACACATCGTGATAGAGGCTGAGCTGTTGGTTGACTGGCTCCTGCGTGGTGATGGGCAGGACAGCTTGGCTGCTCTCCACAAATCTTGAACATTTAGGACCGTGTCTTTAGCTCAGAGTCAGGGAAAAGTTCAGAGGGTTAGAGTGTGGATGTGCTCGCCTGTTTACTATTGAAGCCTCCTTACCTGTTTCAGAGCTCCACTTGAGATATCCCGTTCAAGTGTTTTATGCATTTAGTAGAAATAAATGACCTTGAGTAAACACAGGTGACTAGCTGGTAATCAGGACAGCAGACCTGCAGGAAGGAAGCCAGGAAGAGAAGCAAATGACACCTTGACCAGGGACCATCCTGCTGACTCGTCCCAGCCCCTAACTGTGTTCTCCGCTGGTCTCCATGGAGTGGTTAGAGGAGGAGGGGCATCATGGAAAAGTGACTGAACAGGATGCCCCCCTGGTTCCAATCATCCCACGAAGCCAGCATCAACACTTAACATTTTCATCTTACCGATTGGCAGGTGGCCAGGTTGGAGAAAAACCTGAACTAGAAAGTCTTGATACTGCTCATTTGGCTCTTTTTTTTTTTTTTTTTAACCACAGAGGCTGTGGAGCTAAGAGAAATGAGGCAAAAGCCACATAATCTCAGGTTGGAAGGCACTGGGTCTTAGCGCGTCCCTAAAGCAGGTCTTTCTAGCACCATGTTGTCTCTGCCCAGGCGGGGCTGACCAGTTGCTGGAGGCACTGACTTTGGGATTCAGTGGGGCTGTCTGCTTCCCTGAGCAACTGGGTGGTGCTGACTGTGATTATGGGCTGCTTAATTAGATTGACTGGGCAGCTGTGGTAAGAATTCTCAGTGTGCCTCCCTCCCTCTCTCACACGCACATACACACACACGCACACGCATAAGCTGTAACTGCAGGGTGTGATGTGCTGACAGTGACTCCCTGCGGCCACTAGGAGGTGGCCGGGTAGCACATTTCAGCCCCTTGCAGTTGCGGATTGATCACTCCGCGCTGCCTGGGAACATTTTTTATTTTCTAGATACGCTTGTACCTAGATGGCTCTGCTGATAAATCTAACTCATCAGTAAATCCCCTCAGAGGTACCTTCAAAATAAATCTAGAATCAATGAAACTGGTATGTTTTCTCATACATTGTCTCTTAAAGGCATAACCATCCACCATGGAGCGCGTTGCCTGGCCTGGGGGAGTCATGACGTTGACAGCATATTAAGCTTCCTGTAAGCATATTTGAGTAGTAAGTTTCTGGTCTCGTGGCCATAAATGTGTGACTCCTGTAAATCCAGCACAGTGCCTGTCAGGGGACGCTGTCAGGAGCACAGCTCTTGTCACTCCTGCATCCTGCAGCACGGGGTGAATTAAACGGCACGTTCAGCCACTGTGCCTGCTCTGTGGTGAAAACAGCGGCTCCACGTCATCGAACACCTGTGTGCCCTGTCCTCCTCTGGGAGCTCTTGTATCTGTTTCCATCTGTTACTAGAGATTTACAGCAACACTTGCAGGTAAGTACACCGTTCCTCACATACAGCCACGATTGCTGAGGCTCGTCGGGGAAACACAGCCGACCTGAAGGCCTAGGCCTGACAGTGACATCCAGAATTTGAAGGCTGAACGACGTGTGAATTCAGCATCAAAGCAGAAATGTCCCCTGTGCTCCTCTTGCTCATCAAAAACAAATTGGCTGTTTTTGATACAGAACCTCATGTTCCAGAAGCAAATGGTTGAAAATGTGCTGATGTCAATTGCTTCTTAAAGACGGCACTGTTAGGGGACACTGCAAAATATTTCCGTGGTTTTTAACGCCTTTATTGTGGCACAATTCCTGCACAGCAAACTACACACACTTCAGACGTACAGTGGGGTGAATTCTGACAGATGTGCACACCAATGAAACCACCACCACAATCAAGATAGCTCACACTTCCATCACTCCCCAGAGGTGGAAATTTCAAAAAAGCAAAACAAAAGAAAAATAGGAAAATCTAATAAAACTTGAAAAGCACTTCTACTCTCACTGCGCAGCTGTAGCTACCGTTACTTTCCTCTGTTTTACTGTTTTCCATGTAGTCAGAATTAGACTATAAACTCAGCTTTGATACCACATTTAAAAAAAAATTAATATTATATAAAGCATTTCCCCAGCCATTAACTATTCATAGAAAACAAATTTTACTGGCTCCAAATCAAAGGCTGACAGACTTTGGATGTGATTGTCCAGGTAGTAAATATTTTTGGCTTCATGGACCATATAACCTCGGTGACAGCTTTTCAGCGCAGCTGTTGGAGCATGAAAGCAGCTGGGGGCAATGTGTATGCGAAAGAGAGTTGCTGTGTTCCAATAAAGCTTTATTTATAAAAACAGGTGGCAAAGCAGATTTGGCCCCAGGCTATACTTTGTACAATGTATGGGATACACTGTAAATCATAGAACTCTTCCACTGGAGGACACTGAAATGGCTTTCAGTGCTCTAAGACCAGGAGACAGTGATGGACAATAGACTCTTAGGGTCACCTCCTTCGCCTGCTCCTACATCCCACAGCACTGTCCAAACTGCCATTTCTTTTTAACAGCAGGTCATCAAAGGCCAACCACTGAGACCCGCTTGGGTCCCATGGGATGGACCCATGAATAGGAAATACCCCCGAGAGGGCTTCTCCCCAGCAGACAGCCACGCCGGCTGCACGGGACCACTCACCTTCCGGACCCAAGGGCCCGACTTCGGAGTGTGTGCGCCTACTCTTGTCTATCGAGCAGATCGTTTATAACTCCTTCAAATTGCCACCAATTATTTTTGGAATGAGTTCAGGAGTATGTAATTTTTTTAATAGTCCTAGCCTACCGAGAAAGTAAGTTCAGTTCCTTGGTGAAGATTTTCTGTTTTATTTTCATCTTAAAGGCTGCGAGAAGGGAGGCGGCTGAGACGCAGGCATGAGGGAACATGAGAACATCCCTGCTGATGGAGGAGGAGGGCCGAGGAGAGGTCAAGGGGCCTCCCGCGGACTGAAAGCCACCCGTGGGCACAGTGGGTGGGCTTTTAAATGGCTCCTGTTGGGGGGAGTGGTGATCCGAAGGCAGTTTGTTTTTGTGCTTTTGAGTGACAGGCATTTCCTTCTCATTTATGGCATGAGAAGCAGGAGTCAGAAGAATCAGTCCACCCTTTAAGGACTTGAACCCTACGTTGAAAAAGAAAAGCTGAGCATAGGAAAGGTATTCACAGTCACATGACTGACTGTCACAGCATTTCTTGAGGCCTCCGTGAGCTCGAGATGTGCAGAAACCCTGGTTCCAGTGGGGGAGGGCAGAGCTCAGTGGTAGAGCGCGTGCTTGTTTTAAACCCCAGTACTTCCATTAAAAAATAATAATAAGTAAATTAAAAAAAAAAACAAACAGAAACCCTGATTCCACAGGCTACACGCCTTCCTCCAGGTGGCACAGTAGCCCCGGTGGCCTCAGTATTTCTAGGCTGGGGTCTCGGTGGCAACATAATAGTCAAAACCGTGACACACCCAGCAACCGTGCTGATGGCAGAAACCAGTAGGGCCTCCGGCCTGTCTCCCTTTTCCTCAGGGAGCAAAATCTCCCCAGGATCCTCAGGACATAAGCAGCCCACAGCAGACCTCTGAGTCACCTTGGCCAGAGCTGGGTCATGTGTCCACACTCAGCTAAGGCATCCAGCGGGCAGCCGGGCTGGGCCAGCATCACTCATGGTCACTCCCGGAGCCTGGACACGTTGCCTTTGGAACTAAACAGAGAGTCTGTAAATGAAAGAAGAGGAGCCAATGGCTGATGGGTCAGGTGACCCTCCATGTCCAGCCCAGGCCACACGCTCATGAACATTTATATGTCCACCAACATTTACCCTGGACTTCAGCCTCTGAACAAACAACCCGGCCTGAATTCTCAGTTTCCCTAGCGGTTGGTCTGTGATTTTGGGTGAGTTCCTTAACATCTCTGAGCCTCGGTTTGATCGTCTGTAAAATGGGTGTACCTATTCTTACTGGTTGAAAATTCAATAGAATTTGTGTAGTGTCCCTGTGCCTGGCACACGGCTCCCCCTCCTGCGGAGCAGAGCTGGCACAACCTTGACCGCTTGCTGACCAGTGTGGCAGCTCCAGGTCAGTGGCTCCCTGAGTCTGGGGACTGCCTCATCCCTCACCCAGGGGTCTGGGCTCACCTCGCCCTGACCTCCAGGGTCTCGCCTCTGGGTCCTCTAGGGCAGGTCCCCAGACTGATGGCTTGGTTTTCTTTGAGGGAATTTGCATGTGGGAGAAACAAAACCCAAACCCATCAAAACGTGGAGAGGCTGCACCTGAATGGTTATCTCTGCTTTTTCTTCTCCCCATGGGAAAGATGCTTGTTGTTTTCTTCGGGTAAAGGGAGCCAGCGGCTGTTCACGCCTTCCTCTGGTCTTTGTGGGTGGGTGGGGGGTGTGGCTTCTTGGGTGTCGCGGGAGTGACAGGGGAGAGACGAGTCAGGGCCTGGCTGAAGTGTCTCTCTTCTCGCTTCCGGGCCTTGTGGGTGCAAAGGCGTAACCAGACACTTGTCACCAGGAACACAGCTAAGGCCCCCGCCTGTCCACGTCACTGCCACCGTCCTCTGTGCCATTGATGGATGACAGCTATTTCAAGGAGCATCTTGGCCAGTTCCAAAATTAGGGGTGAAAAATAGGACTCAATCCAGGAGATCAAAAGCTGTTCCTGTGTGTCCCCTGCCCCCTGTGCCCCCTGGGTTCCCGGTCTTCCCCAGCCCGGCAGGGCCCTGAGCCGCTTGCAGCCGTGGGGACGAGCTGGCCAGGGGATGGGTGGAGCGGTCCCAGCACATCTGCTGATCTGAGTTTACCTCTCCGCTTTGCCACTTCCCGGCCATCCTCTGGGCCACACTTACAGTCTTTAAGGAGGGTAGCGTCTGGTCCGCCCGCCTGCAGAGCCAGCAGGTTGGCTGAGGGCTGAGTGAGGTCAGTGATAGCATGATGGGCTGAGCAAATGCACTGGGCACCCGTGTGAGCTGATAGGGGATGACACAGCCTCCCCGCCACCCTCGGCTGTCCCACCTGCTCCCGGTGCCTGCCTGGACACCCGCCTTCCCCATGGAGAGCCAGCCCCCTGGCTCCCCCTCCTGTGGAGCAGAGTTGGCACAACCTGACCAGTGTGGCAGCTCCAGGTCAGTGGCTCCCTGACCCCTGAGTCCGGGGACTGCCTGCTTGGGCCTAGAGTGTGTGTTCACTCCTTCTAGTGAGATCTCCGGCAGCCACGGGGAAAGGCCCCTGCCCCCGCTCACGGATGCCGCGGGTCCCCCTCTGTTTCAGGGCTCCAAAGTCCTGGCCAAGAAGGAGCTGGCCTACGTCCCCATCATCGGCTGGATGTGGTACTTCACCGAGATGGTCTTCTGCACGCGCAAGTGGGAGCAAGACCGCAAGACTGTCTCCAAGAGCCTGCTGCACCTGCGGGATTACCCTGAGAAGTACTTCGTAAGTGCGGCCCCATCCGGGCCTGGCCTCCCACCTGCACAGCCCGGTGCCCCCGGGCGCCCCTGCCCCAGCCTTCCCTCCCTGCCATGGGTGCAGAGGTCCCTGTCTCTCTCTCTCACACACACACACACACACACCCCTCTGCTTCCCAAGCCTCCTCAGATGTGAACCCTTTCTCTCCGGAGCTCATAGACTCTTAAACACAGTAGATGTGGGGCAGCCGGAGGTCCTGCCCAGAGCCAGGGGCGGATGCAACTGTCAGGACATCCTGCTCTTTTTCAGTTCCTAAGGCTTCTGTGGGACCGTGTGTGACTGCGGTGTATGACAGGAGACAGCGTGTGTGAGCTCGGGATGTGTGTGTGGCCTTGGGATGTGTGAGTGACCTCAGGGCTGTGTGTGTGATCTCAGGGATGTGTGAGTGACCTCGGTGTGTTGAGTGACCATGGGGACGTGTGTGACTGCCACTTGTCCATTCCAGTTCCTGATCCACTGTGAGGGCACCCGGTTCACAGAGAAGAAGCACCAGATCAGCATGCAGGTGGCCCAGGCCAAGGGGCTGCCCAGCCTGAAGCACCACCTGCTGCCTCGCACCAAGGGCTTCGCCGTCACCGTGAGGAGTTTGAGAAATGTAGGTAAGGACGACCCCGTGTCCCCCTCCCTGCGGGGAGGGAAGCCAAGCCCCAGGACCCACAGGAATAGCCTTTCCCCTGGCAGGTCCCCCAGCTGACCATGGCGAGTAGGCTGGAGGGAAGCCAGGGACACAGGCTGGCACGTCACACCCAGTTGGCCAGGGTCTGGGCGCCCGGCATCGGAGGAGTGGCCCCTGCCTGCACGAGCGCACACACACCATGTACACGCAGACACCACAAACACACACACTGACATGCATGCTGAGCCAACACTGCCCTCTGCTGCTCGGCGCAGGTACTGCAGGGCTGTGGTTAGCCCAGGTTTCTGTTGTTTTGCTTTGTTTGACACTTCTTGCCCATCTCTTGGCCCAAGCTGCCTCCAGCCGATGAGCTCTGTGACCTTGTTGTCTGTCCGGCTGGCCCTGAATCTGAAGCCCTAAGTTACCATAGGTGAGAATGAGAAGCAAGTAGCAACAAAAACAACTTGCTTCCAGTATTTTGTCTTCGTCTCTTCAGTTTGGAAACGCTGTGCTCTTCACTCTCCGGCCCTGCAGCGGCCTGAAGCCCACTGCCCTTGTCCCTCGTCTCCAGGGCGGTGGGGTGGGTGGAGCTCAGGGCCCACGGGCCTCATACATGTCCCCGTTGCTGGCTGTGCGCCAGCCGAGGCTGACATCCTGCAGGGAGAGTCCAGGCTGCCAAACGTGGTCTCTGGGCCCCCAGCTCCACCCTCTGCCTGCCTGTGTTGGGGATTTGGGTGGGGTGATGCGGGCGTGGACGGCACCCTGTCTGCGGTGCTGTCAGCACGCCTGGGGGTGGAAGGACCAACGGGAGCTTTGTGAACACGCAGACCTGGCCACCCCGGATCCTGCGGATGGAGTCTGACTTTTAACAGGTGCAGACCCTGCAGGCCCGTGACTGCTCCGGGCGACTCTGATTTCTCTCCATGCAGATTCTTCCTCTGCTTCCTTCCTGCCCCTCCATCCCCGGGCTGCTCCTTACTGTCATCGTGCTGCCTGCATCACCACCTCTAATCCTCACAGCACCTGGGGGAAAGGAAGGGTCAGAGGGTCCCGGAGACCCAGGAGCCTGCAGAACCAAGGTCCTGCCAGGCGTGGCCGCCTCCATGCTCCATCTGCCCTGCCCAGGCATCCCAAAGGAACCGGGCCACAGAGGGCCACCAGCTGTCTGTCTGCAGGCCTGTTTGTCTCTGGATCCACCCCAAAGACTAGAACCCGCCTGTCAGTGAGCTCCCTGCCGCCCCACACCTGACCCCAACAACCAGGACAAGGATGCCCACCTGCTGCTCCTCCAACCTCCGAGACACAAGCTGTGAGCGGCCGCGCCCCCCAGCGGAGCCAGGTGCTCAGGAGGCCTGGTGGCGGGCCTGGCTCCTCCGCTCACCAGCTGCGCTACCCGGGGCAAGTCACCTCCCCTCTCGGATGGATCCTAAGTCTGCTTTTCTGTAAAACCTCTTAGGGTCGCAAGCAGGCTTCAGTGAGAACTCCGGGACAGACTCAGCGCCAGGCGCGGCACACAGTGAACACCTGATCACACGGTGGGCTGTGGTCAGGGGTCGCCTCCTGACCCTGTGCCCCTCACCTCTTCCAGGTGAGGGTGGCCAGCGTCCAGTTCTGGTTTCCCCGTCTGGGTTTGACCAGTGAGACTCCCTGACTGAGCTTTGCCTACAGGCCGAAGGGGCAAGGCTGCCCAGCTCTGCAGACTGTCCCAGCCCCCCGAATCATAATCATAATCATAGTTATAACAGCAGGGCACTTCTGACGCGCCCGGCGGTGAATGCACCTCACAGATAGCCCAGCCTGAGTGCGTGCCCACCAGAAGCACCGAAGGAAACTTTTCTTTTTACTTCCAATTTAGAGATGAGGAAGTTGGGGCTGGGCGATGAGGAACCTCTTCCCGGGGACTCCGCTAGCACGCGGCAGGCTGGGGTCCCATCCGGGCTGCGGGCTGGTGGGGGGCTTCTGTCCCTCTCGGGCTCTGCAGGCACATGGCTCCGGTGCCTGGCCCACTCCTATCACTTCAAGACCTTGGGGTTTTTCTGGAAAAGGAGGCAACTGTGCAAATTCAGGCTGTTTGCCCGGGTGCCCCTGGGGCTGTCCCTCATCCTTGATTCATTGAAGTCACCCCCGCCGCTGTTGCAAGCGTTAGGCTCCCATGTAAGAATGGCCAGTGAGACCCGCTGAAGACTCGAGCTCTGCCCCCTCCTGCTCCCAAACCTGCGACCCCACAGCCGAACCCCACACGGCCTGGACACCTTTCACTTTGTGTCACCTTATGCTCCACAAGGCTGGACGGTGTATCACCTTGAAGGTTATTCTCCACCAGCTGGAAGACAGGAAAGCGGGCTCGGGTCCCTGGGGCGACGGGGTGGGAGCTACGGGCTGGCTCTCCTGCCCATCAATGGGACCCTCTCCCCTTGGCTGAGACGCTTGAGCTGCTAGAACAGCCTCTGGAGAGCCCACGTGGTGGTCAGGCAGCAGGTAGAAGAAAACGGATGGTGGCTTTTGAATCCTGAATCGTGAGTCTTCCCCCTCTTCCCAGCCAGACCAGATGGCTCTCCATCCTCCGCCACCGCGCTCGCGCTGTGGGCAGCAACAGCAGGTCTGCGAAGCTCTCGGTAAAGTCTCAGGAGCACAAGCCCTGTGCCAGGTCCTTTGGGCAGTGCTGATGTCACCAGGAGTCCCCTTCTCCGGAAGAACCAGGCTCCAGGAGGCTGGTGGGTTGTCCGAGAGGAGATCCCACAGCTGGGAAACAGTGGCCTTGGGATCCGCACCCGGACTGACTCCCAAACTCCGGTTCTTTCTGTCCAGCCCCGTCTTCCTGACGCTGTCCCACTCCCATGTGTGCCCTGCTCCTCCGTCCTCATTCCTTCACGCGTCCTCCTGTCCTGCCGTCCAGGAAGCATTCATCAAGCCTGGCCAGGTCCTGGGGCTACAGCAGTGAAGTTTGACGTACCTTCCATACGCTGACAGGGTCGCTCACCATTCGATGGATGGATTAAAGTCACAGATTCTTGTTTATTTCCCCTCCGTGTTTCAGCTGACTATCTTTCAGTTCCTCGGGAGTTTTCCAGTTATCTTATTCAAGTTTTGATAACTATCTTAGTTTTTAGGGAAAGACAGTGCATGGGATGGTTATGTTGCCCTAACTCAGACACATCCTTAGATAGTATTCTTTGTGTTGATTTATCTTACCAGTGATCCTTGTTTAAATATTGGCACCTGTTGTAGGCTTCTGGATGGGACACTGCAGTATCACTTTAAACTGATCTGACCTCCGTGATAATTCTGTTTTCCGTTACTAAGTTACAGTGTGCTTTTCTGGTGACAGGATGTGGTGTGTGCTCAATGCAGAACATTTGGACGGTGTAGAAAAAGCATGAAGAGTAAACCAGTAGCCCCTTCATCCCAGGATAATCAGCTAGCAATGTGATGATTGTTTTCCAGTGTGTGTATCTGCAAAATGAAACTGGGTTCGCACCCTCTATACTGCCTTGTATTTGTTTTATTTTTTATAGTTTCAGCTGTATATGACTGTACACTCAATTTCAGAAATAATGAAAATCCAACACTGCTGGGAGTCCTCAATGGAAAGAAATACCACGCAGATTTATACGTTAGGTAAGTTGGCTCCATCTCCTTTCCAGAAAATAGCGTGCCCGTCCCAAATACGTCACAAACGACCCGCAGCCCTTCTTGCGGGGAAAGCTATGAATATGTTCCAGTCGGCAGTCTGTGCCAACTCAAACATGTCCACAGTCGTGTTTTATGTTAAGAGAGACCCGTGCGCCGTTGTAACTCATTCGGTGAAGCCTCTGGTCTGCCCGGCCACTTCCTGAGTCTCCCACAGACTCATTCTCATCAAAGAGCTCAGGTCCGACAAACAAAAAGACAGTATTTTATAGTCATTTTTGAATTGAGTGTGAGAATTGATTTTATCGACCCCTTTTCTTGGAGGACGTGTTTACTCCCCAGAAATATACACAGAGAAAAGCCTGTGTTTACAGTTTATAGAGAGGCCTGGAAGCCAGTGGAGAACATTTTAGCATTTCACGTGTTATATTCCAAGCTGTTATTTTATTGAAAACATTTCACAAGCTATTAGGCAAACTTGATCAACTTATCAATGGGTCTGACCCTAGTCTTCTGCAAGGTCATCGAGGTCAGGGAGAAACAGCTGGGAGGCCCTGCAGAGGGGGGAACAATGGTCATTCACGCACTGAAACCCGACCTGGAAGCTTGGGGAAGGCGCTGGCTTCCCGCGGGGCAGACTGTCTCCCTGAAGCCTGACCAGGATGACCTGAAGTGCCCCTTACTGGAGACGAGCTGAGATTCTAGAATGTTCTGACTCCAGGCAGACCTCATTTTATTGCACTCTGCAGATACCGCATTTTTTTTTTTCACCAATTGAATGTCTGTGGCAACCCTGCCTTGGGCAGATCTGTCCACACCATTTTTCCAACAGCATTTGCTCACTTCATGTCTCTGTGACACGTTTTGGTAATTCTCACCCTATTTTAACCTTTTTCATTATTATTATATCTGTGATCTTTGATGTCACTATTGCAAAAAAGATTATGACTCACTGAAGTGCAGATGATGGTCAGCATTTTTTAGCAATAAAGTGTTTCTAGCTGAGGTATGTACATTGTTTTTTAGACATAATGCTATTTGTACACTTACTAGACCACAGTGTAGCATCAACATAAATTTTATGGGAAACCCAAAACAGTGTGACTCGCTTTACTGTGGTGGTCTGCAGCCGAACCCACAATATCTCTGCGTCTGCCTGTATTTTTTAAAAGACGTCACAGATGTTAAATTACCACGCAGCACAATGAAGATTAAAGCTTGAACCTCTCGGAGAGATGTACTGGGGGACTGACAGCCTCAATTAAATAGCTTATGACCTGGAAACAAAGCTGGCTCCCCCTGAGAATAGGAAAGAACCATCTCCATTCCTGTTTTCTTCTCTCACCGTGCGGTCGACAGCGGCCTTGGTCCTCACTCAGAAGGCCGGAGACCACCCGCCTTCCCAGAAGCCCTCTCCTAGAAGTAAAGGGAGGTTCTGTCCCCTCAGCTGTGACACCCGACAGGGGCTCCACGCAGCAGCCAGCTGGGCCCGAGGGGCCTGGGGAGGCCCTGAGCTGTGTGTGTAAGATCATTTTACCTCCGCGAGGCTGTTCCTCGGGTGATGGTAACGCTCCCTCGTGGGCCGTGACTACAGTCGGGCCTGCGTTCCCCTGATACAGATGAGGATCCCCCCACCTGCCCTCTTCATCAGTTAGAGCACCCTCTTCACTCCCCCGCCATCTGGGCGACCTAGGACGGCAAGTGTTGTGCTGGGAGGCGTGTTTGGGGCACCTGGTGGGGGCTCTTCCTTGCCAGCTGCCCTCTGCTTTGCAGGCGCATCCCTTTAGAAGAAGTCCCGGAGGATGAGGCCGAGTGCTCAGCCTGGCTGCACAAACTCTACCAGGAGAAGGTCAGTGCAGTGGGCGGTGGGCGGCACCCCCGGCCCCGCTCCCGGCCGCAGCCGTGGGTGCCCTGGGGCCTCGGGAGTTGATAGCGGAGGCAAGACCCTTCCCACTGGGTGACAGCTCCAACCGGAGGGTACAACCCAGAGCCGATGCTCTGCTGGGCAAGAGGGAAAAGAATGTCACAAAATATTTTTAAAGGGGGCCTCACAGAAAGAATGGAGTAGCGTATGGGTGAGTGGGCCAAAGATGAAAAAAAGGCCCTGATCTGTCTTCCCGCCGCTGGTCTGAAGGCAAGACATTCCTGTGGTGTGGGGGTGTCTTTACCAGTGGTGGCTTCCGGGTCCACAATTCGGTTGCCTGTCTGGTCGTCAAACGTCACCAGCATAAGCAGGACGAAGGCGCACAGGGGTGCGCCTCACCTTGGCTGGTCAGCTCTGCAGTGTCGCCCACCTGTCCCGCCCCGCCGACCCCTGTCCGCCGTCCAGCCCCCACCCCAGCCCCCACCCCCGACACTCTCTCTCCTTCTTCTGAGGGCCCCGTCTTTCAGTGGCTTCTCTCCTCAAAGACGTGCAGGGCAGAGGGAGCCTAATCATCGCTCAAACTGCTTGATCTTACGAAGGAGAAAAGTTGAGCTTCTCCCTGGTGACGAAGGCACGTTTAGGAGCAGGTCTCACTGATCAGGAAGAACCTCCTGATTCTGATCCATCGTACATTTTAAACCCAAACCAGCTCGCCACCTGGAAGCAAACACATCCCATACGTAGGCTTCGGGTGTCCTTCCACCCAGTTCCACAAAGACAGACTGGCGGACACTGCATCTTTTTCGCCGTGAGAACAGGGCCATCCTTTCAGTGGGACAAATCTAGCACTTAGGAAACACACAGTGTATATTATATGCCAGCATTTGGGACCCCGCCGGCTCTCGGGTGTGGCCTCAGCCCCTTGTGCTCTGTCTGGACGCACAGCTCCCAGATGACCTCCATCTCAGGATGACGTATGATCCCAGACCCTCCTCCCCCCAGAGCCATCAAGTTTTCTCAGCTGTGTGGTCTGGACAAATTCTGACTTCAAGTACTTCCCTGGGTTATCGTTTGAAGTTGCTGAAGGGATTAACAATTAGCCATTCATGGTGTAAATTAAGATGTGAGTGAAAGAAGCAATCTTCTGAGCTGTCCTGTGGGTGTACCCAGGGTCCCCGAGGCCAGAGTCACTCTGCGTGGGATGCAGAGTTGGGGGTGTGCCCAGAGGCCGGCAGGAAGTGCTACCCGTCCAAGCATTGGCCTTCAGGGATCAGAATGAAGGGGTTTTCAAGCTGGTGATGGTTTTTTTGCTTATACTGAGGACATTACTCTTTGGAAGGGTGGTGGGCTTGGCCCCGAGGCATAGTCCTTTGTGAAGGACACAGCCCCAAGCATACTGCCTGTGTGTCAGGCTGAGCCCTTGGAGCGCTGTTCCCAGAGGCCATCTCTCCCCGCCTGCACTTGCTTACAAAGAGGCACCAGCTCTTTCTCTCTGTCTACCCCCCTTTCTCTTTCCTCTCCTTTTCTTCCCTTTCTACCCATAAGAGAAATTTTATTTTGCTGGGTCGAACGCTGGGCAAGCCCAGCCAATCCAGCTGTACATGGGTCACCCAGCCTGGGTGTCCTCCTGCACATAATGTGGGCTCTGGACTCTTGTCTCTGTGAACAAGATCTTCTGCTCCTGTAGACTTTGGGTTGATGTTTCATTCTAGGAACAAATCAAGTCTCTTTTCATGAAATACAGTGCCTGGTTCCAGTGCCACAGGATGACAACACGTGGAGACCAAAAATGGAAGCACCATTAACAGGTCCTCCCAGTAGGGGTGGACTTTATTAAGAAATAACACAGCCCAGAGAGTCCACAAACATTCTGCAGCGGGAGCTGACACCTGGCCCTGAGCCAGGCATCTGTGTCCCACCCAGCCAAGTCACGGAGTCCCAGGGACGAAGCCCGGGAGGCCAGCAAGAGCCCCAGTGGCCGCCCTGTCACTGCAGAGCGGTGGAGGTCTTGGTGAGGTTTAGTTTTCTAAACAAACCAGAGAAAAAGAAGACTGGAGTGAATACAAAATTCTGAATCCTGCTGACTCTTAGAAAAGCGAGTGCTTTTCCCCTTGTGAGAGGTACAGATTAAAGATCTTGCCTTAGTCAGTGTCTTCCTGGGAAACGAGACAGAAGCAGCACCATCAGCGCCCCACTGTAACCTGACAATAGAGAACCACCATCAAGGCTACTGAGGAAAAGAATTCAGAAGAAGAAAACTTGCCCATATTTTAAACGGGCGAATTTTATGATATGTAAATGACACCCCAATAAGGCATTTTTTTTTTTAAGGCACTTAAGTATCATCTCCTGTCTCAGTCCAAGCAGGGTTCTACAACAAACGCCACAGGCTGGGTGGCTTACAAACAACAAATGTATTTCTTGTGGTTCTGGAGCCTGATGGTCAGGAGTCCAAGATGCGGGTGCCAGCCCTTTCAGGTTCTGGTCCGCCTCGTCCAGGCTGCTGTGTCTCATGCAATGGAAGGCGGGGCAGAGCTTCACCCGGTGCCCCCAGACTGGAGGCAGAGTGGAAGGAGAGAAGTGGAGCTGGACTGGGGGCGCCGCAGGGGAGAGCCCCTGAACCCCGGGAAGGGCCAGAGGTTCTCCTCCCAAAATGGCCCATTTGCGGACTTACAATCACGACCCCGAGGGTCAAAAAAGCGTTTTTTATTCAGCACATCCTGATTGTTATTATTCAGTACATCCTGATTGGGAGAGAAGAAAAGTATGATCTACTTGATACATGTCTATCTCGAGTTGTTGAAAGGGGAAATGAAGCACCTGAGCTAGAAGTTTCTGGTATGTGGGAGCGCTGGGCCACAGCGGGGAGGACGGGCCCGCTTTGCTGGGCGTGCGCGGCGCTGGCCCAGGACGGGGAAGAGGCGGGGAGGCCGCCCTGGTCTGACCGGTCTCAGAAGCTCCCGGTCCCGCGGGGCCGCCCGCGGTCACAGCCGCGGGTCCCCGGGGACGCGGTCGGGGACGCGGTCAGAGCGGGCCGGGCGCGGGCTCGGCGGGGAGGGGACGGCCGGGCGTCAGGCGGCCTCTCTGCCCGCAGGACGCCTTCCAGGAGGAGTACGCCCGCACCGGCACCTTCCCCGAGACGCCCATGGTGCCCCCGCGCAGGCCCTGGACGCTCGTCAACTGGCTCTTCTGGGCCTCGCTGCTGCTCTACCCGTTCTTCCGCTTCCTGGTCAACATGGTCAGCAGCGGCTCCTCGCTGACGCTGGCCGGCGTCATCCTGCTCTTCTTCGTGGGTGAGTCCGGCCGGGCCGCGCGGGAGCCCCGGGGCCGGTGGGGGGGTGGGAGGGAGGGGGCCTGCGCCTGCGCAGATCCTGCAGCTCGACAGGCGGGGAGAAGCCAGGTCCGCCGGGAATCCTCTGCCCGGGCGGGGCTCCTCGCCCCCGGGGCCCAGCGGTGCTGCGGGCACCCCTCGGGGGACGGGAGCCCCTCCCGGGACAGGCTCCCGCTTCCCTGGGCTCGGGGAAGACCACTTCCTGGGGTCCAAAAGGAACTGACAAAGGCTCTGCCATTCAAAGCGCCCCTTTGGGGGCAGCGTAGGTGCCTCTCCTTGGTTGCCACGTGTAGGGACATCGAATGGAGGTGCTGGGTAACTCAGTGTTTTCACTCATCCACATGGGCTTTATTTGACCAATATGTGGTTTCAGGTGACTGCCATTTCTTCCTAGCCCCAAGCTTGCCTGCACTTGTTCTTGAAGTGGGGCCACCGGGTGCCACTGCACACAGCCGGCCTGCGGCAGCGCTGGCCAGGTGTGCGGGGACCTGCGCTTGCCAGACCCCAGGTGGGATGGGGATGGACCCAGCCTTTCTGCTTGTAGGAGTAACAGAAAAGTAAACACTCAGGCTCTGGAGGAAGCTGGGCTCCTTCAGATAAAGGCTGAGAAAGGGCTGCCCGGATGTGTGGTGAGCAGAGGGCCCAGCACTGTCACCGAGAGACATGGGGTGTCTCCAGCTTTGGAGGAGCCCACTGCTCTGTCTCCCCAGGGCTTTGCCACCGTGAGCCCAGCCTTGCTACACTTTGCCCTGGATTGTTCTGTCTTGTTCCTCCCACAAAGCCTTCCGGCACTGGCTTCTGTGGTTCACTCTCCACAGTATCATCAGCCTCGCTGCACAGAAGTTCTAACGCGGGGACGAGGGCTCATGCCCCGGCCTGTTTGGAGTTGGCCCCAGGCTGCAAGTGACCCGTTTGTAACTGACCCAGGGTCTGTGTGTGTCTTGTACCCTGGGTGGACTCCGCTGGCTTCGTGTCTGATGTTTCACAGACTTGATGCTCACACTGCAGATGTGCACGTCACGACTGGGGGAGGGGTTCAGCCACTACCATCTGTCCACGCTTACACACACCGTAAACGGACTGTGCTGCCGGGCCCTGTGTTCAGTGCTCAGCTCGTCAAGGCGATTAAGACGTGGTCCCCACACCCAGGGAGCTCACCGAGTTCGTCCTCTCCAGAGGGAGCGTTTTAACTGCTGCCTCTGAGTTCTAGACCCGGTCTGCCAGCTTCCTAGTGGTTAAACCAGGCTCTCAGGTGCGTCCTGCACTTTCTCTATTTGGGCCAAACCCCGCTGTTGGAGAAGAGGCTTTCCGTGGAGGCAAGGACTTTGCTCGTCTGCTGCTCTAATATTCACACCAAAAGCAGTGTTGGGACGTGGGGCGCTGCATTCTCCAGGTCCTGGTGTGTCCTTCCCTGAGCTTTGCTGAAGGATGCCTGTGACTGCACTGAATTCACCACAGAATCCTCTTTGCCTTAGGGATCGGCACAGGAAGCAGAGGAATTCTGTAAGCCCCCAGGCAAAGCGGGGTACGGCTTACTAAATTCTGTTCACTTGCGGGGTAGGGTGTCCACCGTCGAAGGATTAAAACCCGCCATCAGAAGACCTGCTCTTGTCTGTCACTTGGTGCAGTTAGGCCCTGATGCCCAAGCTCAAGGGTAGCTGTGAGGCAGGAAGTATGAAATGTGCCCCAGGTCAGCCGGCTTGTAGCTGATGCTGGAGATGCAGACAGCTGCCTTCTTTGGAAATCTCACCAGAGTTCCTACAAGTTTCTCCTAACTCGCTGCCCTTCCTGTCCCTGCAGCTTCCATGGGGGTCCGATGGATGATCGGCGTCACAGAAATTGACAAGGGCTCCGCCTACGGCAACATGGACAACAAGCAGAAACACAGCGACTGACCCAGGACGCGTCACCATCCAAAGGGGACCTTGGGGGACTGGCAGATGCTGCCATCGTCCTTGGTGGGACCCAGCGAAAGCTGGGTGAGCCCCTGCTGGGGAGGCAGGGGGTTCGGTCTCAGCGCCAGATGGGGAGGAAGATGAGCTTAAACCTTTTCCCCCACGTGCTTCAGTGGGCTTCGGTCCTTTCTTTCCCCGCGAGTTTGTGTGTGTGTGTGCGTGTGCGTAAGAGAAAGAACACATACGAGTGAGAATGATGTGTGGGTGAGTGTGACCATTCAGAGGGTATGTGAGGTGCAGGGGGAGAGTAGAAATGGGGAACACGGTGGAGTGTTCACTTTGATCCTTTGGTGCTGAGTTTTCTGTAACCCTGGATTGCCAGAGGCAGAGTAAAAGGCACTTTAGGTAAAATGACTAAATTTTGCCTCCCCCCAACCAAAAAAAAATATTAAAGTGTTTGGCTCCTCTGGTGTGTTCACACAGACCGCTCCCTCCTTCCATTTGGCCCCTGCCTTACATTTTGGAGTCCTGGCCCACAGTGATCTGGAGGGCGCTGCGAGGGAGGAGGGCCCAGGTGCTGGCTGGCTAGAGGGTGGGTGTGCCACCCGACCACCGCCGCCAGCAGCAGACGCAGGTGCCGGAGCCTGCGAGTGTTCATTATGAAAGATGGCAGATGCAGGCGACTAGCTGAGCACGTCTGACACAGTGACAGGGCCTTCTGTCAGGCAGCTTTGGTTTCCCAGTCCCCTGCAATGGAGTCTCCTTCCAACTCCCCAAAGAAACTGATCTTGAACATCACAGCCATTTGACGTTCTGCAGAGATTTGAGAGATGACTTTACATCCTCTCTTCATCTCAGTGGCAAGCAGAAATTGGGTCCCTAAAACAAATGCAGGCTCACTTTAAAAAAGGACCACACAGGAGCCAAGGTTCTCCTCTGAGCAGGGTCAGACTGAGCACACCCTGGGGTCTGAGGATCCCCTGGGCTTCCGCTTTCCTTCTGGAAGCCCAGACTCCCACGACGCGGAAGAGTTGTGCTCTTTGGCACCTAGGGCAGCTTTTAGGGTAACAGTTCACGTGCAGGACTTTGGCAAACTTCTGCCTGTCAACAGACGCCAGGTGCAAAACAAGAACAGAGAAAACCAGTTATATTTCTGGAGAACAATTAGATCTTGGATGCCACGTGATCTCAGGCCGAGGTGCCACAGTGCTTGGCCTGACGGGTATGCGCGCGCCGGACAGGCGAAGCCTTTCTCCCTGCACGGCTCCCTGTCGCCCAGTGCTTACCTCCTGTTTTGCTGTAGTTACAGAAGAAGGGATGAACTGTTTCATAGAAAAGTTGGCCTGGTGTTATTTAAAGGCTTATTCCATTAAGAATCATGTCATGCTTGCTCTTGGTCACTAAGTGTTTACCAAGCACCAGTTTAGTTATCAGAGTTTAAGAGAAGCTCTCTGCTTAAGGGACAACAACGGATCATTGATGCAAATCTGCAGAAGTGAAAAGGGGAACCTTCTGGCTTAGTTGTGGGAAGAGAGTGTTAGTGAGGCCGGGGCCTGAGTTGACTCTGGCTGGTGTCCCTGAGGACAGGGTTGAAGGCCCTGTGCCTCTCCTGCCCTGCAAAATTGCCACATGCAGGTTCCAAATGCAGCCTCTCGACCAGAGCAGAGATTGTAGGCATTAGCCCAGGGCCGAGCACCTCAGGGGCGCACACTGTTCCTGGGGGTCGGCCCACACCTGGATCGGGCTGTTCTACACTTGGGGTTTCCTAGCTCCGTGGGAAACAGAGCAGAGAGTCAGACGTGTTGGCTGTGCTCCGAGCTGCACAGGCCACCCTCACGTAACTGCAGCTAATTCGCTGTAAGGCCTTGGGAGAGCCATTTTACTTCCGTTTTCCCACCTGTAAAATGGGGTTGTTTCCAGGGTGAGATGAGGCAGTATATATGAACACACTGTAAGGGTCTTTTAAGCACTACACAGGTAAGGGGTGGAAGAAAGGTGCCTCCATGTGGTTAAGTCAAAAATACTCAGAACTTCCCTGGGAGTGTCTAAAAATGTCATTTTTCTCAGTGTCTTACCCTTTCAATAGTAGTAATCTAATAACATACACCCACTCCTTCTGCCTGGAACGTAAAAGGGACCCAGACACACTTGGTTTTCTCCTGAATCGGCTCTGGGACCAAACATGAAACATAACGAGCAGACAGACAAGGCTGCTCACACGTGCAGACAAGGGTCCAGGCCAGAGGAAGGCAGGCCAATACTCTCCTGGGAAAGAACTTACAGGTCCTCTTTTTAAAATTGCCGCAGGAAACAAGGGAATGCGGGGTGCTGGGGGGAGGTCCTGGCAGCTTCCGTGGGAACAGTTTCGCGGGACGGGGACCTGGTTGTCCTCCTGCCCCGTTACCGTAACGGCAGAGATGAGCACGGCTCCCAGAAAGACTCATCACTCCTCCCCGAGCCCCTTTACCCGTGTTCAGGCCTCACAAACACCACCATCTCTTCAGCAGACAGTGGTTCTGGCTCCAGGTTATTTTTCTAAGAATTAAAAACCCACAGGGCTGAGGCCACCTCTCTGGCCCTGCACAGTGCGTGATGGAGTACGAGCGTCACGCCCTGTCTGTCTGTCTGTCTGACATCTCCAACTCATGGCAGCTCAGGTCAGCCCTGCTCAGAGCCTGCTCTGGGATCCAACTTGGAAGAGAAAAATGCAAAGTTTCCTGCAAACTGGAGATCAGTGCAGGGTCCTCCCAGATATTAAGGGCCATATCCTAACTCTGAGGCAGGGAGTTTAACACATTTCTAGGAAACCAAGCCCACAAAGTGACTTTCTTTACTAAAAAAGGCAACCGTCTGAAACAAGTTTAAGGAAAGTGGACGGATTCTGTGACGAGGAACATGACTAATTGCGGAGGAAGAACTACTGTGCTTTTGGACTTAGTCGGCCACCTGGTTTATCTTCTTTAGAGAGAACACAGCCTTTTCCACAGGATCACAGAGGGTACTGGAATCTCTCTTGACTGCTGTAGTCTCTAAATAAGACCTTGTAAAAGTGGCTACTGATGTTTAAAGATTAAAAAAGTTAGTGTTTTTCTAATATATCCATAATTGGATCTGAAAGACAGCGATTTAGATATAAAATCCAAAAACCACTCAGCCAAAACATAGAAACAGCTGATGTGACAGAGCCAGAAAGGGGCCCCGGGAGCTTCTGGTTTCTCTCTGGGGGAAGTGGGAACGCCAGCCAAACAGATGAGGCTTTTGAGGCTTTAAGAACTTTCCACAAATACAGACAGAAGTGGGAAGGTGTTAGCAGAAATTCTCCAGGGGACCTGTTTCCTGCTCAAAACAAGAGGTTGCACCCAGCTTTCCCTGAAGTGCCAGACAGCACACAGCTGCCGGGCTGGAGTGGGAGGAACAAACCTGCGCGCAGCTGGTCTGAGTGCCTGCAGGAGGGCTGTCGCCTGCGCTCCTGCCACGTGCCCTGCCCAGACCAGGGAGGCTGGATGCGCCGCAGTTCCCCTGCCCCGGCCCGCGGTGGGCGGCACCGTCCCGCCTTCCCCAGCGCTTCCAGGAAGGGCCCCGCTGGTGCGACCTCCTTCAGCAACTGTTTCCGACGCCTTAACTGCAGCGGTTCCCATGCGCGGTTTCTGGATCACAAAGTGAAGCAGCTGAAGACACGGGCTCACCGATGTGCTGGCACCGCCTCCTCCTACAGAGCGCGGAAGGGAGCTGGGCTGCCAGGTCCGCAGCGGCGGCTGGTCCTCCTCAGAGAGTCCTGAAGCCACCACTGGAATGAGACAAGGACCACCTCCGCTGGGAACATCTCTCTAGCTGTGGGGGGAGCTGGCTGGCCTCTACATTCAGCGCTGCGACACGACCGTGTCCTTCCACTCGGCCGCCCCGTTGACGGTTAACTGCTGCCTTCGTGAGACGGGAAGCTAGTCAGTGACTCTGAGACAGAGTCTGGGTTGGACACACTGGATGTTATGCAGCCCCTCACTGGGAGTCTGTCTGCCTTTGCCAAGGAATCATCAGGGACCTCAGTTCAGCTGCTAACACTCCCTTTTCTGGATGCTTCCCCATCTCTATAAAGATACGGTGGGTCAATAAGGAACTGGGTGCGTCCTGGCAGGGTGATTTCCTAAAATGATCTTCAGAGATTTCATCGAAAAGCGTTTAAAAAAAAATTTTTTTTTTCACCAGAATGAATGAGGCTGAAATAACCTTGATGAACACACTGGGCAAAAGGGTAAAGGAAGCAGTCTTCCCAGGGCCAGTGCTTCCGCCTCCTGAAACCACCGGGCACAGAAGGCCTGGGGGCTCAGTCCTCGCCAAGTTACCCGAGCACGGACCATCCACTAAAGGCAAGCTCTGAGGCTCGCCTACAGCAAATCACATTCCTGCATCCCTGGCCTGAGTCTGAGTGTTTCCAGAGCTTCCAAGAATGTAAAAGAGAACCAAGCACCTCAGATGCCCTGAGGCTTCCTGTCCTGCGGCAGTGGCATCGCAGAGAACGGGGCATAAACTCGGGAGGAGGGGAGAGGACTAAGCACATCCTCCTCCTGTTCTCTTGATCTGTCACGTTCCAGACCATTCACATTTGACACCAACTGGTATCTGTTTATGAGATTCAACTGTTTGAAATTACCATTATTCTGGTCAGGAACAGCAGAATTCAGAACTTCACCTCAACAGCTAGTGTGTGTCTCCTTAAGAGTGTTCCCTCTGGGGGGCAGGGATGGGCACCTGGACCACCTCTGGCACTGTCATGGTGCACACGCAGCCGGGACAGACTGAATGAAGGGACCCCAGTTTAGAGGTTTTAATAGCTGAATTTCCGTTGTCTTTTGATTAAAGTGAAAATATAAACCTTTCTCAAGCCCAATGAGTCCATAATAAAATCAGTCAAAACTTTGAATTTCAGAGTTACCAGTGAAAAAAGCCAAGTTTTCCTCTAGTAAAGGATGAGCGGACCCAAGCTCGGCGTTCCTCGGCGCCCACATGCTGTCCTATTCTGATATTCTGATATTCTGATATTAAGGCAGTGAATTGATTAAAAAGTAGTAAGCGCCCACTCAGATCTTTTTGAGTATCTAGGAAACCTCTCTTAGGGCTGTGTTAGTGAAGCCTTTCATTGAGCAAGACTCAGTTTTTACCTTTAATATTTTTTTAAACACAACCTTATTTCACACATTGGACTGACTAGAGAGTTCTGAAATTTCTGGCATCTGGGTGCTTTTGAATTTTAAGGAGGTAAGTGATACGAATACGAAGTTAGGGTTGCTGGATAATATTACTTCCTCTGGACGGTGGCAGGAAACCACGGAAGCTGCACACGTGTTTGGAAGAAGTCACTCTCAAGCAGGAATGATTTGAATGGACTGAGAAAAAAGTCACCTCACGATATGTGAAAAGAACTGTGCTTCTAGAACTTATATTAGTTGACTCAAGAAAAGAAAAAGTGATGTGACGAAATGGCAGACTGCTGGAGCATGTGCCTAGAGGACCCACTCCAGGGTGGGAGACAGGGGACCCTTCTGATGTTCAATCAGGATGCGGCTGGGGATGTGGGGCTGCTGGGCTGCGGGGAGGGTGAAGCTGACAGGTGTCCCAAGCCGCATGGCGGTCTCCATCGCACCATTAAATCAGTGATTTGCAAGGCAGTGACTTTAGACACAGCAACTAAGAAGGGAGTTACCTGCTTCAACACGACAGCAGCAACAAGGTCACTGATTTTGGGAAAATGTGCGATCCCCTGCTTATTAGGGGAAAAAGGGCATGCTTCAAGGGCCAGACCCACACTCCCGTATGTGTAAGAAATGCATTCCGGAGCAGCCAGCTCAAACCCCTCCCGGAGCTGCTGTCAGCACCTCTGTGTAAACGAGCCCACGAGAGCCAGCCCTGTTATCTCACAGCCACCGGCCCTCAGTTTTGACCTGGTAAGAGTATAACTCACCTTTTCATAGCAGCATGTAAACGTATGAATACGGCAGCATTACACATTACCTTTGAGAGATAATACTCTTTTGTGTAAGTTCTACTGGCCTAAGAAAATGCCATTTCTTAATTTTGCTTAATGCTCCAGGGTAGGGTTTAGCAAACTAAGACCCACCTGCTGCTTGTTCTGTTAACAAAATTTTATTGGAACAGAGCCACACCCACTCCCGCACGTGCTCCCACGGCTGCTTTCATGCCACAACAGCAGATTAAACAGCTGCAGCCAAGGTCCTAGTGCCTGCAAAGCCAAGAATAGTCAGTCTCTGGTCCTTCACACAAAAGGTTTGCTGCCTTCATTCTAAAGAACACAGTGTCAGTTGTTGAGGCTGCTATTTTAGAAGAAAAAAGAAAATCTACCCTCTGCTTTTACATTATTGAGAAACTATTTTTACAATATGTTCAAGATATATGCTCTATTTGTAACTATATGGCCTAGTAGATTATTTTTACAATAATTCTTGCCTTCACCATCTTCTCTCTTAAGAAACTTAAAAAAAAAAAAAAAAGCAAATTAAACCCAAAGCATGTGAAGGAAGGAAATAATAAAGATTAGTGTGAGGGGAAAAAAAAGAAATGGACACCAGAAAAACAATAGAGAATATTAATGAAATCAGAATTGATTCTTTGAAAAGATCAACAAAACGGGATAAACTTTTAGCCAAGAAAAAGAGTAAGAAAACATAAATACTAAAATCAGGAATAAAAGAGTAGACATCACTACTGACCTTACAGAACTTAAAAGTATTATAAAGAGATACTATCAACAGCTGCATGTCAACAAATCAGACCACTCAGCTAAAATGGACAGCTTCCTAGAAAGACAAAAATTACTAAAACTGACTAAAGGAGACTAGAAAACCTGAATAAACCTATAACAAGTAAAGAGGTTGAATTAGTAATTAATTCCCACAAAGAGAAACCCAGGCACAGCTGGTTTCACTAGTGAATTCTACCAAATGTTGCTGAGTATAGGCTGAGGAGAGGAAGTCTGGTAAATAATACCAAATCTTCATAGTCTCTGAGAGAAGAGGAAGAAAACTTCATGACTCATTATGTGAGGCCAGCATTACCCTGATACCAAAGACAGACATCACAAAAAATGAAAACTCCACAGAAATATCCCTCATGGATATAGAAGCAAAAGTCCTCAACAAAACATTACAACTAAATACAGCAACAGCAATACTTAGAAAGTATTATGAACAATGATCACCTAGAACTTACCTCAGCCATGTAAGATTGGTTTAATATCCAAAAATCAACTGATATAATACACTATATACTTACAAAGGACAAAAACCATATGATCACCTCAAGAGGTGCAGAAAGAACATTTGACAAAATTGAACAACTAATCATGATTAGAACTCTCAATAAACCAGGAATAGAAGGAAACATCTTCAACCAGATAAAGGGCCTTTACAAAAAACCCTACAATTAACACGTGTCATAACCTGATAGTGAAATAATGAATGTTGCCACTTCAGGTCAAAACCGTGAGAACGTTATTCTCACCAGTGCTTATTCAGCACCATCCTGGATGGAGGATCTAGCCAGTGCAATCAGGCAAGAAAAAGAAATATAAGGCATCCAGATTATAAAGGAGGAAGAAACACTGTCTTTACCTTTGGGGACATGATTTTATATGCAGAGAATTCTATGGAATCTACAAAACAACTACTACAGCTATTAAACACGTCCAGTGAATAAAAGATCAGTGTACAAAAACCAACTGTACTGACAGATACGAGCAATAACAATATGAAATGAAACTAAGAAAATACTTTAATCTACGACAGCATGAAAAGTAAAATATTCAGAAATAAACTTAAGTTCAAGAATTGTACACTGAAAATTACAAAGTCCTGCTGAGAGAAATTAAAGTTCCAAATAAACAGATATCCTGTATCATAAATGGAGAAACTTAATATTGTTACGGTAACAATACTTGCCATGCTGTTCTGCAGGTACAGTGCAGTCTATCAAAATCCCAGTTGATTTTTTGGGGGGAAGGGGCTGTGTGGGAGAGACAGAAACTGACAAGCTGATCCTAAAACTCACAGGGGAATACAAATGACCCAGGATAGCCAAAACAATCTTGAAAACGGAGAACGAAGCTGAAGAGCTCACACTTCTCAACTTCAAAATCTGCTACAAAGCTACATTATTCAAGACTGTGGTTCTATATAAGACAGCAGCTACCGAGCTCAATGGACTGGAACTGAGAGTCCAGAAAGGAACCCCTAGGTTTACGGTCAACTGATTTCAACAAGGATGCCAAGACAATTCAGTGGAGAGCAAACAGTCTTTTTAACAAATGGATGCTGGGGCTGATAAATATCTACGTGCAAAAGGATGAACTTGGCCCCTTATCTGATATGATATACAAACATTAAAAATACATGACAGAGCTAAAACTACAAGACTTGGGAGAGAACACAGGTGTAGATCTTCATGACCTTGAGGCAGGTCACGGTTTCTTAGATACGGTATCAACAGCGCATAAACCAGACTTCAAAATTAAACCTTCCACACTTCAAAAGAAACCATTAAGAATGTGCAAAGATAAGCCAAAAAATGGGAGGAAAAACATTTGCGAATCATATATCCAGTGAAGGACCTGTATCCAGAATGTATAAAAACCTCTCACGACTCAGTAAGAAGACAAACAACCCAATTTAAAAATAGGCAAAAGATTCAAACAGGCCATCTCACCAGAAAATGTATGTGAATGGCCAACAAGCACAAGAAATACTTGCCATCCTCAGCGAGATACCCCTTCACATACACTAGAATGGCTTTTACGAAAACAAAAGACAGTATCGTATCAAGTGTCGGCGAGGGCACGGAGAAGCTAAAACCCTCATGTGTTGCTGGCTGGGAACGGAAGACAGTGCAGCCACTTTGGAAACAGTTTGAGAATTTCTTAAAAAACTGAACGTGGATTTACCACGTGAGCCAGCAGTTCCACATCCAAGAGAAAGGAAAATGTACAGGTCCCTACAAAGACTTGTATGTAAACGTTCAGAGCAGGGGCATTCATGATAACCAAAGTGGAACTAGTAGATGAATCAGTGAAACACGCGGCCTAGCCTTACGATGGAGCAGTATTCAGCAATAAGAAAGAATGAAGCAGGAACACACGCTACAACATGCACAAACCTCAGAATTATCATGCTAAGCAAGGAAGCAGACACAAAAGGCCACATATCGTAAAATTCTGTTTATATTAAAAGTCCACAATAGGCAAATCTATAGAGACTGTAAGTGACGTAGTGACTGCCTGAGGCTGGGGGTAAGGAGGGGGGTGACTGCAAATGGACGGGAGGTTTCTTCTGGCGGTAAGAGAATTGTCTAAGACGGATTATGATGATGGCTGTACAACCATACAACTACACTAAAAATCACTGAACTGTGTGCTTTAAATACTATGTAAATTATACCTCAAAAAGTTGTTTAAAAAGTTGAATTTAAAAAATTTCTAAGTACCTGTACAAATCCTTCTGTGATGCCCTCTTTCTCTGGACATTATTTCCATGCTGAGGGGACCCGCTCCCCTGGAGAGAAGGAGAAAGCAGAGCCTGTCTGGGCAATTACCTGCTCAGGGTCACCTGCTGCGTGTAAGGAGTGAGTCACGTATGCCCTAAAAAGATTTCAGGAAGCTGTAAGGTCGATCTTTTAAAAAATTTAATAGCAAAATAATAATAATAATAAAAGGACACCAGCAATGACATAATTTGGGCTATTTTAGAAAACTCACTGCTGAAACATTGACATTCTGAAAAAGATGCTTTCCTGTCCAGAGATTATTCAGCAGTATTTACACTGACCAGGCACCTACACATCTCGGTTTAAAAATAAATGGAGCCCCAACATGTGCTAACAAGGCTTAACCTTCCACCTGTTATAAGCTTGTGGTTAATACGCACAACTTTCAAGGGGCCTTAGTGTTGTTTCATTTCTGACTTCCACTTTTCAGTGAGGAGATTCTCGACCCTGAAGGCACTCCTAGCCCAGTGCCCATCTTCAGACACGGGACTCACCCCTTCTGCTGAGGACACAGGAGTATCAGATAATGTGCTGGCTCTGAAGCTGATAACCATTAAAAGACAATATAACTGAGCTTTCCTAAAATAAACCATTTATTGAAAAAAGAACCTTTTTCTTAAATTTCATTAATCAGCCTTTTGCATAACAAACCCGCGGCTTGCCAACAACAACAAAAGGTCAGGTTTCACAGTCAGTGCACTCAACAAACAGGGGATTAACAAGGCCCAGGACGCCTGATAACACTACAACTGCTTCTGAACCTAGAAAGGTCAAAAATACTACTCTGATGTCACGATTCTCAGTCCCCCGAGACACGGAGGTGACAGAGGCGACGGTCCGTGTACAGTAGTAATGGCACTTAACACGCAGCTTCTCTACCTCGTGGACACCATCGCTCAGGAGGGTCCGTGCCACAACGAACAAACAGGAGCAGCAGGAGGAGTGACGCTCGTCACCTGTGCAGTCTTCAGTCTTGGAAGGTTAAAAAGGCTTACACCTCTTCCCAGCACAGTCTTCATGTAAATATTACATACAGTAGTGATTAGAGAATTTTCCGAGTACACACGCCACTAGGCCACAGACTGATGAGCTTCATTCTTCATCTGTGCAAACCTGCGAGGAAGCAGGAGAGAGCTGAGCTGAGCCCCATTCACGCGGCCTCACAGGTAAGTCACCACCCATGCACCCTGATGCCCCCGCACCGTGCCAGCCAGCGGGGAGGCCGAGTCCAGTGAACGCCAGTGCTGAGCGACTGCTCCAGGGACTGCCTACTGAAAGCGTTCTTAAGAATGTATCTGTACCATATCAAGTCACTATAAATTGGGCCCTTTACACGTCTTCTTTAGGGCTCCATTCTCATTCCATTTCTCCTCTAAATACTGTCCCCAGCAATACTTGTGTCTCCCAAGTCTGTATCCCACCCCAATTCTTTCGAGTGCCAGCCCCAAATATTCAAATGCCTGTCTGAAATCCCCAGGCAGATGTTCCAAATACACCTCAAACTTAATCTGCCTAAGAGGAAACCATCATCTCCCTGACCCAACCCTCAACCAGCTGCCTTCGACCTGTCTTGGTGAATGAAATCTGAGAAGCTGGTGATGCCCGGGAGCCGCCCGGACTCCTCCCTGGCGCTCACCTCTCACATCCAGTTACTCACTCATGGCCATCTTAACTCCTACGTTATCCCTGATAACTCATCCCTGACCTCCCACTCCCAACCCATTAGCTGTATCAGCAGCTTCCAACTAGTCTCTTGCCTCCAGGGTGACTGTCCTAAAACACAGTTTAATCATGCGATGCTTACAGTGAAGCTAAAATCCCTTCACGTGGTTCCTGCTTCCTTTCCCAGCCTTACCTGTCGCCATTTGCCACAACCTGTGCTCCGTCAGTACTGACCTGGACACACTTCCTTGACCGCTGTCCCCTCTCAGTGGTGCACCTGTCCATGTCTCTTCCACTCCGACTGCCACATTCCTCCGTGTTTCCTGACATGGCTAAACCCTCCCAAACAGCTCAAGTACCTCATTCTAAAGAAAGGAACAGCTGGGACTACCTGGCTGGATTAAATTCCTCTTCTCAGTGACCCTGTGACACGGGATCATACCATGACCACAGTTCTGCCGCATGCTCGGTCATGACTGACCTGCGGCCGCTCTCGGTAGAGATGAGTCATTACTGACCCTGTCCTCAGGTAGACTGCACACTCTCAAGAGGAAAAACCACATCCTTCATCCAGTCCCATTTAAAATCCCATTCAACAGTCCCCAGTGCACCTCAGACCACTGAAATGGAGCAAGGAGGAGAACCTCAGGAGCATTTTCCAGAAGGAAAAACAGATACAAATTTCCTGGCATAAGACATTTAGTTCCTTCCCATTTCAGATACAGATGTTCTAAGTTTCCAGATTTCCTTAAGTGCCAGATGCAAAATACTCAAACACGGAGAGGACTGTACAGCAGCCTGCCAGACCTTGACGAAGGAGTGGTCCAGGAGCTGGCTGGCCGTCCACCGCCTCCGCGGCTCGCTTTCCAGGCAGTGAGACAGGAAGTCCTTTCCTTCCGGGCTTAATCTCTCAGGGATTGGAGGCTTATGCCCCATCCCCACTTTGTACATGATCTGAAAGTTGTGTTCATATTCATGCCAAGGTCTCTAAAACAGAAAGAAAACCAGGTTTTAATGTTACATGGCCACAGAAAAAGGCAACTGCCCAATCTCTTTGGGCATCTCAATATTAACACACATCGGGGCTGGCAAACTTTTACTTAAAGGGCCAAACGGTCAATCTTTTAGGTTTGCAGGCTGTCCGGTCTCTGTCACGATTCAATTCCCCCACTGCAGCGTGAAAGCAGCACAGGCCAGACCATGTGCCAATAAAACTTCATTTACAAAACTAGGCGAGGGGCAGAGTCTGCCTGCCCCATTTGAATGTCCTACTAGTCCAGCATTATCTAGATGCCATCATTATGCAAATGAACAAATGAAATACATAAAATAATATTAAAATGTCAATAAAACAAAATTCAACAGTTATCTTTACAGGAAGGTTTAATATGCTGCCTTGTTCAATGATCAGCATCAAATTCCTTTAGTGCAAAGCTGATCACGGGGGCAAGAGCTGGGTCTGTGTGGCGTTCTCCTTTGTGCACCAGCGCTCAGTCATTCGGTACGTCCTCCTCAGTGTGAGAACTGGCTCTGTTCCTGATGTATGGGTTAACTGAGATAGCAAGCACCGTGGGCTCCTTTTCTGTATTCACACTAGCAGAAATAACACCAGCTAACATTCATTCAGCACTTACTCTTTTCAGCAGCTGTAAGGTGTAGCTGGATGGAAATTTAATTTCCTACCAATAATACTTAGGAAGTTTCTAACACCCCTGCTTTTTAAGTAGTGCCATGCTCGCACACGCACTGTGCCTTTATACGTTTGTATAATTGTTCAATAGCAGTGTCTTCATCAGAAGATCCATTTTCAGAATTCTCAGATACTGTGTCACGCACAACAGTTTCACTGCCCTAAAAATCCTTGTGTTCTACCTGTCTGTCCTTCCTCCCACTCCCAGAGCCCCTGGCAACCACTTATCCTTTTCTGCCTTTATTGTTTCGCCTCTTCTGGAATGTCGTGTCCTTGGGAGTCATACGGCACGTGGTGTTTTTAGATTGCCTTCTTTCACTAAGCAGTATGCTCTTAAGGTTCCTCCGTGTGGTTTCATGGCCCAATTTCTTTTTGTTGCTGCATAACATTCCATCATGTGGATTACCACAGTTTATCCATTTACCTCTTGAAAGATATCCTGGTTGCTTCCAACTTGTGGCAATTATGAGTAAAGCTGACATAGGCAGGCACGGCCACTCTGTATGGACGTAAGTTCTCAACTTCATGTTTCTTTCTGTAGCTGCTTCCTTCTCTGTGTTTTAATTAGAGCTTTATGCTTTTATTTTGCCGTTCCCCTGAAGAGTTCTCTAAGTCATACATCTGACAAATATTTGGTTCCTAGTCTGTCGCTTGCCCTAACTTATTGTACCTTTGGCAGGTCATGTTCTCTAATCAGCAGGGAATGTGCCCAGTGTTCATAATGACAGTAACAGCACAACCACCGCCCTGCCGACGTGAAGTCCCTGCTCGGCCTGTCCCCCAGGTGCGGGCCCGGCTTACCTTGCCAGTCACCATCTCTATGATGACACACCCCAGGCTCCAGATGTCGGCTGCGCGCCCGTGGCCTTCTCCTTTGGCGCGAGTGATGACTTCTGGGGCCATGTATGCTTTAAAAGTCACCAGCACAGTGGTTAAGAAGGGGTTGTGAGTACAGCGCCGTGCATTAACAGAGCCAAACACCACATTAACACGTCTAATATTCCACAGGGAAGAAACTACTGATGATCTGTCTGGGGGAACCTTCTCTGAATTGCACAATAAAAAATATCAAAACTTGAAAATAAATACTTCAAATCGATTTCTTGAATGGACATTTTAGGAGCCAAATTATTTTCTAAAAGACTATCTGTGCAAAACTTCAGACAAATTGTATGCACAATGAAAATATGAAATTTAACCCATAAAAGAAGATATAAAATTTTATGTCATGTTCCTAAACAGTAAAAACAAATCATCACAATTTAAATATAGTATTGTTTCAACTAGAATAGTTATCAATAAGCCCAATGTGAATAACAGGTTTTTCTGGGAAGAAAAAGAGGCCTTTCCCCCTCGTCTAACTTCAGGGAGAAATTTGATCCCGCCACCTGACGGGCACTTTCAGGCATGGGCCCTCCTTCACACGGCTGGAAGCCCTGGCCTGCTCTCCACGTCGGCAGAGCAGAGAGAAGGGAAAGTCTGGGTACCGAGCACACTGGATGAGCCCGGCGCAAAAACAAGTCCAGCCAGACCCACCTGCTGTCCCCAGAGTGCTGTTCACTTCACCAGGCATGGTCTGTGCGTTGTTTTTAAGCTTTACTGAGCATCCGAAATCTCCCAGTTTGATCAGTCCAGATGAGGTAAGGAAGATGTTGGCACCTAACAAGGAACAAGCAGCGTTAGCCTCTGAAACATGATGCAGGCACTTTAAAGTTGCCATGGTAACCTAAACTTTATAAAGGCTTATAAAACTTTCCTTGCAGAGTGTAATCATAGAAAGATTTTAAGCCTTATTCACAAATGTTAATATAAAGCAAAGAAATTTTACTATCAGTGCATACAGCTTTGACAAATAAATTCTGAACTGAAACATGCATAAATTCTAACATTAAAAGCCCAGGGAGATACCTAAAAAGAAACTACAAAAAAATACAGATGCCCATGCCGGCAGCCCCTGAAAACCAGAGCTCTGCATGGTCAGCAGAGCCTGTTCCAGGCAGCAGCAGGCACACGGGAGCGGGGCACGCACTGTGCGCTGCAGAGTCGTGTCTGAGGCCGTCACTAGGTCTACTTCAGACTGTGACCACGAAGACCGTTCCATGACTGTCTCACACTCAACAAGCAGTGTACATGCCTAATGTGTCCTCCAGCTGGACTCTGGGTTACTGCTCATCCCTCAGGGCGGCTCTGCCTTCTCCCGAAGGCTACAGGACGTTATCCCTCCAACTGAGCCACACAGCTCAGCACTATGTGTCCGACAGTAGCTCCGTCCAAAAGCAGTACAGAGCCAGCCACGTTAGACCACCAGCCATGCGTGAGCTGGAGTCTGCTCACTCTCAGAGCCCGAGTGCCCCCAGTGCAGGTGGTCCCCATGGGGGATGACGTGGTGCTAACTCCGCGGTTCTGGAGCTAGTGCACACACGTACACCCCTAGCCGTGCTGAGCTACGCAGACTATCCGAAGCCCGCACGTGGACGGCCTGGACTCAGGGGCTCTCAAGGATTCTCTTTACAGCCACAGCCAATGACGTGAAGGTCCCATTTCAGGAGTCAGAACAACCAGAAATGGGGAATGCCCTGGCCTGACCAAGAGCCAATTTAGCAAATGCCCAGAATGATCCCAGATGCGAACAATGTGGTGGAGTGGCAGGCGGGCAACAAGGCTGGTGTGCGCTGGGATCCAGGGTGAGCTGCGGAGAGAGCAGTTACTCCAACAGCCAGCAAGGCAGGTTCTGGTGCAACCCAGCCCCTGTGAGTGATGCCTGGTCAGGAGTGAGGCTGATTCTGGAGTGAACCTGTTTAGTGTGGCCTCAGATGACGGGACAGGATGGAACCCTTCAGTCTAGGGCCAGCTAGAGACAAAATGAATCTGCTGCTCTAATTATCCCCAACACACCCAAATACAAGGGTCAGGGCATGTGCAGTTAAGGCAAATGTAAGAGGGACAGTTCTGAGGCAGAAGCAGGGCTCTTCCCCTCACAAGAAAGGAAAAGCACTTGTAATCAATCCATGTGACCAGATCTTTAGCAGAACTCTCCTCTGAGGGTGGCGTAAATAACCCCTCTCCTTGCCTCCCCAGGCTCAGCTGCGAGTCATGATTTCCAACTCACTGTCACTTATATGCTCACAACGGTCATACGTAAATACACGAAGCTCCTAACACAGAAGAAAGGCTGCTCTGCTCGCAAATGTCTGGTAAATACACAGGGCAGGCCAGACTGGCCTATAAGACAGCAAATACCATTTTGGGGAAACAGACTTGGCTAAACGCCGTGCTGAACAGGAAGAGCCAACTCAGACACTCAGAGACGGAGACGTGCGTTCTGTACAGTTTCTTAATGCTGGGCTCTTCATGGAAGGATACTGGAAGTGGAGAAAGGATGTGTGGGGTGGGAACAAGCATCCTGGGAGCAGGTGCTGCGTGCTGGGCGCCAGACGCCTCTCTGGCAGGGCGGTGAGTGCAGAGTACCTTTAATGTCCCGGTGAACGATGCCGTGCTCATGGAGGACATTGATGGCGATGGCGATCTGCTTAGAGTACAACCTGATGACGTGCTCCTGCAGCCCCAGCCGCGACACCTCTTCCAGGGTCCCCTCGTCACAGTACTCCATGAAGATGTACATTTCTTCCTGCGAGGAACCAGATGCAGCCCTGTGTTACCTGCACCCTAAGTGAAGACGCTGGACCGCTTCACTGGCCATGCCCCAAAAGGACCTTCTCTCTAATGCTATGCTACACTTGTCGTCCTGAATACGGTCCTAAATTTGTCTTAAAACAGTCATTTCTGACTCCTCCATAGCGGTGTCTCTGCCTGCCTCCTCTGTCTGGAATTATACAGCTAGCTGGGATAAGAACAGCTCCAAATCGCAGGTGATAAACGCCTGTAATTCTCTGAAATTAAGTCTGCTATATAATCTCAGACAGGGACCGACAGGGCTGTCCCTATAAATATATTATTAAGTACTGAAACACATCCTTTTCAAATCTGAATTTGTGAAAACATTAAAAATCACCAATGTCCAACTTCCCCTGGAAGCTCGTATTCCACCAAGATGCTCCAACTTACTCTCTTTCCCGCAAAGTGTTTATTTCTAAACACAAGGGGGAAAAGAATTTGAGGTTTTAATTTTCTCTCATTTCACAACAGTTCCTTAAGTACATGTAAAATCAAAAACAGCATTACTTCAGTGTGCTCAACAAAAAATGGAAGAAAAAAGCAACGAGAGGCTGTGGAAGGGGCGTTAGAGAAATCCTCTGCTTGGCAGGATGGGTTTCAGTGCTTTATAATGTCGGGTTAACGACTACAGTCTACAACTTACATTTTAGGAAGAACTCCTCTAGTTTCAGAGAGAAGGCAGAAATGGTGTAACTCATGGAGATTTCCTGATAATTAGGCAAAGTTACTGTGCTCTGAAATGAGAAGACCTGTGATGTAGAACAGGACTCCATCTGTGCCCTTACTGATTCCTCACACCAAACAGTGTGACCAAAGGTGGCTTACTCTATGCAGCTCCACACCAAAATACCGAACCAAATTGGGGTGTTTGATGCCTTCAAATATTTTCAGTTCGTCTGCAGTTTCCTTGATAGTTTTATGGTCATTGGGCTGAAATCGAATCTGTAAAAGGAAAACTGTTGGTTACTGTTGGCACCGCCACAAACTAGAAACACACCGACGCTGAACGCCAGAGCAGGGACGCTGACAATTTCACTGTCCAGACCCACAGGACCGTGGTCAGAGGGTCTGTGACTTTACTTCCATACTTTCTTTCCCTTGCTGCTCCCGGTGAATTAAACACGCCTGCTCTAGAACATGTGATGTAAGATAACAGCTAATGGGATCATCTTCACAACTACAGACTGAATTAACAGGAAGCTCAAACAGGAAGTCATCACAGGTGTTCAGGCTCCCGGCAAGAGGAAAAGATGAGACACGATCCTGTCCTTACAAAGTTTACAGCCACGCTGGAACGTGGCGATCACAGCAGCGCGGCTGAGTCCACACGGGGAGGGCAAAGAAGCGCAGCAGGGCTTCAGGAGAGGGACGTGGGCCGGGCCTGCAGGGGCCTGCTGCCTGCGCAGCCACCGGGGGGACCGACCAGCCCCCCTAGCCCCGTGGCCCTCGGCTCTGAGCCACGAGGGGTCTCCCGGCACAGCCTTCCCCAGGTTGTCCCTGCCCTTGCCATTCTCCCACCTCCAGCAGTTAAACGCTGCTCGTTTCTGAAGTTCATCACCAGCGTTATCTCCCCATGACAACCAAGTCCCTCCACAAGATGCCCCTGCAGACACCGCCCTGCCAGCTTCCACCAAACTGACTTCTGCTTCCCTCCGTGCAGCGCTGAGCCCCCAGTGTGGTGCCGGAGGGACCTGTGCTCTGGGGGCCTTGACTCTCACACCATCTCAGCGTGCTGGCCAACTGGTCCCTGCGGTGTAGCTGCTACAAGGCAGCCCCAGGCCTGGCCGAGTCAGCACGGAAGCACTGGGGCCAGCTCTACACACTAGGAACCTCATAAACACAGGCTTCAATTCCAAGTGTCTATCACTCAGAGGCTTCAAAAAGGCCCCGGAGGGCAGAGCACTCACCTCCTTCATGGCCATCAGCTCCCCGGTGTCAACGCTGATGCAGGTGTAGACCTTCCCGTACTGCCCTTCCCCTGGGACAGGAAAAGACACGCTGCTCTCAGTCACCAGAGTGAGGCTGTTTTAATGCATTCAAATGTGTAACCATCTCTCCCAGTTCCAGATCTATATTTACACATCTATAATCGTGTTCTCTGTGGTCTGCTATTGTAAGATCTAAACTATTTCTGAACGTTTCTGAGTACCCAGAGCCTTAGGCAATCTTTTCACTAGGTCTTACCTGTAAATTCCAGTGTACAGAGAAGAATGCACTTTGGCAAACCCCAGAAGAGGCGTGAAGGTGAGCACTATGCACCCCAGTGCGCACTTCTGAGCCCCTGTGGCCCTGCGGAGGTCTAGGCCGGGAGGTGGGGGGTGGGCGTGGGCAGAGGGGTGGCTCAGAGAGCCTGGCTATTGTGCAAATGCACTCACTGCTGTACGCCCAGGGCTGTGGGAGTGGACATTCCACCAACCCACCTTTTGGGGCGTTAAACTACGGGGATACATGGCTGAGCAAGACTGATAACAAGAATTACTACAATTTATAAAGTGCTTGATTCCTTTCAGTGTTTTCTGCTCTGACAGCTCCACGAACACTTGTGTGTCCTGAGGCTCACAGAGTCCTGGGTCACAGCTGTGGCTGCTTCTTCAGACCCAAATGCTCAGCAGACAGATGCATTTAAATGGGGAAGACCTGAAATACAGCCGGGCTCCTTTTCTCACAATCTAGTAAAACCTAGTTATTTTACAAGAAGCTGTTTCACCTGAAAATTAATTAACTGAGCAGTGTTTTAGAAAAGGCTGCTCTATCATTACTTGTATCCAGTCTCTCTTCAGTAACGGTCTTAAGGGAATAAGATAAAAAGAATACAGACTAGAACAAATGGGTAAAATCTATATAGTTAGTTCTCCACTGGCAGTTTCTTAAGTTATCAAGCAAAACTACTCAATTTAATGAACGACTGGAAACCCCCTTTCAAAAAATCTCACTTCTGTTGCTCTTAGAACACATTTTACAAATGAAACCAAAACCCAGAACCCTCTACAAAAGATAAAAAGGGTGTGCTTTTGTCATGTCTGAAGAGAAAAGGGCCAACCCTGTAAGATTTAACCTAAAGAAGTGTAATTGTTGCTATTTCTAACAGAGCCATCTTTTAATCAAGTTCTGTATTTCCCTTACCAATTTTATTTCCTCTTTGCCACTTAAAGGTCACCTTCCTCAAGCCAACGTGCATGACATTATCGTAGGATTTAGGGGTGTCGCAAACTTGACCAATGATATTCTTTCTCCTCATTTCTCGGTATCTCTTCTCTTCGAACAATCGGACTGACTTCTGGATGGCTTCTATGGGTCCTTGCTTAGAAGCAGTATCTGCAGGGAGAATTGCCAACTCAGTAGTCCCCACAGCTATAATCAGGTCAATTTCGGGCAAATAAAAATAAAAACAGAGCAATAAACATTTGCACTCCATCACAGTGTTACTGACTCAGATATACCACAGGGGAATTAAAGTCCATCAAACTCTAACACCTGCAGAGGACACCACCCAGCATATAGATACACACACACAACACAGAAGCTGGTCAGACAAAACCGATCACTTCCTCCCCCAAGACTCTTGGTTAGACTCTGCAGTAACCACCCTCTGCGTCTAGGTTTCTCCTCTCTCTCCAATCCGCTCTCACTGACCAGAATCACCTTACTAAAATACAAAATCTGACAGTGCTATTCTCCCACATAATTTATGTCATGGTCCATCACAACCCGTTTATCAAAACTCCAAGGCCATTATGCAGGGTCTACGCGGGTTCATTTCTGTAAGCCACACCCCCTTTCTCCACCCACAGGCTCTGGACCAGCCCTACTGAAAAGGCGCTACGGAAAACAGCAACCGAGCCGCACTCCTCGCCCCTGTCCCCACTTTCCCGTCTTCTCACTGCCAGGGCTCTGCAGAAATACTGCTCCTCTTCCAGGAAGCCATCTCTAGGGGAGGCAATTAAGTTTTCCTGTCTCGAGAGCAAAGGCTCTGGAATCAGAATGCCTGGAACAAAGCCCGGGCTTCACCATCTTCTAGGTGTTTGACAATCGGCTAGCTAATTAACTTCCTTTATACACCAAACTCCTAATCTGCAAAATGAAGGTAATAATACCTCGTTTACAGAGATATTGTGAGGACTGAGAGAAATCACACACATAACGCTTTTAGCCCAGTGCCCGAACACAGGAATACTTGGTAAGTTTTAGCTATCTTATAATTTTTATTACTCCTTATTTTCCCATCAAGCTATCTCTATTTCTCCAACTTATTTTATCATGATTTACAGTAAGAAATATCTTTCACATATACAGACATCTAAAACAGCAGTTACGAACTTTCTAAGAGCCTGTCTTTTCCGACAAAGAGATCATTTAGGATGGGGTGAGTGAAAGGCTACTTTGAGAAAGAAATTCCCAGAGATGTACAATGGTCCAATTACAGTGTCCAACTACAGTTACTTCTTAAAAACATAGATCCTCGTTTCCTTTACCTCAATACATGCACATCAAGTCTGCTGGGCACTGAGCAAGAGTTCACAGCGGTGAGGCCATGGACTCCACTGTCAAAAAAAAAAAAGGCCTTTCCCAGAAACATTTAACAGTAAAAATTTCTCAAGCTTTCCCAGTCTTTAATATGTCAATGTAAACTGTAACGCTCCCAAGAGTTCCCAAGTTTATTTGACCACAAAGTATTTGTTTTGAAAATTATTACGAAGACCTGGTATCCGTGGGAAGCACTGGTGACACGAGAGCTGATGGAGAAACCCTGCTCCCCTCACCCAGCCCCGAACCGATGAAATTCCCCACCCCCTCTACCCACACCCAACCTGCCCCTGGACAGCCCAACGCTGCGTCTCAGTTTCTGCCTCCGCTCCTTTGCCAGAGCCCACCTGAGCCCAACATCTCATCGTCTGACAACGCATTACTACAGCAGTGTCCCAGCCCGTCCCCGTGTCCTCCCATTCAGGCAGCAGTTAACCCACCTCAGCCCATTCCCTCTCTCTGCCCTCCGTGAGCACAGGTGGCTTCAAGCTCAAGAGGCGTCGGGGGCTGCCCGCCACCTTCGGGTAAGGCCTTAACCATTCAGCCCATCGCTGACGACAGACCATGGTCAGATCTCCCCTCGCCCTTTCCATTTCGCCTCCACTGACATCCACACTATCTGGTCTGACCCAGCTGCTCTATTCTTTAGTCACTGGGCCTCCAGATGTGTTTCTCATTCTGTACTTTTCCTCCTGGCTTGATGCAGACCTGTCCTTCCTGCAAGGGCCAGTTCAAGCCCCAGCGCCAGCCCCCCTCCCCACCCCTCAATCCCTCCTGAAGGCTCTGGGCCCTGGTGGACCACCCCCCTCCTGCTCAGCCACACATATTGGCCAGGGGCGCTGTGTGGAAAAAGCCCCGGACCTGGAGGCAGAAGCAGTGCATTCTGGCCCCAGCTCTCTATTTACTGCCTTGACCAAATTATCTGGCCTGTCAGAAACTGGTATCATTTACAAAAAGAGAACAGGATCTATTCTGCCTGTGGCTCAAAATCGTTGTGACGAAGAATATGTGAAAACATTTTGTGGCTCATCAAGTGCTAGACCAGGGGTTTTTCCTATTTATTCTTTTGATTTGTACTGACTCATCACCTGCTTTGTAAGATAAATGCTTTCTCTCAACTTCTTAACATAAGAAATAAAGGGTTACTCATTTCACAAATATTTACGCTATTCCTACCATGTACAAAGAATTATGCTAAGGGCCCACCTAGATGATACATAAAGTTAACACAGCTTAAAGAATACAAAACTGAGCAGGCCATGTTCCTGACCCAAAGGAGTTTGTAATCATAAGAAACAGGGAAATGTACACAATCACAGCACATAAGAAAGTGATGTCAGACGTATAAAAGAGATCACAAAACGTTCATGCAGAAGGTCTAATAATTCAGAAGCTAAAGCATATTTTAGCTGAAACCACTCACTTTCTGCTTAAACATTTTAAGTTCAACATTCTTTCTCTTACCCTTAGTCTGGCTGATAAGTGTCCGAAGTTCCCAACTTCTTCGAGTTGACCCACTTGAATCACCTTTTGGATATGCTGGTTCTGCAGAAATATTTTCCATGCAAATTAAGACAACAGAACAAATAGGCTCATTTAATTCAGAGCAAGACTGGAATGGTGAGTAGTGATGATTAGTTACCATCAACCTGTCATTTCTGGTGATTAATTTCCATTTCATGTGAGTGTGAAAAGCTGTCTCTACAATCATTATAGTCAGTTGCACCAAAGAAGGTGTTAATGGAGTTACAGAACTTTAACTGCATAAACTTCCCACAAGGAATAGACAACTGAGCGGAAGCTTGACTCTTTGGAGGCCCCCCTCAAGAGGTCCTGCCCGGGAGCCCAGCAGGGCTACAGCAGGAGCAACTGCTAGACTCCTAGTTCTGCAGTGCAATAAAACTTCAGCATATCATCAACAAACACAGCGCCACTTCTGTATATTTTTAAAGTGAATAAGAGTGCTCTGCAATTAAAATATCAGGGATAATAATTTTTAAAAAGTATTAAGCAAAAAAAGTAGAAAATGCAAATACAGCTAAAAAGGCTTCTATGTTAAAAAGCCAATGTGCTCAGTGTTAAATCTTCTTGCAAAGCTCTGTTGTTTCTCATTCTTCATTTCTGTTAACAGCAGAACTGGCAACAGTAGAAGCTGGTGGACCGAGGCAAAAGGTCAGGTCAGCTGGGGATGCAGCTGACAGCCCTACACACTCACCATCTCGCTCCTCGGTGGGGCTTGAGTGACGACTCAGAGACCTGAACTGCAACTCAGCTGCTATGGAAGCCAAGCGATCGTTTTCAGGGACACTGGAACCCCTGTTTCAATATTGTTAAAAATTAAGCTATCAATTCAATGGAACTCAGAATGACAGACCTGTGAGACTCTCCTAGGCAGTGACTCTCAACCGGGGGTGATGCTGCCCGCCAGGAACATCTGGCATCTAGGGGGTAAAGGACAATGCGAAGGACAGCCCCAAACCAAGAATTATTCACCCAGAACAACAGTGCTGCTGCTGAGAAACCTGGCTCTGGAGTTCGGAAGGACAGCAACATTGCTATCCCTCCACAGCCAACACACGAGAACCTGACTGCGTAAGACATTATTTTATGTTAAAAACAGCAACAAAAATTTAAAAAAAAAAAAACACAGTATTTACTGAAGTGTCACTAATGTGTAATGAAAGCGCCATAATTTAAGCCCAGGATGGATAAAAACTATGAGCCAACCCTGGTTAATTTTTATTTAAAATGATCATCACACCTATATTTCTGTACTTAATTCTGTTAAAAGTGCTAAAATCATTACATGTTTCAAAAGAGCTCAAATCTCTCAATAAGCAATTGGAAAGGAATACCTAACGATTTCTCAAGCAGTAGCCAAGCAAAGGTGCAAAAGCAGGAGGCGCAACACAGAAGGGACAGAGTGAGTCTGCTGCTTTTGTAGAACAGAGCGAAGTGCTCAGCAATCCAGAATGAAGCCATCAAGAGTAAATAAAGCCCAGAATTAAATAAGGGGAAGTGTTAAAACTGTAATTCAAATCATCCAAAATAAATAAGGTGTTAGTTTATTAATAAGTTTACTGCCTATTCTTTAAACAATATAATGAAGTATGGTAGCATTTATGCTCTTTTTTTTATCATACACTGAGTGGGTTTAGGGCAACAAGGTCTACTGGACAGACGTTCACAAATTATGACGTATGCAATGCTTTTCCATTTCCCTAAACTCTCAAATCCAGTATAGTACTTGTCAAGTCTGAAGAGGGGGGCATCTTCTCCTGCCATGTAGTTCATTACGAAGTCTTCGTAGTACCATTTCATGGAAAAAGCACTGATGCTCAAGTGAAGACACACATCCCACTCCTGAGCTGTGCCGAGACCGGGACCATGGAGAAGCCGCTCCACGCCTCTGTTTTCCTGATTTCCCAGAAATGAAATTAGCCAAAAATCCTCAGATTTTTGCCAGGGTTAATAGGCAAGGGAACACACTTACATGAAGTGGTTCGGGTGAATGTTTAACAACTAGCTGCAGGGGGAACGGGGAGGTTGGAGACTTCAACAATTTCTCTGGTGTAACGACTGGTTTGCAAAATTCCTAAAAAATTATCAATCAGCTCTTGCCAACCAATAAGAGCCAGATCCAGCAAGCACAACACGGCAAACATTTTTTCCAAACAAGGTAAGATAACTGAAGCCCAGCCTATTTCCTAAGTCAAACCATATCAAATCAAAATATTTACTGGATTTGTGGGGCAAAAAATTTCACTGGCTGATGTATCTCTAAGACATTCTGGGGCTGTACACACACCCACCAATGCCAGGAAGCGCAGGTACCATTCTGCTTCCTCACAGCACGTTCACAGCCTGGCACGGCGCTGAGACCCCAGCTTTCGGGCACAAGGCGGTGTATCTCAAGGTCCACCCCACAGGTTCCCCGGGAAGGGCCACGGCACGAAATTACAGCGAACATGTGCCAGGCTGCAGGGCAGCAGCGGGGCTGCTGACCCTCGGTTTTGCACCTCTTCACTGGCTCTGCTGGTCTCCACTGCCACACACCCCTCCATAAAGAAAACTTTATTCTTCTGTAGAAAAAGGCATTCGAGGTGGCATGTTACGATGGTAGTAAAATTTCCAAACCTCAAGGATCATCCTAAAGCATCTACGAAGGACACTTATGAAATTCCACTCACAACGCGCTGAAAAACTACTTATGCGAAGCCTAGGACAAAATGCGTGTGTGTCACTGCTACACCAGCGCACACTTAGGGTACACACCACTGACTTATAAAAGCCTTAAACCGCAGTTCATGAGATCTCTAGTTCTGGAGAAATCTTGTGAGCGGGGAAGCAGCAGATGTGGGACCAGGCACCACGGTTCTGGTGAAGAGTTCTCCTCAACTACGACTGCATTTTAGGGCACGTGGCTTCCCGTACTGTATTTATCAAAAAGACAGTTTCAACCCCCCAACAGGGACATAAAGCCTATGCGGCAATGTTTGCCGTGAAATGTTCTATACATAAAAAAGAGAGTAAATGGGAATTTGTTCAATGTTAATTGTTAATTTTTTTAGTTGACTGCTTAAGCTGTGAAAGACTGATTTTTTTTAGGTTACAGACATTTGTCATTAAAAATTAGGAATATTAATTATTTAAATGAATGAGAAAAGTGGAAATATCTGTAGAAATTTGAGACTGTTATAACGGAAGGCTAAAAACACTCTAGTCTATTTTAAATTCTAAAGCTATGTGTCATCTTTCTGCCAACATTATTCTAAGATTTTTTCTTAGGAGCAGGATACAGAGCACTGAGTTCCTTCACAATTTCATCTTTTTTGGTCAGTTTTGTTTGACTCTATCACCATCCTTACTGGAAGATGAGAACAGTGACAGAGTCCATCCCACCAGGCACCAGGATGGAATTAAGAGTGACCAATGTCCCTTCTCCATTAAGTATGGGACCTTGACGGCCAAAACAAACAAACAAACAAGTGAAAAAAACCCAACAACTAGAAAGGGCAAACTGCAGCATCCTCATTACTTATAAAGACAGAAGACTTCATGCAAGAGACTTCAATTTTTCTGAAGCTTGCTGAACGCCTGAGCGCTTTCTCCAATAACAGTCTGTTCTTCACATGAGACACAAACCCCATGAACTCCTTTTTCCAGTTATAAACTACTTCTCATCAACAACTGTATAAATTAGGAAGCTTGGTTAGAAAAATGAACCTCTTAAAAAAAACAAATCACCACCTAATGGTATTAACTAGAAGTCATCTTTGAGTAGCTCCTCAGAAGCTCCTCAGCAAAGGCGCTATTTGCCAAAACCCACGTATCCGCGGGCCCACTCCTCTTCGCTGATACTCTGTGTAGTTGTTATTAGCAGAGACGCTGGGCATTTGGGCCCATATTCACTCCAGGGCAATACAAAACTCAGGCAGATTATCTAGCTGCGCTGGTCAGTGCTGGAGCCCCAGGGCCATGACACCCCGCTGGGGGCCTGAGCATCACCCCTGCCACCGGAAGGCTGTCCCGCCATGTCTCGGGACGCGCCCCCAGAGCTGAGGTCACTGCAGAGGGGCACACGGGCGGTGGGGGGGGACATGACACGGGTGGAGTGAGACTACCTGGCATCATGGGCACTGCTGATGGGTTTGGGTGGCGCAGAGTCGCTGCCTGAGGGGCCGGGACGCCCAGCGGCGGGGCTGCCGTGGCTCCGCGTGTCCGAAGGCACGCTCCGGGTGCTGGGAGGAGAAGAGAAGCTTCAGGAACACAGGTGAGAAAAGGGGGTGGAGTCTCAGTGGTTTTCAATTAAAAATAAAATAGGGGGAGGAAGTGAAAAAAAAAGTTTAAATATTTTTAAAATATTTTAAAATATAAAATGCAAACTGTTCTTTGAGACTCAGGTCTAGATATGAAAATGAAAAATAACTAATTTCACACTATTTAAAAACTGCTGTCCTTTCCTTGGAAATACTGTTGAATAAATTAACTTTGAAAAACTGAGTATACAGGGGAGAAAGGATGCTTGATACCTCAAGATGCAGAAATGCCACCACATTCAAGGCAAGTATTCTGAATGTACTAGTTTCAGAACTCACTTTAGTATTTAAGTTGCTCCGTAGTTATATACACACAAAAAAGTCAAAACTGAAAGGGTCACTCCGGTTTTCCCTCCACTTTTAAACTGGCATTTAGTTTCAAATGTTTCAAATGTTTACTATGCTTTGTGCATAGTATGAATTTGTTTCCCTAAAGTTATTTTTCAAAGAAAGAGAAAGAATTATTCCAAAGCTGGAAAGCATTTAGTAGCTTGAAGTTATAAATAAGCTGAGAGGCTAAGTTATCTTGAAAGGTTCAAGTCTATTTTAAATTTGCGTGTCTTCTTCTTTTGCAACTAAGGCAATGTGGTATATCCTCAAGATAACGAAAAAAAGAGTTTTAAAAAACGTATAAACAAGAACACAGAAAAAAATGCTTAGTTATCAGAGCAAGCATCAGCAGCTCTCAGGGTATTAGCATGCTCATCAGAGAAGAATGCATAAAGCACATGACTAGATAAGCGCCCAATACCTGAATCCCTCTGGCGTGGGGATAATTAGATGGGGGTTAGGAGGGTCGCTGTGGCATCGAGGCACCTTCACAGGACGGGGGCTGTTCCGATGAATGGCTGCCAGGGGAAAGAGCGACAAGTGCAACTTGTTAAAGGGCCAGCAGAAAACTGTCAAACCAGGCAATTCAGTGGAAATGGGAGGTGGCTGACTTTTGCTGGTGATCAAAATAAAACCATTTATCTAAGTAAGAAAATTATATTACATACATAAATATGAGGAAAATATCACTTTCTGAAAGTTAATAAAGTTCTATTACACGTTCAAACTTTTTTCCATTAAAAACATTTTTAAAATCCTGGCGTGAAACATACATAATGTGTATGGAACCGATGATGTGACCTATTTTAGAGATGGATGAAATGTAGCTTACGTGGCCTCTCTCTACTACAAAGGAGTTCCTTACGTTGCCTGCACTTTTAAAGAGTCTGGTGACACTTCAACAGGTCCTGAGTTGGGGAGGGGTCACTGTCATTTTCCCAAGTACCTAGAGTTTTATTTGATTCCTTTAAACCAAATGAGGAGGGTGGGCACAGTTTAAATTGGTTTTTTTCAGAACATGTTCTCTTCTCTTTTTAAATATTCTGGTAGAAGGTAAATGTGGATAAAATTTAAAACAAAATTTAAAAACTAGATAAAACTTAAAGCAAAATTTAAGGCACCTTTCCTAGTAATTGCAAAAACGCTGACAATTCTACTTTCCCAATCCCTAGATGTAACCAGTCAGGAACATGGAATTACACTTCATCTAATTTTCCCTAATACATTTTCCTCTTATTTTTAATTTTGTTTGAAACTCTTCTTAGTTTTTTAAAATGTCTTACTTTCTCTTCATATATTAATAATTTTAGTCTACATATGTTTTATTCCAAATATGTTTTATCCTAAATGGAAATAGTTCTTTCTTCCTCATTTTTGTTTGTTTACCTTTAATAACATTACATAGGAAGACAGAAGTACCAAAAATGAAGAGATCTGAAGGGAAAACTTGCAAAAAAAAAAAAATCAAGTAATTATTAAGAAGAAATTCAGGTAATTTGTGTCTCTGGCTCATTATCTCAACTATTACAATGCTAAACGGAAGAAATCCAACAGCAACAAAGGCAAGAAGAAAAAAATAACAAGTGTTTTGCTGAGAATGGTGATATCTTTAATTCAGCAAACATTCTGAGAACTACTGAATCAAACATTACCACAAACTTTTCCCATGAAGGTATAAAATAAAGACATTCTGTTAAAACACATGCATACAACTTTAACATCCTTCATGCATGAAAAAGAGTGTTTCTTTAAAGAGTACATATATCTAATTGTTGTAAAACTGTGCTACTTCATTAAAAAGAAAATCCAAATGGCCAATAAACATAAAATAGATGCTCAAATTTCACTAGTGGTAAACATTTATTATAGAGATTTTTTTTGTGGCAAAACTAACAAACGTCCATAAGGACATGGTGGAAAGAATTGTACGTCCCTATGGACACAACACAAACGCTGAAGAGAATGAATTGGATGGAACCCTGTTGACATGGAGGGATTTCTATACTTGTCAGATAGGAAAAGCAAGAGGTTAATATCCAGCGTGATCCAGTTTTTATGCAGTAAATGCCAGGAAAACAAACAATGCTATGCTTGTGTGATTTCATGGGCATAAAGAAAGGTACGGTAGAATGCATCTGTGTAACTACACGAGCAAACGGAAAATACAGAAGCTTATATACTAGACTGTTATCATTAGTTACAAGCATAGAGCAGAGGGAGAGAAACAAGCAAGCAGAAGAGTAACACCAATGTTCTCTCACCTTCATTAATTTCCCTCTAAGGAAAGAGCACAAAACTAAATGACGACTCCCGCCACGTGCAGAACACTTCAGGTAATAACAAAGTGTCGTCACCTCCTGAAGCCTCATTAGCGTCTGGTGTTAAGCACTAGAAGGGGAGGCTCAGAGATGTTAAATGAGCGGCCCCAAGTCCACCTGGCTCCCAGTCCAGGGCTGTCTCCACCACCCCCGTGGCTGAGAGGACGAAGGGCAGCTCACGCCTGCAGGGAGCGCTGTTGACCGCCTGTGCCCCGCAGGGCGGGGGAGGCAGAGCACAGCGAGTGCCTCGCCGGGTAGCAGGGATCACCCCTGGGCTGCGCAAGTGGGAAGAGGTTTTTCCTTTTGTAATATTTTCCCATGTGTATGTTGTCTACATTTTTTTACATATGTTTCTACACTGTAGTTTTTTCTACAATGAATATGATTTCTTACGTAATAAAATATTTTAAAGTAATTTTTACTGAATTATTGATCATGTACTTTTAGAGAAATATTTTGAGAAGTCAGAAAATCGAACTACTTATGACAGTATGCTTAATCAAAAGTCTGAAAGAATACAGTATGTTTTACATAGAATGTTCGAGCAGTTTTACAAATGGTAACTTTCATTTCATAGCTGCCTTGTGAGAAAGAGGAATAAACTGAGTGAACTTTAAAGACAAAGAACGAAGCACTAAAACCTGGTCTCCTAAACGCTGAGCAGCTAGCAAGTACCCTTTAAGATACAGCTGCTGCTCACTTTACATTTACCATTTATGAATTATTTTATTTTGTGTAAATGTAATTGTTTAAAATTTCTAAGTTTTCATTTTTGGGTATTTATTACATAAAAATGCAGTTTTGTTTTTGTTTACTATCTCAAGAATGGGGTCAGACAGCCTTTTTCTAATACACATTTTAAATTTCAACATACACTGTAAAACTATGTATTAACTGTAACTTAAAACTGCAATTTAAGTATATTATGGAAGAACTTAACTTTTTTTCATAGTAAAACCAAATAGGAATGGAGGGAAAACCAATCAGAAATATTCTATGTTAGAGAGGAATGGGCACCTGGGAAGCTGCGAGGAAGCTAGTTCATTCTCCTCCAACAGGTGCGGAAGGGCGGGCAGAACAATCATCCTCACCCACCTCCATCAAGAAAGGCCCTAGCTGCTCACAGACAACTATTTTCTCCAAGTCTTTCCTCCCCAAAAGAAAAGAATTTAAGGAGGAGAACAGAATGGGAATGTTGATGCACCAAAAAAGGAAAAAAAATGTAGTAACACTGTTGGCAAGCACAGAACACCTGGTGTTGGCATTCTAACCTTCCTGCTAATTGAGAACGACTACTGTGGAGTTCTCTATAGATACACACCTCATTCCTAGAACTTTCATTGTCATTTTCCTGAATATTCTTACAGAACCTCTATACCATTTTAAATGACTGCAATTGTAAGACAACGTGCTCACCCAAACCAGCAGGTTCCAGGAGAAACACTTTAACTGCTGTCTCACCAAGGTACAAACCTGTAATAGGGCTGTGTGGCTTTCCTATCACGTGGCCGATGCATTCATTCATCAAGGCTTGCAAACTCTAGAAACCAAAGGAAACGGGACAGGAGGAGAGAAAAATGTACACTCTCTCAATTATATTAGTAGCACCAATTAACCTTTCGGTATATTTAAAAGAAACATGCTATCCTTAAGAAAATGCTTTCAAAGTTACTTTAAAAGAAAACAGGTACAGTGCAGTGTACTGTTCATATGGGTTTACATGCAATGTGTGTATGTAGTCGAACTGTAGTAATTTTACTTAATAAAACTGAAAAAGGAAGAAAAAAAAGCTACAGAATGAGAAGACATTGTTCAAACTGCTCTTGATAAGCTTTTTAACAAAGAATAAAACACTTACATTCTCAAAAAAAAGAAAATAGGTATAACATAAATCAAACACAAACTGCACATAACTTAAGATAACAGACACTCCACTTTCATAAGTAAAAGCAAACTGCTATTCAGTTCCCTATCATGCAATGATGTGTATAAGCGAGGAACTTCTACTTCTGTAATCATCTCTACTGTCTGGAGGCTAAAATGAATGAATTCACATTTGAACAGTGTCCTTTTGATCTGACAGAATTGATAATATTTAACCTTTGGCATTATGCTCTCAAATGACACGCACCGAACTGAAACAGCTCTCCCCTGTTCCTCACTAAGCTGCTAAGAAGCAGCAGCACTTTATAAAACACAAAACTGACAAATGTCAACGCAGGCTGCACGACCAACTGCACACTGACTTAGCTGAACAATACTGCTGTAAAGGGAAAAGCGCACTGAATGTCTCACACACTATTAAGAGTGCTTTAACTCCTCAGCCTCATCATCACAATTATGTGAAAATATTTAAGAAGCACTATTAAATTAACAAAAAGATACACAATCAGGAATAAGAGTGATCAATTTACTTGTTTTTTAAGGGAAAAAACTTAATATCCCATACCAGGAAGTCATCTTCTGGTAGAGCTGAAATAAAAGCAGGTTCAATAGCTTGCAGGAAGTCGAAACCTTGAGTTGCCCATCTGTAACAGGGAAAAGTTCAGTAATCACAAAACAATCCAGCAAATGCCGTGGCAGTTTTAATCTATACGATACTGAAGAACAATCTGACTGGAAAATTACTATCTAGGACAAAGTACATTTCTTTGTCTATACATCCCTCGGGGAGTAAGTTTACAGTGTGTTTTGAGAAAGACAAAAATGGCTTCTTCATCAAGGAACTGGCTACCAATTTGTTTTCCATTTATACTAAATAACAGGTGTAAATTTCATGAAGGAGGAAAGAAGATTAGCAGTCAGGAGGGCCTGTCCAGGGAGAATGTGAACTCCTTAAAGAGTACTCATTTGGGAACAAATTTTTTTTTAAATGTTTTCCAAGAGTTATAGAGAGTTCATGTAAACAGGCTTATTTAAAGAAAAGAGAAAGAAAGAAAAAAAACTGATCACCAAAGAGTTCAAAATGCTCCTTTCTGTGTCATCTGCTCAGAACTTCCACATAAAATGTAAGGACGCAAGACCACCAAGCCCACATGAAGGAAACCACCTACGTGCTCGTTACCTGGGTCTTGTGCCTCTACCGCTCTCACACTTAGTTAGGACGTAATTCATCCACTTCCGGGCAAAGCTTATATACTTGTCTCCTATCTTCTGTCTAAACTCGCCAGACATCAAGCGAACCACTTCTTTGTGATACTGTAAGAAGATTTCATGTGCATCAAAATTAAGAAAACAATTATACAAATGCCTAAACGCTGTAATGCCACGTCTGTTTAAAACGTCACTTTTCTAAAAACAAAAAGCAAATGCCAGTGACCTTTACATATTCTGAAGAGTATATTCATGCTCAGTTATATTCAGTTTTATTTATATATATATATATATTCAGCTATAGAGAATATGTCTTAAAATGCCATTTCACAAGTGTTTTACTTATAAATTTAAATTAAGAATATGCTTTTAGGACATTAAACATCTCTTAAAGTAGGGTTTTAAATACAAGTGGATAGTTGTAAACACAAAATAAAAACAGGGCAACCATCCGACAGTTTAAAAGTAGAGCAACATTTCTGATACGCGGCAGCGGAGTGAGATGACGTTCCTAGCTAAGCTGTGATTACAACAACGAGATCGTGACGTCTGCTGCACGAGAATCCTAATACATTTTATAAGTAAATTACAAAGCAACTGCAGAACTGCGCTGTTTTTCCTCTTATTTCGTACCTACCTCGAACCCAAAATTGTAGCCCTGAATCATGGCTTCCCGGTAGTACTGCTGCAGCGTGGCGGACTCGGACTCCTCAGCCTCAGCGTCGAATTCTGAAGTGAACATGTGGGCCACTCGGTCAATGGCAGCGCTGATTCTGTTGCAAAGCTCTAAGGCATCATTCTAAAGAGTCCCAAACCATAATTAATCCAAAACGAAACGAACCGCACAGTACCTACTGCATGCTAGAGGAAGATTTCTTTCATCATCACACAGACATCAACCACTGCAATGTCCTTCAGCCGTATTCATTTTGGTTATTCAAAAGGAATGACCAAAATTAGAAAATATTATAGTATTTTCATCTTTATCTGTATTAGGTATTCTTAAAATCCTACGAAATACAAGAGGGAAACAATCCACTTAAAGAAGAAAGCCTAATTACAACGTGGTCTCTGCACAGAAGCTTACAGCTTCAACATGTCTCCATGTCCGCTGCCAGCTGTTTTCTGCCCTCGGTGTCTGCACAGCTGTGAATATGGATCCAATCCCTCAGAGTGAACTAACGATGTGTTTCTAATGACCCCACAATGTATCAAGTCATACTCTTCTTCTTGTCCCTGGCTACTCCCTAGCCCAAGGGTCCTCAACTGGGGCCAAGTTTATCACCCCAGGGGACACTTGCAATGTCTGGATATATTTTTTGTTGTCCAAACAAGGGGATGTAGGGGGAGTGTGTGTGTGAAATCTTCTGACATCTTTTGGGTTGAGCCCAGGGATGTTGCCAGACATCTTACAACACACAGGACAGCTCCCCAAAACAAAGAATTACTGATTGACCCAAAATGTCAACAGTATGGAGGCCGAGAAACTCTGCCCTAGTTCAAGTTTTGTTGTCTCTCCTAATCAATACTACAATAGCTCCAAATGGGGTACTCTTTCCACACACCCTTAAACACATTCATGTGTACACACAGTCTCTATCAGGCAATTCCCCTATATATTATTCCAAAATATTCTTCCTGAATCTTCAACATTCACTGAGGCTACAGAATAAAATCCAAAATCTCTCAACAGCCTGATTTTTGCCCACTTGATTTTACCAGCCTTCTCTCCCACTTCTTTCCACTGTATACACCAAGATCCAACACATCAGACCACAGGTTATTCTCATAACCCTGGTCCATGGACACTGAGGCCCAGATGTTTCTCATATTAGTCCCTTCCCAATTTACATCTTTTGAAATGCCTCCATGGTGGCAATTCCTAGGTGTTACCAGGAGGATCTAATCTCTCCCTCCTCTGTACTTTACATGAGAGTTCAGGTCCTTAAGGCTGTAAGTTCCTTAAGCTCAAGAATAACCAACATGTTACATAAAATTCTGTCCTCTCCAGAGTACACTGATTCAAACTAAAAGAAAAAACAAAAGTCCCCTGCCCTGGCATTAGAATGGGATGACAATCCATAAGCAAGAACGCTTACAGATAAATAAGACAAATCAGACTGACAGAAGAAAAATGAGTATTTATCAAAATACTTCTAATTTCAAGAAGTCCTGCTTTAAGAAGTCAAGCCTTAATGTGACAGAGAAGATGTAACTGACGACCTGTGGAAAAGTGCAGATGGACCAAGACCGATGAATAGAATACAAAATAGAAAGCAGTGAAAACAGGAAATGATGGGAAGAGACGGCAAGGCTCTGGCCCGTCATGAGCTCTGAAGACCTTTCTACAACTGGCTTTCTCTAAAACAATCACTGTGGCTGAATCGTCTGTTAAATAAAAGACTACATAAATCTTCTTTCAAATTACACATTGTAGATTCAAGGTAACTCTAGTAAATACTGGTAACTGCTAAAGGAGGAATAAATTTGGATTAGGAATGAAGAGACCTAAATTCCAATATTAACCAGGCACACGAACATTAAGAAGTCACACAACTGTTCGAATTTTTATCCCGTCCAGTCTAACATTCTACAGTTTCAGGAAAGATCCGGGAGATTTTTAACTTAGACATGGGAAAACGTGTACTGGGAAGAGAGGACAAGTTAAGAAACAAAGTCCCTTGAGTGATATTAAACTATAAGACACGGATTCTCCCCTAGCATCTTCACATCTTTAGCAAATAAGTCAGCTAAGGTAGAGCTGACAGTGAAGTACCTTCAGCTGCTGCAAAGCTTTGGCGATGACCGGCTGACTGGACGTCTGCTCCTGGCGCAGGGTCATGAGACCTTCAATGGACTGCTGGAAAGCTTTTCTCTGAATTATGAGATGTGCAGACTCCATGACAACTAGCAAAAGATTATCCACCTGGGAGGGAAATCAAGCACACGCTTAAACACAGACCCAGTTACTGTCTTCCATCTAGTTCAGCTCCCAGTCCCCAAACACCACCAATCTCAGGGCCACCAGGCCAGCAGCCATCTGATCAGAAAGTAGCTGTCAAGCAAAGCTCCTCCCACAGAGCAACACACTGCAGTGGGCACTGGCGGCTGAGATCTCCAGCGCAATGGTGAGAATCCCATGGGATTATGTGAGCGTCATGTCTCTGAAATATCCTGGAACTCAAGTAACTCAACAGTCCTAGGGCTGTGTGTGTATGTGTGTGTGTCTGTGTGTGTGTGTGCTGAAGCCACAGGTGAAGATGGAAAATGCAGGAATAAGAGTGGGATGAGACGAGAGGCCTTGAATGAGACAGAAATCAAGACTTTATGATTTTTACTGTTTAAGTGATGATCATTGCAGTACTTTGAGTAGACCTGTGATGAGATGTGTGAATTATAAGCATCATTCTTGAAGTATCAAAACAAGCAAACATATAGAATTCGAGGAGGGAAGGCAAGGATTGAAGTAGGGAAACTAAAAGTGGGACCCTGCAACAGTTCAAGAAAGGGCTGACAGGTCTGAGGGAGCGGCTCTGGGGATACAGGGAAAGAGTCATTTATTACAAATGCTTTAGGTTGCTGAGGCCAGTGATTAAGTGGAAGGGTGGGAGGCTGAATTTATATGAACTGTCACATTCTGGTTTAAATAATTGAGTGGACAGAGCACCATTCACCAAGAGAGAGAATCCCAGAGGAAAAGCAGACATGCAGACCTGAGGGGCCAGCCAGCTGGTGTGCTCAGCTCTGGTCAGGCTGTGTGTGAGGGACACGCAGGCACTCACCGTCCGTGCCCCAGAGCTGCACAGAGAACACAGGAGGTGGCCCCTAACAGTTTTAATTAATGAGTTTTATAAATTGTCCTGGGACCCTATTAGGTAGCTGAGATCCTTTACTACAAAAATGAAAGCTAAGTAGCCAGTAAACCAGAGCACTTGGAGAACTGGGATTTCTGGAACTACAAATTAAATGAGTAAGAAAATTCCTTCTAGACTGTGAGTAGTCAGACCTAACTACATACATGCCTGAAGTAAGGAAAGATATAAATAAAATATTTCAAATATCCCAGTATAATTTAACATATTCAAAGAATCTGATGGAATATTTTAGTACAAGTAGTGCTACAAAACTACCTATTAAAACATCAAGGTATACTTCAGGGAAGTGGATACTTGAGACAACAAAACTAATCATTCATAAGCTCCTAAAAATTCACTTTTCCTTAAAGTATTTTAAGTAAGCACTACTGCTTCAAGGTGGGTGGGGGGGGAGAGGCAGGAGAGGACTGGGACTGGGCCACACCTGCATGCTTCTCAAGGTGTCCACAGTCTCCACCTGAGGCACAATTTTGACAGGCTGTGCCTCCCACGTGGCCCAGCTGTCGTCTGAATCCTGAGCGAGATCACTGTGTTTGGTTAGAAGCAGGTAGGCGTCAATCAGTACTTCATCTGAATCTTTTGAGCAGTCCTTTCCAGCAGCTGCATTGAGTAACTGCAAAATAATACTCTTCTCCTCTGCAAGAGTGTCTGGAACAAATACTTGCAAGTTTTCTAAACCAGGAATTTGTACCTGAAAAAGAAACCCAAAATCTCAAATTAAAGAACGTCATATATTATAGAAATGCCATTTAAAAAAACACTAGAGAAAGACAAGCGGGTTTGAAAGGAGATGTGGGAAAGGCACTACCTAGCGCAATGAGGGGCAGGGCAAGCACAGCGGTCCCTGAGCATCCACAGAGGGTCGGCTCCAAGACCCCCTCGGATACCAAAATCTGTGGACACTCACGTCCCGTAGGGAAAATGGCAGAGTATTTGCATATAACCTAGCACATCCTCCCACATACTTTAAATCATCTCTAGATTACCTACAGTATAATGTAAATGCTATGTAAATAGTTACAATGTAAATACTATGTAAATAGTTGCCAAAATGCTGCAAATTCAAGTTTTCCTTTTTGAAACTTTCAGGAATTTTTTTTCCCTAAATATTTTCAATCTGCAGTTAGGTGAATCCATGGATGTTCCATGTCACTGGAGGACAGAGTGGAAGAGAGAACATGTGAATATACTGGTGGAGAGGCTTTGTAAAGTTTCTCCACTTATAGGGCATCCTTCCATTTCTTTATTTTCAACTACTAAGGAAATACTCATCAGGGGAAGAATGTCCCTGAAGCGACCTCAATCAACGTGACTGCAATGTCGTTTTTATGGAAAGGTGCCCCCACAGAGGAACACGCTGCAGTGGCCACTGACGACCAGGGTCTTCAGCACAAGGCGAAGACTCCCATGGGATTGTGCCGGCATCATGTCTTTCCAAACAGAAAATCATCTGACTTAGTAAAAAGGCAAAAAATGTTAATACAGATCCACTATATTCTTGGTGGGGGTATCATAAAAAGTCTGGTGGGGGTATCATAAAAAGTCTTTTAAAGACCATTTTAACAAGGGGTGCATATGTGATTATGTTGTGCAAGTCACACATAAATGTGGGATAAAATTTCCAGTAACATCATCATACACAGATTCTGAAAGTACTAAACTCAAACAACTTAAATGAGAGCAAAGATAGGAACTCAGAAAGTGGTTCCAGTGATGGCCAGGACACTGATATCAAAGATTTATGTACAAAGTTTGAATTGTTTCAGGAAATGTGAGGGTGAAAAACGAAACAATTATTTAAAATCAACATTACTTTATATACATTATTTTAAATATATGTGTAACTAATAAATTAAATAGTATGAGTAAATAGTTGAGGCTTTATCTGTATTCTTAAAACCAGTTAGTAACTCAAGTATGAAAAACTTTGTTTTCCTAATGATTTCATTGGGAAATTATGGGATAGTCTTAAAACTGGGGCCAGCATATGGCCTGCAAAGCCTAAAATACTCACTACCTAGACCTTAAAGAAAAAGTTTGCCTGTTTTAGAGTAAGAAAGACAAAACAATTACCTACCTTCACACACTGTCACCTTACCTTACTTACTTACTTACCTTCACATACTGTTTTGATTTCAGGACTTCCAGAAGGTCTCCAACTGGGGCTGAAAATATGAATTCTGCAGCTATTTCCAGGTCCTAGGATCACAGTTACAAAGAAACTTCTTTAGGGTTAGTATTTTTAAAAATAAGATAAAAGAAAAATAAGAAAAAAATAATAATTAATCAGGATTGTTAACTCACCTTCCTCAGCATTTTAGCAAATCCGAGCGCTTTGGAGGCTCTTTCTCTAGCTTCGTGAAACAGCTCCTTCAGGGCCCGGCTGATCTCTATGACAGACCTCCTGCAGAGGTGGTTGAAATCTAGTTAGAATACGTTACCGTACATCAAGAAATATGTAACAGTAAAGATGAAGCAAATTCCAAATACGTTAATAAAGACTGAAGATTTTAGAAGCAAACAATTACTGAGGATGTATTTGAAATATTCAGATGCTTGCTCCCCACTCTTTCTAGAAAATACTTGTATCTGTTAAATAAGTAGGGCACACTTAATAACCTTCAAATAACAATACACTCAATTTTCTAAAGATTCCATTAGGATAAATCTTGGAGTTTGAAACAATGGTCTTGACTGTCAGCTTATAATCTAACTGAAGAGGAATACATCTAGTAAGTGAGCTGGTGAATATTTAACAACTGGCAGCCCCCACAGTGGTGTTTGCCAACGTGCATGGTGTAAATTCTCCCATCACAGCTGATTTCAATCTCCCAGTGGGACATCACTGAGCTATGACCTGGGGAGAGATGGGCACAGTCACTCGTGGGCTCTCCGGAGCCAGCACAGTCAGCCCCACACATTACTGCACGTGAATCCACTTTTTAGATCCATCCCGGGGGAACAATCAGGGCATGATAAGAGCCATTCTCTGGTTCACCATCTTAATTCTTGAATTCTTGTGTTTATTCTGAATCTACCATGTTAGCATTCAAAACTGCAAGGCCTTCTACAAACTGACTCATTCCATTTCTCAGCTACTCGGTATTTTCCCAGCTAAGAATCTATGTTATGTGATAACATCTTTCTTTAATCCTGACATAAAGACTTCCCAGTGTTCTGAAACCTAAAATGTGTTTTCCATCAGATTTTGGAGGTGAGAGACAACATCTCTAGAGAAGCTGGTTCACCTGAGCACTTGCTAAAGTTGAATCATAGGATATCGCTAAAAACTGGCCACAAAATAGCTGTTAAGACCGATACATACGCCACAAAAACAGCACTTTAGCATGGGTCAACCTAAATTCTAGCTGCACAGAGTCAGAGGAAATGCAATTGATGAACAAGCCATGGTCTCACGTGCTTCAGCTTAAAGTTCAAGAGAAGGGGCAAATTAAGTATAAAAACAACAAAATGTACCAAATGTCAATCAGATGTATTCATGGACAGCTCAGAGGCTTTAAAGACAGAAACAATTATTTAATTAGACATTCCCGAACACGTGAATGAATTCTACCCTACTCATTTTTAGTCAACTTAAAACTACATCTTTTCTAAGGACGTTATTTTGATAAGGCTAAACAGATTCTATGTTCACCTTCAAAGAAAATTTCACATAAAACCACAACTAAGAGATCATACGAAAAGACAATACAGTAATAAACAAACCCCTTCAGGTCTACTACCCAAATTTTTAAAGTCCAACACAATTTAGTTTCAACAAGGCTCACTTCAGGCTCATTAACAAGAGGAAAGATACACAAAGTAAGAAATGGGAGAGGAGAGAAAATGCAACTTCAACCTTATTTCATCTGAAGCACTGCCATCGTCAGCACTGGTCCAAAACTCTGCACAGCTCTCCTGTAAGCCAAATTCTAGAAAACTTCCTGTAGATTTCAGCAGCATTCCTGCAATGTCACTAAGGGAACAAAAACAACAAAAGTAAACCACAGAAGAAAAACTGTCCTTACTCATCCTAATTCTTGAATGAGAAACCAAAAGATTCAGCTGTTTCAAATAGTTTAAAAATCAGTAACTAAGAATTTCCTTTTTATTTAATATAAAATCATAATAACTGTGAAAAAAGAAATCTTGATTATGGAACCTCTGTTCTACTACCAGTTTTTCATTATAAACCTTAAAATCTTAAATTACTTTCATGTTAGCTATGTAATTACCACACAAATGTTATTTTCATCTTAAATGAATGTTCAAAATGGTATAAAATGGCCTCATACATATCTATGACAAAATATTTTTAAAAGTGTAATAAACTAAGTGATAGTGTAAGAAACAAAGTGAATTCCTTAAATGCAATTGTTTTCAAAAAGGTTCCCTCACAATTAGCTTTCATAGTCAATTGACATGAAATAGTCTAATCAGCTGATGCTTCATTAAGTACCCAAATACTAGGGTTAAAATGCAAACCCAAATGTATAAAATAAATCTGAGTGTAGTAAAAATTCAACAGCGGCTCATTGACCTCCACGACGAAAAGGAGTTCTGACCCAGTAAAAGAGAGCAGGGAGAGCTACAACCAACACCAGGCGGGGAAGAAGGCAAGCGCGGGGAGCTGTTGGAGGAGCTACCAGACCAGCTGAAGGTGTGTTTTCAAGGGGCCTTGTGGGCAATGCAGGAGTGCGAGAAGCCGAGCAACAGTGGGAGGAGGGGCTCTGACGGAAGCGGGTGGATGGGGGGGAAGGAAAGGCCACAAAGAACACTGACTGTGACCACAGGGCATGAAGCAAAGGCATGTCTGTGAAAAGAAGCTGTCAATCTGAGAAAAGCAGAGGATTTGGGGAGTAAGGCCAGGACGGTGAAGGCCTCGGACGTGCTGCCTGTGTGATTGCCATTTGGTAGGCAAAGAGGGTGGGCCTTAAAAACAACTGAATGGGAAAACGATCTGGTTAGAACCGTGCTTTTAAGAGCAGTAAGTACACAAGGATATCCAGGATGAATTTATTCAACAAGTACTCAGTATCCGTCATGTGGTAACCGCAGTGAACGAAACAGATACAATCAGTCCGGTGGACGGAGAAGAAAACAAAAACAAAAACAAAAAATACATAGCATTTCAGATACTGACAAATGCTATGAAGAGAAATAACACACGGAAGAAAGCTAAGGCATACCTGCCGGTAGCAACTTCAATTTTAAATATGGAGAAGATAGCATGTGGCTACAGACCTGCAGGAAGTGGGGAACTGAGTCCTGGGAATGACGGGGGAGGAGCCGCCCAGGTGGAGGCGCCGGCAAGCGGGAGGCGCAGGCCCGGCCCACGAGGCCCAGGCAGGAAGCCGCGGAGGCTGCGGGGCGCGCGGGGCAGCCTGGGCAGCCGAGGGCGGGGCTTAATGAGAGGCAGGCTGCACGGGGCCCGCGGGCCGCGGTCCAGGCGCTCCAACGTCTACTTGAGAAAGGAGGAGAGCCACCGGCGTGTCTGGAGCAGAGGGAAAGGGCTGACATACATTTCAACAAGATCACGCTGAGGACACGCTAGACAGGATGAGGGACGAGGGCAGAGGCCACAGCAACACAGTACGGAAACCAGCCTGGGCGACGGAAGCGCGCGTGGTGAGCAGAGGTCAGATTCAGGGTGTGTCTTGAAGGGACAGCCAGACGGAATTGGAGGCAGTGGTGAGACAAAGAAGGGAAGTCGGGGTAATTCTAGGACTGGCGGAGCCCGGGAGAGACAGTGTGTGAAGCGGAGCGCGGCGCTGGCGCGGCGGACGCCCGGACGAGCAGCGGCCGGGCCGGCAGAGGCGCTGCGACAGCCCTGGGGCTTCTCACGATCAGACGATGACGATGAAGCCCAGAGACAGCACTGTACGGAATCAAGGTCAAGCAGCAGATAAAAATAAAAAGACTGGCAGGAGGGAACGAGGGTGCAGAGAAATTATATATCATGAATTGGAAGTAGAAGCAAACAGTAACCTTTTTAAAAAATTTCTTCAACAAAGCCTGATCGCCTGAGAACACAAAATGCAAACAGAAGAAATTATAGGCAAAGCAGACTATGGAAAATTAGAAGGGGAGAGATGCTGAAAATGGCAGGGACTGCAGTTTCTGCAAGGCGGACTAGGAGAAGCAACGTGAAGAGGAAAACAAGCCAGGTGGGGAACCTCGGCCTGGAGGACCAGGTGAGATCTGAGACAAGACCAAGTTCACAATTCACTCAAAATAAAGGCGGAGGACACAAAAAGACACAAAAAGAACTGGTGGCTGGGGCAGAAAAGTGAACACAGAATTCTGAGATGCTGAGCATGGAATAAAGGCCGGTGGAGTTGAGAATACTGAGTTTCAGGGAAGTAGAGGAGAACTATAAAAGCTTAAGTCCTAAGGCCCGCACACTAAGGGGGCAAGGAGACGGGCTGGGTACAGAAAACCTCAAAGAAAGGAAACGGGAGAAATAAAACAGCTGAAGGGGCATGTGAGAGAAGGAGCAGCAGAGTCCAGAGCCAAGGAGACGCCTGGTCTGTGTGAGCCAGAGCGGCCCCAGCAAAGACGCTGACCCGCAGCCCGCACTCCACACACGGGCCTGCACCAGGGAACCTGCACTCCCTTCCCAGGACAGACAGACAGGGGGCGCTCCCGGCCCCTGCGTGACTTTCCTTGGGTTACATTCCAATTCTTTCACCATATAGACATACCTAGTTCATAAAGAGATTCTATGATTCGTATTACATTCCCAAAACAGTATCAGTGAAAACACGCACTTCGTAGGCTGCAGAAGTGCCCACCAAGACTGACACACAGGTCTGCGGGTCACCCCACTCGCCACAGGCCTGAGTCCGCCCCCTTTTGTACGTAACCAAGAGGGCGCGCTCTCAGGCAGGACTTCTCGACTCCACAGCTGACGCTCTGGGTGGGTGATCTTTGTTGGGGGCCATCCTGGGCGCTGTAATGTGTTCAGCAGCGTCCCTGGCCTCTGCTCAACGGACCCCAGCAGCACCTCCCAGGCAGCACAAGGGAACTGCTTCCAAACACTGCCAAACGTCCCGTGGGCGCATATCACCCGGGGTGAGAACCACTGCTCTAAGGAGACGGGCACATCATGTAACTGTCGTTCTCATGTAACTAAGCATTCAAACACGCAGACCAGAACTTGTGAGCAACCTAGGAGAAAGAGGGGGAAAGGAAGGCAGGCGCGCTCAGGGGCACGACGGTTCCTACCAGAAAAGCTTTCCAGCCTGCGCTTCTCCTCCCCGGATGTAATGCGTTATTTCTTTGGTGAAATTCCACTCTTCTTCTAAGAGATTTTTTAAACTATGGGATGCTTGAGGTAATTGCTGTAGCATTTGGATCCAGCTTCTCATGTAATCAAAATATACCTTAAAACACAAAAACGTAAAAGGAGATATTTGAGAACAGGATTCAGCAAGTGACAACTTTCACCTCTGTTAACATGAAAGCTGTGAGCCAGAGGGCAACGGACGAGGGGCCACTGAGGCAGGCAGCTCCCAGAGAAGTGTCTCTCCATCACTGTTAACTGACGTCCAAATAGGATTTTTCCTAAACTGTGTAACTCTCCTCCTCGGCAACTTAACACATATGCACAGCCCCTGCAAGGTACTAAGAGAATAACTACACTGTACAGAAAAGTACAGTAAAGTTAAAAAGACAAAAATCACAGCACATGGAAATTTTCGTTACTAATATATTATGAGCATTATTCTGTGAGAGGTTGGGATCTCTACTTGTGGAATTACTTAGACGTTAATTTCAGACGGTATCTTACGTGTGACGAAGAAGAAACGAGCTCACTTCTTCCCACCATGTCGTCCCAACATCCAGATTCTTGTGATGCAATTTTTCAAGGCTTATGACATATAAATTATGACCAATAACCAAAACGCCCATCCTCCCGAGGCGGGCGCACCACAAGTCCTCTCACAACAGTTTTCCCTGTATTAAGTTCTTATTCTGATGTATCTCATGTTGCTTAGTAGGGTCTGACTATCAAGCAGTTTTTTCCAAGACCGGTTCACAACTGTAATATTATAAAACAAAACTGCGGATTCTTTTACTGAAAAGATAACTTGACTGGGTATAAAGTATCTGAGTTACACATCCTCTGCCTCGGAAGCTGTAAGTAACATAAGACGTTACTCCACTGCCTTCTCACGCCGCGTCGTGTGAGTGTGAAGAGATGCGGCACCAGGCCCACCCCCACTCTCTCCGCTCCCTGGGAGGGGCTTCCTTTCTCTGCTCAGATGTTTACAGGACTCTTTCTCTGGTCTTGGATTTCAGTTACTTCACCAGGCTACATCTCAGGTTCACTGAAATGAATGTTTTGAGATACAAAAGTAACTTCCAGTAGGCAAGTATTTGGGTCTTTAGTTCAAGAAAACTGTCTCTGTTGTATCCTTGGATGCTTCTGGTCCTCCTCCTCCCACAGCTGAGTGTGTGGAACCTGCACGTGGTGGGTCCATCCCCGTCTTACCCAAGGGAACAAGCCTCTGGCACACCAGGCCCGGGCCTCCCCCTCCGTTCTGGGGGTGCTCCTTCGTCTCCTGGGCGTCCCTGAAACCTGGCTTCTCCCCGACCACCTCTCAAGGGGCAACGTTCCTACAATAGATCTCAAGGGCTGCAGCAGCAGCACCCTCATGCCCCACTGCTGCTTTCAAGCCCTTGCTCTGACACAGTCTTATTTTAAAACAAAACTGAAGAAACACCATGTCCCTTTAAGACTTGTATCATCAGATACACCATTGACGCCACCCCCTCCACCATCACCTGCTGATTTTCAACCACTCCTCGTCAGTCGTCACACTCCAGTATCTGGCTTGGTCCTCTGTCCACCCGAGGCTCAGCACCACGCTGTGTGCCTTCAAGTCACCCAGAAGGCCCCCGCGCCATTCCAATTCCGCTCCAGAGGCGTCACCTGTGACCTTGCCACTGCCCTGACTGCTCACGGCCCAACTCAAACACCTGGAGGCTGAACCTCCTCACCTCCTCCAGCTCCCCTGTTCAGCCACCACCTCCACCTTGTCCTCTTCTCTTTACCTGTACCTCCAGTCCCCGGGCTCCTCTTCTTTCTCCAATTCCCTCCTCTCCTTCCTGGCTCACTTCTCTCCTTACGCAGCTCAGAGTCCAGGCGTCCACCCTTCAACAGCACTCCCATCGGTCCCTGCCTCCTGTGTGGCCTCCTTACCCAGCCACCAGCTGCTGTCACAGCCCTGCAGCTAGTACCGGCTCCCCTCCCCGCGCTCCACAAGCGTCCCACGACAGGGAGGAGTCACTGCGCCACGCAGCCCCAACCCCAACCAGCACACAACGCTTCTGGTAACATCTCTGCCTCTACGCAACTCATTTCCCTCTCTCGATAACCACAAGTTAGCAACTTTTCCATTTTCCTCAAACTGCCATAACCCACCCTAACCCCTTCTCAGCAAATGATCTCACCTCTCGTCACAAAAAAAGAGAAGTCATTAGATACAAAAGCTCTCACTTTCCTCAAACAACAATGCAGACCTACATCCTGTTACCCGTGGTCCGCCCCGCTCTGGCAGCAAGGGGGCCGCGCACCCGCCCAGTCCCAGCGCTTGTGCTGAGACCATCACCTCGTGGCGTCCGAGCAACCTGACACTATCAGTTTTCCCTTTCCTCTCATGTACGTCTATGTAACTTGTTTCATCTCTTTCTCTTAACAGAATCAATACTAAAGGCTTTCAATGGTCTTGGGCATCTTCAATTTAAAAAGCTCTCATCGGACCCAGAGTCATCACTATTCACTTCACTGCACAAAGGGGAGAGCCAGCAACCACTCTCGATAACCTCCCCCGAATCCAACCCATCCCCGAATCCTGCCAACTTCACTTCCAGTGTTTCTTCTGAATCCTTCCACTTCCTCCTAACTTATGTTACACCAACCCAATCCGAGGACCAGCACGCGCACCGCTAGACCAGACTCTGCTGGCTCCCACGCAGGCTCCGGGCCCCCCAGCCTGCTCTTCCAACTGCAGCCACAATGGCCTCCCATGGCTTTCTTGGGAACCTTCGTTCCAAAGCTGCTTCCCACCACAGAGGCTTTGCACCCGCTACCTTCTCTGTCAGGAAAGACATTCTTTCAATCTCTCCCTCTTTTGTTAATCAGAAAGTAAAAATATTTTAACAAATATCCCCCGGAATGAACAAATGTTAGTATTCGGTCATATTGCCTTTGGATAGCTTTTTAATAAGAAGTAATCCACCACAAAGTTAACTTCTCCTTGGTTTCTTTCTTCATTTCTCTCTTTCCTCCCTCCTCAGAGGCAACAATGATGCATTTAGTATGTTGCCTTCTACTTCATGTTTTTAAAAATAATCTATTATATAAATTATAAAATAGTATTGTCTTGTGTAAGTTTTCAAATTTCTTACATAAATTGGATTGTAGTATACACACAACTTTCAGATAAATTCCAAGTGTCCCTTCCTGAGAGAAGCCTTCCCTGACCGCCACGCGTACTCCAACCTTCCCGTGGGAGTCCACGGAAGACCCGAGCCTCTCCCCTGCTGCACTTTTCACCTTTGTAATGTTATGTCTGTACAATTACTCAATAGCCATTTTCCCCTTCATTCTTAAGCTCCAAGAGGGAGTGTATGCTTATTCCTGAATCTTCAGCACCTGGTATGCCTGCCTGGCACACAGCAGACACCCAATAATATCTCTAGGATGGAAAACTGAATCTTTTCTGCCCCTCTGCCCTTTATTCTTCTGCAGGAACAGGAATTGTATGCATCTGAGCTCCCGGTCGTATGCCTTCTACAATTACCACATCCTGTTCATCATTTTCATATTTTCATTCCTTTTAAATTATTTTTGTGTGGTTTCCTTAAATCCGTCTATCACATGCTCCTCCATCATATATTTTGTTGTTCTGGTTAATTCTAAGGCCAAGGCCAGGGCCAGGGCAATGAGCTAAGAGAACTCACAGCTTCAATCTGGCTTTGCTGGCTCAAACAAATACTCACTAGTTGCTTCCTTGGACCCGCATCCACAAGTCCCTCAGTGTTTCCAGCCAGAAGGCTGACGCAGCGCAGGGTGAAGACCCCGCAGCCACAGTCAGGCTGTACCACACCCTGCGGGGCACTGCCTCCCCTCAGCCGTACAGCCTGCCCCTCACTCAGCAGTCTTTCCCTGCTCGCAGGGTGAGCCGCAGACAAGAGAAGTGTCTCCACTTGTGCCCCTCTGTCCTGCAGCGTGTCCTCCACGGGGCACCCCTGCTCCTCTCCTGAGTGTCCACACCCTGGGATGTCATAGCTCTAATTCATCCCTGGAGGGCCCTCCACCTCTCAAGCTGGGAAGGGCGCTGCTGTAAACAGTGTGACTGCCTAGCCAAAGGCCACTCCCTCCTTCTCTCCTAACAAATACACTGACTTTGTTTGGGTCCCCCCAGTTCTCAAAACATGCCCCTGCACTTACCCATCTAGCACATTTTGGGGCACAGTTTTAAAACCACTGATACTTTCTAGTTCTTCACCTGTGAAACGACGGAGATGAACTAAGGGACACTGTGCCCACACAGGTAACTGCCAGCAAAGCCAGAACCCAGTCCCGAGCACGGCCGGCTCTGACCAGCTGAGAATTTGGGGACTTCGCTTAACCTCGGCTTCAGAAATGAAAATGGGTGACCTAGAAGGCACATCTTGCCTGCCTCATTCTCATCCTTCCAGCTTCAGTGATTAACATGATAAAAAGGTGTGGCATGTGCCTTTGTAAAGCCATCTAAGACCCCTGGAAAGCAAAGCACGCTGTCTTTTTAAATTTCTAGTTTACTCATCCACAGAGAGAAAGAAAAATTAATTTTCTTGCTGTTTTTTATCATAACTCTTCAATGATAAAGATTTTTCTGACATAAGGAGCATACATAGTATTTCAAAATACGTTCACATTTTACACATTCTGGACTTTGATGTATTCTCCCAAATAATTGGGAAGTAATTTCAGGCTCAAAATTATTTCTTAAAGTGTGCCACGTATAAGTCCCCTTCCTGGTCACAGTCTTCTTCCCATCCTTCTGCTATAGAGGCCGAGAAGCGGAATCTTTGAATCTCTAGCTTCCATTAGAGCTAAGAGACCACGTGACAGATCTGGTCAGTGAGATGTGGGGGGAATCTGTTGGGTGGGACTTTCAGGGGAGCTTTCGCTGCTTCCCCCGTGCCCTCCTCTTTCCTTCCGGCCTAGAAAGTGAGGTGGTGTCTGGAGGGGCTGCAGTCAACCCCAGCAGGGCACAGCGAGCGTCAGGTGCGGGTGGAAGCACTGACAAAACAACGCTCCTACAGGCTTGCTGTCTTTCGCAAACTGGCCACATTACGTACGATCCGTGTGTACACTCTGGTGAACCTAACACGTACGTACTATGGACTAACACTCCACCAGACATTACGGAAGACAAAGGAACTTCCATAAGAGCCCCTGGCCTGTGCCGCTTTCAGCCTAATTAGGGAAACCTGAGAAGAGAGATGTGGTCTATCACTAAGTATTAAATGATGCAGTTATCATTAGAACCACTCTAAGAGTTCAGAGGAGGTATCAAGAAACGCACATTAAAAGTGAAAACTGTCTGGAAAAACTTGAAAGTAAATCTTAAATGGGCAGCTAAGGAGGAAAGGCGACATCTGGAGCCAGAAGGAATAACGAGAGCAAAAGGACAGGTTAAAAAAGCACAGGTAAGCACAATGTGTCTGAAATGACTGGGGAGCTCTTTGCGGGAAGGAATAACAATAAGTCTGCTCCTGCCAAATCACAGTGTTTCCAATTCTCAGATGCGGACCCAGGTTCTGCAGCGTCCTCGAGTCATCTTTACGATTTGGCTTCGTCACGTAAGGAGCTCCTGGATGTCTCCAGGCAGCCAGCTGTCCCATCTCAAGCCTTTGTGCATCTCAGCACCCACCACTCAGGTGGCGGCGTCCACTATGCCCAGCTCTCCCCGGACCGAGTCCTCAGCGCTCACTACTGACGCCCAGCGCACGCCCAGCAGGTGTGACAGAAGGGCTGATGACAGATGGCTCAATAAAACAGGACCAGACTAGGATTCTACCTCTAGGCCATTCTGCTATGAGATCCTACTATTAAACAATGAACTAGGTTAAGCTCTGTCAAAAATTCTAACTTAAAAACCACTGAAGATTTTTTAAAATGTGGATTTAGGAGAAACAAAGTTAATCTAAAACAAACATAAAAACATGACCCCCTCCTTCACACAGACAGACACACAGACAGACAGACGTGAGAAGGACACCCCTCCGCACTGTCCTGACCATCAGCATCTTGTGCAGGTCCTCCTCGAAGGCGTCGATGTTGCAGTCGGTCTTCTCCAGGTCGTCCAGGACCTCGTGCAGCATGAACTGGTAGTACTGCTTCATCAGAAGGCCGCCCTTCAGCACCTCCTTGCACTCCCTCACCAGCTGCGGGCAACGGGCACAAGCTCCGTCATTTCACACACTCTGAGCAGATCACTGACCGGTTTTCACACCCCTCCCACTGAAATCCCCAGAACACTCAGGAAAGGGGAACCCTGCCTCTGAAAAACCGAAAATACTTTCCAGATTCTTTATCAGTTCATTTTACATAAATATCTTAGTAATTTCAAGTGAATAACAACAAATAAGTGAAAATGAAAGTATTTAATATTGTAGCCATGAATATACATAGAAAATACCATATAGCTAGAAAGCTGATCTTCTAAAATATATTCTCCTACAAATAAACTTTCAGAGAAAATAAATTCCACAGAAAAAGATCTATTCTACTAGTTTACATTATAAGACAAGGGATACGAGAGAGAAATTTCCTTGTGAAACTGGTCATTTTCAACCAAAACACAACAAAGATTCAAATACACTTACACACCACAGAGCATGACAGCCAGAGTATAGTTTACCCACTGTGATTTGTGGCTTTTACCATCAAAAAACTCCAATAATCACAAAAACAAACAAACTTAAGATTAATCTGATGAAATTAAATGGGAATCAAGGAGGGAAAATGCAATAAAACAAAAGGATGAGTAAAAGCTAAACGTGTAGGCCCAGCAGGTTTTGTGAGAGGGAGGGAAGGTGAAATGCCAGGACCTGGAAAGCCTCTCATTAACAACAGACTGGGACAGACACTCTCTACTCCACAGGGACTGTGGTGCAAGATCACAGTTACATTCGTTTTAATACGTATTAATCAAAACACAAAAGGAATCACAGTGCCGCTACTGGGAAAGAAACTGGTACAAACTTCCTAGAATCACAAATACGTGACTCACTAGTTAATTTTTATGTTTTATACTCAAGCAAAAGTCAGAGATGCAGACTAAAACTTACATGCAAATATATTTATCACGATGTTATTCCAAACAATGGGGGATTAAGTAAGTTATGATACACTTATACAGCAGAGCATTATCGTAGCCATTTGAAGTCTTGTTTTTGAAAAATACTTAAGGTGAAGACTCATATATTCTTTTCTTTCCTTTATTTTTTTAACTTATATGTGTATGAAATATGCACACACAGAAAAGACAAATGGATAGAAATACACCAAAATGTTATAGTGGTCGTCTCTGAATGGCAGAGTAACAGGGTAACTTTCATTTTTGTATATAATTTTCTGTATTTTTCTAACTTTCTAAAATAAACATGAATCACTTTTACAAAAAGAAGTAACATTAAATACCTTTATTTTCACTAATTTATTGTTACTCAGTTGAGGTTACAGAATATTTACATTTTAAAAACAATTACCCACAGTAAGAGAGCACTGGCTAGAGTTAAATCTATTAAAAAGTGCTTTCTTCAAGTCACACAGACACAAATTTCTATGTTAAAGATGTCACTTAGGTGCTAACAACTCAGTCCAAACGCATCAAAGTCAAAATTTCTATTTAATTTTTATTCTAGCAATGCTACATTAATCTAAGTATTTGTTTTTTACTTTTCAGAATGTTTTAACATAAATTACTGTTTAAGCGCCACAATAGCCCCATTAGTACAAAGTAAACTCCACCTTGTCTCACCAGTTTATCATCCCTCCCCCTCAACAACTTGCAATTCACGGTGGTCATCACTGTCTAAACCAGCAGCTGCTTAAGCAAACAGAATGTCCCAACACCTCCACCCTGCACACTCTAAAGACATTTATCTGATTAAAAAAAGACAAAAGAAGAAATTTAAGGAACTGAAACTCTCTCTTACGATTGAATTTTAAGTCCCCAGTCTTCACAGACGGGTGATAACAGGAGAGTCATATCCGCACCTACTCTCGTGTCCTTTTAGAACAAGGAAGTGGAAGACAGTTAGGCTGAGCCAGTCTTACCTCTGAAGACTGCATGTAAAGAGAACATCTTAAATTACCCGAAGAGGAGCAGCTTAAAACCCGAACATTCACTCGTTTCTCACTATTGGCAACAATTAGGGGGAAACTCCTCTAAAAATAAAAATTATGAGCCTATAGAAACATACAATAATGCTCAATATTTTTATACACTCTTTGAAACAAACCTGCTTAATACTCAAGAGCGATGGTTCTCCAGCAGGTCTCTGTTCCAATCTTAACTTGAGACATTCGTGTATGACGTTCAGAAGGACTCGACAGAGGACTAAGAAGGCAGGTTTGAAGGAGGGTAAATCCATGGACTTTAGTTCATCCCAAGACACAGTGCTGCATTTCTGCTCCGAGGAAGGGGGCGTCCTGGACAACTGCACATAATCTGAACCCCACATGGGATCCGGAAATTCAGAAAACTGTAACAAAAATTCAACAGAGGTTAAAAGAGCAAACAGGAGAACATCCTCAAGTTGTAGTTATAAACTATTATTCTCTATAACTTGCTAACAAACCCATACAAATCATAATTTTACAGTAAAAATTATCTTTAGAATAATTCAACATTTTTGATAGATCCCAAGTTTTAAAAGTACTAGAAAACCATAACAAGAACTAAAATGAAATTATAATATTTTTATCAAAAAATATAAAGAATCAAGCTCATCTTTTTCATCATACATTTATCATACTTAAAATTATCAGAGCACTTAGCTTTAAACTTTTATACAGTATTATCCACAAATATCTCTAGACTGAGAAAACCAGAGAATTATTAAATTTGAGAAAAGAACAAAACCAGGTAGCTATTTGTGTAAACATAAAAATTAGTAGGTTTGACCAATTCTTTTGTCCATTTGTTCTCCTGAGCTATATACCAAATGAGGCTGAAAGAAAAAAATTCACAAAATTAACCTGGCTGGTCTCACTCAAATATCTGTTCTCTGATATTTCCTGGGATTCCGACTGTCCCATATATATATCCCCATCAATTCCTTACATTTTCCCCATAAGACAGAAGCTTGGCACTTTTCCAGTGTTGCACCTCCGGCAACACCACCCTGATCCTGCCTTCTTCCTGTTTTATTGGGAAAACTGAAGCCATCAAAATTTGAAAATCTCAGGGGGTGGGGCATAGCTCAGTGGTAAAATGCATGCTTAGCCTGCACAAGGTTCTGGGTTCAATCCCCAGTACCTTCACTAACCAAAGGGGAAAAAAAGTCACTTAAAATTACATCTGCAAAATTTGAAAATCTCAACTTCTCTTCAACTTAAATCACCAATTACAGTTATTCTGCCTCCAAATGTCATTTCTATCTGTGCTCCCTGTCATTTAGCCAATGCTTAACTGGTCTCCCCCACTCACATTCTTTAATGTTCGACACACATTTTTGCATTTAAATTAATTCATACTTCAGTTTCCCACAACAGGCAAGAAATTCTAAAATAGCTGCACAATTTTAAAAACGATTACTTGTGATACATGCAGTCAGGGTTAAGCCATGTCCTGTTTAAAGCTTTAGGCAATATAAGTGCTTGTTTCTTCTGGTCTGGAGAATGACATCAGAGAAAATGTTTATTTAGAGCCTACAAAACGCAGCCAACTTTCCAGGATAAAATTCTAAAGAATTCTTCTGGCACCCCCTACAGTCCCAGCCTGCTGACCCATGTGCTACAGGCTCACTGGGGAAGGGACAATCCCTCCCCGTCAACACTGCAATTCGACCCTGCCTGGAGCCCCAGCAGCAGGACCCACACAGCTGCCGAGGAGACCATTCCTGCTGGAGTTGCCTGGTATGTGGATCCCCGTTCAGACAAAGAGGAATAGACATTAAGAAATTCTGAGCACTCAAGAGGAAACAGCAGTGTTAACTAAGGAGACCAAGGTGAAGAATCAGAAAAGCTGATGCTGATTTAATGTAGGACACAGGAGAGAACGATAAAAATACTCTCATGCAAGATCTCATTAAAGTCCGCTGGGAAAAAATAAACAAATCAAGATGGCTGAAATAAACTCCATAAAGGCAGGGAAAATTGAAAGAATGCTGTCAAAATCTGAATAATTTAGAAATTAACTGCAGAAATACCACTAAAACCCAAGGCAAAAGAAAAAGGAATAGAAATTTTGAGTGAAAAGTAAGAGACATGACATTGATACAACATCGTAAACTGACCATATTTCAACAACAAAAAAGAGAGAGAGAGAGACACAGAAATCTGATGGAGGAGCTCCCACATAAGAATAATAGAGGAGTTCCAGAGGGAACAGAAGGAAGGGGCAGAGGAGAGCTTTCTGCGCAGTCAAGATACCACTAACACATGAAGAAGGAAAAATCCTCCCTGAAAAGGGAAGAACTCAAAATCCAGTTCATTTACCCTCTCTACAAAGCTACCTGAGGAAGTACAGCAGTCTAGTGAACTGAAAATTGGATCAGAATAAAGATCTCAAGACTGGAAAAGAAAAACGCCCAAGGAAATGAGAAGCTGTGAATCTGGCAGGACTTACACAGGCAGGTACAACTCCATGATGATAACTTGGTTAAAGACTATAATTCAAGCAAGGACTATTTGAAATTGAACAAAATAGAAAAGCATCTTGTAAGGAAAAAACTCTGGATCTTAAATTCCCAATTACTTTAATAAAACACAGGGCGAGGAGAAAGGGGCAATTAGGTATAAGAATGACATATCTGTATTATTTTATTCCAGTAAGAAATATAGTATTAAATTTGGTATAAAATCCCTGATCAATTATCTCCAGAATATATAAGCAGCTCATATGACTTAATAAGAAAAAAAACAACCCAATCCAAAAATGGGCAGAAAACCTAAACAAGCAATTCTCCAAGGAAGAAATAAAAATGATCAATACGCACATGAAAAAATGCTCAATATCACTAATTATCAGAGAAACGCAAATCAAAACTACGATGAGGTATCACCTCACACCAGTCAGAATGGCCATCATTCAAAAATCCAGATGACAAATGCTGGTGAGGCTGTGAAGAAAAGGGAGCCCTCCTTCACTGCTGGTGGGAATGTAGTTTGGTGCAGCCACTGTGGAGAACAGTATGGAGATTCCTCAAAAGACTAGGAATAGACTTACCATATGACCCAGGAATCCCGCTCCTGGGCATATATCCAGAAGGAACCCTACTTCAAAATGACATCTGCACCCCGATGTTCATAGCAGCACTATTTACAATAGCCAAGACATGGAAATGGCCTAAATGTCCATCAACAGATGACTGGATAAAGAAGATGTGGTATATTTATACAATGGAATACTATTCAACCTTAAAAACCAACAACATAAGGCCATTTGCAGCAACATGGATATTACTGGAGAATGTCATTCTAAGTGAAGTAAGCCAGAAAGAGAAAGAAGAATACCATATGGGATCACTCATATGTGGAATCAAAAAAAAAAAAAAAATACAAAACAGAACTCATAGATATAGAATACAAACTTGTGTTGCCAAGGGTGGGGTAGCTCACAGCGAAAAAAATGTGACAATGAATATATGTATGTTCATGTATAACTGAAAAATTGTGCTCTACACAGGAATTTGACACAACATTGTAAAATGACTATAACTCAATAAAAAAGTGTTAAAAAAAAATCCCTGATCAATAGAGACAAACTGAGAAGACTCAAAAATGAAGGGACATTAATAAAAATGCAGTGTAATTACAATCACAACGGCATTTTGTGTGGATCAACAAAAGCATTAAATAAAGTTCATGTGGAAGGAAATAATGTAAAAATGAGCCCAGAAGCATCTGAAAAGAAAGAATTGCCCTACATGATGCCAAACCTTATGAATAAACCTACTTTATTTAAAACAGAAAAGCACTGGCACGGTAATAAAGCAACAGACCAGAGAAACAGGTCCAATTATCTATAACTTAGTATATAAAAAAGTAGGCACTTTAAGTAGTTGGAAAATAACAAATAATCCAATGAGTTTCAGGGAATTAAATAAAAAATAATTACTCCCTTATCTTACCCTATACATGTACACATCAACATTATCACAACTGATCATTTTTTAAATTATGTGGCTATTTTAGAAATTTTTGCTGATTATGAGAAACTAACGTAAAGTGGCCCTTAGTGTCCATGGGGGATTGGCTCCAGGATCCCCAGCAGAGACCAAAACCCACGGAAGCTCAAGTCCCTCATATAAAACGTCACAGTGCACTCAGCCCCCTGTGTCTGCGGGCTCTGCATCCACGGATGTCAGTGTGATCTGTGGTTCGCTGAAACCACAGATGAGGAGCCTGTGGATATGGAGGGCTGACTGCATGTATTAATGTAAATACAAATATATATGTTGAAGCTATATATTTGGAAAAAAGAGATTCCAAATGTATTAAAACCTAAACATAGAGCTATATATCAGTGTAAACCATATAAAATTGCCAATTGAGTCAGGCAAAAATGATCAAATAGTGGCAATTTAATACAGGTCAACATAATCAAAAGAATTCTGAAAAGACAGTAGTAGCAGCAGGACTTCAGCTTCCCTTAGTCCCCCATAAAAAAAGAGAACAACTAAGACGACAAAATCAAAACTTCATGAGACACACTTACAGTAAACTAGGTGAAAGGTCCCTTCATGAACTCCAGAACAGAAGATGTGGGGAAGAACAGATGGTCCTCAGACACACGTCATACCCCACACCCACACCCCACACCCAAGCAGTACCCCAGGCCCCTGCCTGCAGCACCTGTGCAGGGGCATCAGAGGGGATTAACACAGTATCTGATGGGGCTAAAGGGACAAATTCCAAATCACCAATGAATACTCAATAGAGAGCTCACGGCTTCTATTTGAGGACTTCATGACACTGGGAGTGGCTACAGCACAGATTCTGGCATGAAGTCAATGGCGTGAAGTCAAAAAAAGCACACTGTCATCAGGCTTTGCAATCTCAGTGATTTATGGCAAAAGATAATGGGTAACATACACTAAATTTATTCAGGGAAAGAAAATACAAGCAATATATTCTATGGCCAGCCGAACAGTCTTTCAAGTATAAATGCTGTAAACTGTCAGGAAAATCTAAGAACTCATGAAACAGTTTTCACAAGCCCTTACTAAGGGATCCACTAGGGAACCACCATTACCAACCAAAACGACCCAGAAGACTGATATGAAATCTAAGCGAGCATTAAAACAAAGTCACAAACTATGTACTTAAATCTAAATCTCTGTCTCTCTACCCATCCATCCATCCATCCACCCACCCACACACACCACTGTTGAACTAAGACTGGATCAGATAATAACCGTAAGGGAGAAAGCACTATCAATCATGGCTCTATGATCAACAACGCAGGTACACCATAACTCTCCGAATCCGAGAGGAAGGGGAGGACACATAAAATGTCTTAGCATTTCATTGGAAGTAAAAGAAAATTACTTCAAATGAGAACCTGGGTTTAAAAAAAAAAAAAAAGGATAATTCCAATACAGCTCACAGCTGGGAACCAACAAATAACAACTAACAAATGGGAAGCGGGGACACTAAGTGTATTATAGAAATATAATTATATAATGATAACCTTAAGCGGTGAAAATAAGCCTGTCATACGTTAAAAGTAAATAAGTAAAGAAAATTGCATACACAAGCTTTGTATTAAAAACATGTTAGAATAAAACAACTTTTAAGGCTTAACTATCCCTATTAGAGAAACCAAGCTTCTTTAAAAATATATTACTCCATCTGAAAAAAAAAAAGAAAAAAGAGGACACTAATGAATTCATCTACAAAACAGAAACGGACTGACAAACATAGTTAAACAATCTTATGGTTACCAGGGAAAGGGGGTGGGAAGGGATAAATTTGGGAGTTTGAGATTTGTAAATGTCAGCCACTATATATAAAAATACATGAAAAAAGAAACAAGTGTCTTCTGTACAGCACAGGGAACGATATTCAAGATCTTGTAATAACCTTTAATGATAAAGAATAGGAAAACAAATATATGTATACATATGCATGACTGGGACACTGTGCTGTATACCAGAAACTGACACACTGTAACTGACTGTATTTCAATTGAAAAAATAATTTAAAAAAGATATTATTCCATAGATTTTTCTCTTTAAAACAAGTATTTTACATAATTTCTGCAAAAATTAAGTTTAAAAAGCAACACCTAAAAATAAAAATCAAATTTAAAAATTCTATGAATGGAGAAACAAAATGTGGTATATCCTTACAATGGACAATTATTGAGCCATAGCAAGGAGGGAAGCACTAATACATACTACAATCAGGATGAATCTTGAAGACATTACACTAAATGAGAGAAGCCAGTCACAAAAGATCACATATTATATGAAATGTCCAGAACAAGCAAATATGAAAAAACAAAAATTAGATAAGCAGGTGCTTAGCGCTGAAGGTGGCCGACAGAGGGACTGTGGAGGTGAGCTAAAGGGTACAGGACCTATTTTAGGGGTGGAAATTTTCTAAAATTTTCTAAAATTAGATAGTGGTAATGGCTGCCCAACTCTGAATATACTATAAAAACTACTGAATTGAACACTTTAAAATCATGAATTTCATGCTATATGAATTATCTCACAAAGCTGTTATTTTTAAACATACAGCAACAAAAAAATGAAAGAATCTAATTGTGTGTCTAGTCAGTGGCATAACCACAAGAAGAATTATTCAAGTGTCTTTAAAACACTGTAATTTGATGTTCTATCCCTAAAGGGTTGTACCATCTTAAGGACGGGGAAAAAACCTGAAACTGTTTTTGAGTAATCACACTGTCGGTGGTTTTATTCTGAGATTACTATGTGTGTACTTTGAATACAGTCAGTATCTGATACTCTAATGCTATCATTCCTGGTATCATTGAAAATTTGAGATTTTCAGTGTAAAACAAAGTCAGAAGAGATTAAATAAAAATCTGAAATCCTGAATTTGAATTGTTAGTATCAGTACAAACTTATGCTATACTGTGTGTGTGTTTGTGTTCTTCTGTCTACTGAAGAGAACTAAAGCAAGGACCGACCATTTCAGTTCCAATAGCAAAGCTGGTGCCCAGACTGTGGTCCTGAAATACCACTTCCCAATAAAAGGAATGAAGATTCCTTGAAGATACATCAGATTCCCGATCTGGAGTAAATGTACAATACAAGCCTAAAATAGCTTGTTACATCAGATATCAAAGACTATTCACTAGGGTTGTGGAAAAAAGACTTAAGCCAATTGAATACATTATCATTGTCCAAAGATGGGTCAATGTGAACATCAATTACTATGATTACTTCAATGAATTACAATAATGACTTCAATGAATTGAAACATGTAAAATATGTTTCAATTCATGAGCTCAAAGTCATAAAAAATATACTTAAGTTCAAATCCTATTAATAAAAAAACATTAATTGGTCACCAATAAACCAACTCATTATTTTGAAAAATGGTAAATAAAAGGGAAAGAATCAAGTATATTTATCCTGCTATTTCTGTTCAGTTATTCCACTGATAACCAAATAATGGATAAGGAAAGTTTCTCTTTAGAGCAAAATCTAATTAATGAAGCTGCTAACAAAGAAGAAATGAGAGAATCAGACTATCATCACTTTTCAATCCTTAATGAATTAAGAGATTAGGTAATGACTGTTAACCACTACTAACGTCTCAGAGACAGTTAGACGCTACATGTGTCCTAATGAAGCAGTGTTAACAAAATCAAATCAACAAATCAATCACGATCCTGAATCTGATCAGAACACTAGATCATACAGTCAATTCAGAGAATACAGAGAAAAAAGAAACACTGTAAAAGATCAATTGGAGGTAAAACCACCAGAATTCAGACTTAGGTAGGCTCTACAGGATAAAGGACCCATTTCCTAAAAAAATATATGGCAAATAAAGGGAGGAGGACCTACAGATTAAAAAAGATGAGAAATATAATGAACAATTACCATGTGTAGTCACTGTCTGCAAACTGATTTAAACTGAAAAATATTTTTTAAAGAAAATCATGACAATTATGCACAACAGAAATATTAACATGAGCCTGAAATCTGGTATCAAGGAGTTTCTGCTATTTTTTTAGGTGTGAAAATGGTATTTTGGTACATTTGTGAAACAAGCTCTCATCTTTGAGAGAAATATACTGAAATATTTAAGGATAAAATATGATATCTGAGATTTTCTTCAAAATCATAGAGGAATGTGTCAAATGGTGGTAGGTACTAGCCATGAGCTGATAACCTTGCTGCTGGAATACAGAATCAAGGGGGTTCACAGTATTATTCTGTTTTGCATATGTTTAAAATTTTCCAGAACAAAAATTTTTAACTATGTAAAAACAAAACCAAAAAAAAGGGAGATTTTTTTTTTATATTATTAGAGTACACATAAAATAAGGTGATCATAAAACAGAAGTAGATATGACTACATAAAAAATTTTAAATTCTTTCTAGCGAAAAGCATCATAAATAAGTTAAAAGACAGTTTGGAAGAAAATATTTACAGCCATAATAGAAAAATGAATCATATATAAAACATAAATAGTTTCAACAGATCAATAATAAAAAAACAAAAAACGAACAAAATAAATAAAAGAAAATTAAAACAAATGTAAGTAGGCAATAAACATGATAACCAAGTTCAATATCACTAAAAATGAGGGAAATGAAAGCTAAAACTAATAGTTTTTATTGATTATGGTTGCAAAAATGAGGAAAAATGGGACTTCTCCTATATTGTTGGAGGAAGTGCTCATAGGTACAGCCTCCTTGGAGAGCAGTTTGGTAGTTTCTAGCAATGATTTAAATGTGCATATCCTATAACCTAGCAATTCCATTTCAATTAACCATTCTTACAAGAACAACAGAATAAGTTCACAAAGGGGTATGTACAAGAATATTTGTTGTTTATAAGTTTCCATTAAGAGTGAAATGATTATAATCATCGGGGAAATGCAAATCAAAACCACAATGACATATCACCTTACATCTGTTAGAATGGTTATTCTCAAAAAAAAAAAAAAAAAAAAAACCCCAAGAAGTAACAAGTGCTAATGAGAACATGGAGAAAAAGGAACCCTACGTACTGCTGGTGGGAATGTAAACTGGTACAGCCACTATGGAAAACAGTGTGGCAGTTCCTCTAAAAATTAAAAATAGAACTATTATATGATCCAACAATCCCACTCTTGGGTATTCATCTGAAGGAAATTAAAGCACTAACTTGAAAAATCATGTGTACCCCCATGTTCACTGCAGCATTATTTAGAAGATCCAAGACGTGACAGCAACCTAAGTGCCCAATGATAGATGAACGGGTAAGGAAAATGTGGTATGTACACACATATATACAAGAATATTGTTCAGCCATTAAAAAAAAGAGGGAAATCTTGCTGTTTGTGACAATACAGATGGATGTGAAGGACATTATGCTAAGTGAAATAAGTCATACAGAGAAAGACAAATACTGTATGATCTCGCTTATATATGCCTGAAATCCAAAACAAAAAAAGAACTCATAGCTCATAGATACAGAGAATAGACTGATGGTTGCCTGAGGCAGAGGGTGGAAATTTAAACAAGAGAAAGAGTTAAATAAGTCATGGCACATTCATATAATGGAATACCATGTAGTTTTTACACAGAATTGAGGCAGAGCTACACACACCAATACGGACAGATTAGAAGTAAAGACTATCAGGGGTGGCGGCACCAGTCATGGAAGAAAGGCAGCATTATCATGCGGGTTTTTTTTGGGGGGGAAAACAAATTACCTGCACTACATAACAAAGATATAAGCACAAAAATGCCTAGAAGATACAAACCAAATGATTGCACCGAGAAGGGGTAGAGGGTAAAAAGCAACTCTGTTTCTTTAAAAATACTTCAATAAATAAGACAAAAGAAAGAAAACTGCTTTGAAAAATGAAGGACTAGATCAGAACAGTCTTTATGTTAGGCTTCAAAAGTTAGCCTCTGTGATTCTCTACTAGGGGTCATATCACCCACGGGGCGTGGCGGGTGCTGTGAGTGAGCGAGCAGGCAGGGAGCCCGGAAGCCTGTGAGAAGGGATGGGCCACGTGGGAAGCTGGAGCGAGCTCGCCTGGTGCTGCCACGTGGGGACAGAACTCCCAGGGTCTCAAGAAAAACAAAAATCCAGATTTTCATGCGAAATCTTCTGTTTTTTTAAGTGCTAGCCACTAAGTCAAAAAACATTTACAGCGCTATGTAGGATGAAACGTAACTTCGGGAGGCAGTATACTATAATGTTGAAGAGCATGGCTTTACAGGGAGTTCTGGTTTCGCGTTCTGGCTCTGCCAGTTACTGGATGTGCTACCTTGACCCAGTTACTTGACCGACAATTCTCCAGATATGAGTATTCAAGACCAGCTACCAGTCTTTTTGTTGTCGCTGTCACAGGATCCAGTTCTCCACTGCGAGCTGAGGAGTTCTGCTCTGTCTTTGATCTCTTTCATCTTACATCAGGTTTGATTCAGCTGGCTCGCTGCAGTCAAAAACAATACAACACAACTTCCTATTTTCCCTCATGTAAGTATGCTTCCTTTAAAAAAAAGACCTATAGGCAAATGAGCTTCCCACTCATCCAATTAAAAAGTTCATGTATGTTGGTGGGAACGTAAACTGGTGCAGCCACTATGGAAGACTATATGGAGGTTTCTCAAAATTCTAAAAACAGCTACAATATATATGTAAGCTATATATATATAATACACACATGGATATGTATCTGAAAAAAATGAACACTAATTTGAAAAGATACACGTACCCCAATGTTTACAGTAGCATTATTTACAATTGCCAAGATATGGAAGCAACCTCAGTGCCCATCAACAGACGAAGGAATAAAGAAGAATAGGAATATATATATATATATATATACATACACACACACAATGGAATACTAGTCAGCCATAAAAAAGAATGAAACTTTGCCATCTGCAGGAACATGGATGAACTTGGAAAGCATTAGGCTAAATGAAATAAATCAGCCAAAGAAAGACAAATACTGTGTGATATCACTTATGTGTGGAATTTAAAAAACACAACAAACTAGTGAATAGAACAAAAAAGAAGCAGATTCACAGATATAGAGAACAAACTATTGGTTACCAGTGGGGAGAGGGAAAAGGGGGAGGGGCACGATAGGAGGAGGGGATTAAGAGGTATAAACTATTCCGTATAAAATAAGCCACAAGGGTATAGTGCACAACATGGGGCATAAAGGCAAGATTTTATAATAACTATAAATGAAGTAGAACCTTTAAAAATTGTGAATCGCTATATTGCACACTTGTAACAAACAATATTGTACATCAACTATGCGTCAATTAAAAAAAATAACTCCCTCCATATGGCATAAATAAATAAACAAATAAACAAGTTGGGGTGGCTTTTTAAAAAAGTTTTGTGTAACTTTACTAATGAAATCAGACAAGTGATAATTAGAGCAAATCAAAAAATTAATTGTGACAATTGTGTTAATAAACACTGACCTTGAAGGCAGGGATAGGGGAGACTGTAGCCTACTTAGTGTTTCCAGTGGACTGACTCACAACTGCACTGGTGATCATCTGGTTTCATAAAAGGACGTTGGAGATTAAAAATGGCAGTGCTCATGTCCTACCTCGAGAGATTCTGATTTGCCTTGTATCCAAGAAGGGCACAGGTATGTGCATTTTTAAAAGCTCCCTGGGTAATGCTGATGTGCAGCCAGGTTTGGACACCATTCACACAATTTAAAGGCTGGTATCCCCTGAATCCTGGGTTTGAATCCCCCCAACAATCTATAGCTTCTGTAACTTGGGGCAACTGACCTACTCTCCTTACTGGAAAATACAGAAATAGCGACACCACTTCATTTGGTTGTTGCATGTAGCGCGCAGTAATAAGACTCAATAAATGGCAGCCGTTATTATACATATCCTAGTTTCTACATGCTTTGAATATTCTGAATATAAAAGGCAGTCTCTTCAGGGTTTCTTGTGCCTATAGGAAAAAATAGCATGATTATTGTTAGATCCAAAGACAAACAATATTTCATTGGCCACTAACCTTACAATAATTACATGATCATTCCTAATTTAAAAAAAGTTATTAATAAACTAACCAAAAATCTTCCTAGATTTTGGAGTAACACGCATGGTAATATACAAAGTCAAATAGCTAATTTTTTTGTATACTACATTAAAATGTAATTTTTCATTTTATCTTTTGCATCTTCTGAAAATATATAGATTTCATAAGATAAAGCAAAAAGGAATAAACATAAAATAACCATATCACAATCAATGACTCAAATATTTTATGGGTATTTAACATTGCAAATGCACAAAACCCAAAGAACTATACAACACCAAGAGTGAACTTCACAGTATGCAAATTTTAAAAATGTCAGTTAGGGCACCAGGGAACCCCAGGACGGAACACAGACTGAGACAAATGAATTAGCTATTTTACAAATGAATCCTATAACCTCACTGAAGAAGGTGGAGGAAAAGGTGCTGTCCTAACTTTGGAAAACTGTTCTGACTCTAAGGTTAAAGACAAAAGGTAGTGTACTTAAAATTGAACACTGTACTCTAGTTGGTAAACTTAGTCCTCACAGGGGTACTGGTTAGCAATTCTGAAACTAGTTTACATGTCTACTAGGGCTGCACAAATATATAAATACGCTGCAGTAATGGGAGCCGCATTTCACACTGCAAGAGAAGTAAGTTACAAAGGAGGAGGGCTAGGAGGAAACCAGTGGTGCTGGATTACAGCCAGAGACATCAGTATGTACTCAGGTTTATTTTTAACAGATAGACAAACAGGTAGAAAGAAAGACACAGAAGTATCCATACATGGGTTAGAAGACATACCTAGATTTTCTATCACCGAGAGGACCTAGAGGCAATGACACCCCAATAGTAACAAACGCATCCAGTGCCCACATCTTCATTTCTAAATACCAGTCTCCAATAAAAGGAACCAGAGCTCCTTCAAGAAACAGCTGATTTCAGGACTGGAACAGGGGAAATGCAAGATGATGCCAAAAAGTAAAAAACTCCTGAAAAAGCAAACCAAAAGCAAAACCACACACACAAAACGATGGGGACATGTCAAAAGGATACAGAAGCCACCTGAAAGAGGTCCAGTGACTAAAGCAGGAACAATCTGAGCAACAAAATAAATAACAACAGTATTAGACTATAACCCAAAATTAAAAATAAACATTTATGAGTAATTTACATATGATTTTTATAAGCAGAAAACAATCTGGTTATACCTTGAATAACAATGAGCAACAAATGAACAAATGGCAAAAATATGTGTGGGTGGGGGAGGGGAGGGAGAAAGAGGGAGGTGGGGGAGGGAGATATAAATAGACATTTAATGTGATGCAGTGTGAACAAAGCTTTCAGTGTCGCCTATCTTCTTCCCCATTTATTCATTCAATCACTTCTTTATTGTCAGTATGGACACAGACTTCCAACTAATATATGTAGATACTCCCCACCCCTGGAGGTGGAGATTAATTCCCCTCCCCTTGACGGTGGGTTGCTCTTGGCGACTCACTTCCAAAGAACAGAGCACGGAAAGGGAAAGCTGGTCACTTGTGGAGGAACCTGGCAGACACCGTACTAACCAGGTGGTGAAGGGTAACAGCAGCAGTGACAGTAAAGCCATGAAGGAGCCCCAACCGTGCGCTATTCACACCCAAGCCCATTACTCCCGCCCATCATGAGAAAACATCCGACAAATCCAAAGGCAGGAACACTCCACAAGCTGTCCAGGTCGTGAAAAATACGGAGAAACTAGCACAGATCAGAGACTAGGAAGACATGTAGACTAAATGCAATGGAGTGTCCTTGACTGGATCCTGGAACAGATAAGGGACATTAGTGGAAAAACAAAAACCCAAGTAATATCTATAATTTAATCAACAGTATTTTGTACCAATGTTAGTATATTAATTTTGACAAACGTACCAGAGTTAAGTGAGATTAGAGGATGAAGAGCATATGAAAACTCTGTATAATCTTTGCAAGTTCCCCCAAAATTTAAAATTATTCCAAGATTACAAGTATATTTAAAAAAAAAAAAAAAGAATGCAATTGCATGGGGGTAGATTTGACACTAAGGATAAATCTTTTATATATGTTTACATGGTCTCTTGTTTTAATTTTTAAGTGAAGTGAACTGTAAATAATATAACAAAACTCACAGCACAGTAACTACTGGGAAGGACACCCAGAAACTGCTAGACTGAGATAACGCCTATTAATTTTTAAGGAAGGTTGGGAAGGCTTACTCTACAAGCAGGTTCTGATGAAGAAGGAGCTGGAATTGGGAGCTAGAAGATCTCTGTCATAAAGGGACACCAGCACATACTATCACGAAACAGCTATCGGATACAGTCGTGCCTAAGACTTGAGATCAGCCACACTTAGATTAGACAAACTGAGATTATAGCAAAGTGGGAGAAATAAGTAGGAACAACGAGATCCTGGGATACTCTAAATATTAAGAAAATAAGAAAATCAGGAACTAAATGAGTAAGCATGAAAAATAACTGCTAGGATCATCTCTGGGTCCAAAAACAAGGAGGAAAAAAAACGTTTTCCCTCACTTTTGACTTTTACATAATGTCCTTGCTTCCACGAATACAGCTTTGGCTGACATTGTTAGCTCAGTTACTAGGATTTTCGTAAGTATTTGATGGCCTGAGACTCTCATTTTAGCAGTTTCTCTAGATAAGTATTTTCGAGATCGAAATAATCATCTTACAAAGTGAACTTGGGAAACTAAACCCATTTGTTAGTCAGAGACTGTGTATGTAATTAGAAAACATGTTCTGAGAAAACGAATTCACAGAAGCTGGGGAGCTACAACGGTATCTAATTTTGAACAAACCATTAAGGCTATTTATGATACTCTTATTATTAAAACAAATTGCAAATAGCTTTTTTAGTATCACTAGTTATAACTTTTTAATTAAAAGATTTTAAAATGTAGTAATAACTTTTTAGAGGAAAACTGTTTTATAAAGCATGCTTACAAGCCAAGGGGAATTAAATATTAGATCATCTTATTTATAAACACAGGTTACAAGTAACCTAATAAGAAATAAAAATATAAAGTCACAGACAAAAATCAAATATCATATTTCTTTCCTACAAAATCCTTCAACTAAATCCATTGCTATTGTCACATAAGCCATAAAAACTGTGCAAAATAGAAGATATGTATTGGGTACAATCTGCAGTACCAGTTGGTCAAGATGTTTTTAACAATTAAGAATGAAAATTTAATTGTCCTCAAACCTAAAAGGTTATCCGCTGCTTAAAATGTATGCCCTTAAAAATGCATGATTATTTGGCAAAGATCAAAAGGTAAAAATACATTTTAAAAATAAAAATAAAAACTTGTCTAGCCCATAGTGACTTATAGCTAGCTTCAAGGAAAAAAACTGTTAATAAAACTTCTAAGAAAAAAATAGTTTATATTTGACTTCTTTACCATTTTAGTATTTATACAGATATATTTTTAAGCCTTACAACAACCCTGTGAGGTAGGTAGGAAAGTATTATTTATACCTATTTTACAAATGCAAGACATAGAGTCAGAAAGATTAGTCATTTACAAAGTTATGTGGTGAGAAAGAAAGAGCCACATCGAGGAATGAAATCCAGTTATTTGACTTCAAAACAGTGGCTCTTTCCCGGACACATTTAATAAAAAGACTAGAACAAAGCAAATCCAGAAGGGGAGTGCACATATATCCATATATACAAACATACACTTCCCCTTATAGAAATTAGGTTCCTGAAATAGGAATGAAAATAAAGCCTTACTTTCCCACTGAGTTAATTACAATTTGGAGGCTTATCTTTCATTAATATGGATTAATCTCCAATACAGAAGAATTTTAGCTCTTGGTTACTCTTTCATTATTTGACAAACACCATTTTACAAACCAAAATTTAAAACAAGAACTATTTCTGCACTTTTTTTTTTTGGAAAAGCAATCTCAAATAATTCTAATAAACATCTTTAATTCACATACTTCATAAGCTTTGAATTTATATGCGTTTCTTTTTTTCTATAATAAGGATACATTTCTCATTCAGTTAAATCTCAACTGGTCGAACCTGAAGAACACAACTCTGACAGGATTTCAAAACCGTGAGTTCTACACTGCTAGGTAGTGGGCCCGTACTCAGTCTTCGTTTCACCCCAACACACCTAAGGGGCGCAAAGCGCTCCTGCTAGCGGCAACGACTCACTGCCAAAGGTGGTCCAAGGATGGGAAGGCAATTTGGGGGACGGCACGTAAAGCAGTTTTAAGAAGCCCCGCCCCTCCGCCCCGTCACCCCCAGCCCTCACCACGAGCCCTTCTCTCCTACGAGAACCAATGAATCAAAGTTGAGACAATAATGCTAGAGCTTTTTCATTGATATTAGCTCAAAAACAGTGCTTTATAATAAAAATTAATCAGTCCTGGCTTGTCCACAGGTGTCCCTGAGGAGAACCACTTCAGCCAAAAGCCTAAACCAAAGTAAGTTACTTATCATCTGAAGCATATGTCAAATCTTTACTATGTATCTGGTTTTGCTCTACTGACTCTGAAACTTGCACTATAAGAAATTCTTATTATAAAATAGTTATTCATGGACTAAAAGGGAAAAAACTCATTTGCCCCAATAAAAAAATGTATATAAAAGATCATTCTCAGAGTCAAAATACTGCTTAAAGAAAATTCATTTTTTGAAATTTCTAATCAAAATAATACTCCAAGTAAACTAACCTCTTACCACTACAAAGTATTGATTCATTCTGTAAACACCTGGCTATATTATGTGAAGGCCTGACCCCTTCTCCTAAGGGATCTGACTAGCAAATTAAAAATAAAAATCTTGCAGATTAAGGTTCTCTTCTGATGTTTCCCATCTTAAAGAATAACTTCTGTTTTATCATCTGACTCCAAACTAAGCCAGACTGTGTAATAAACTGAAATTTTAAAAAATTAAAAGTATATACATACGTATGTGGATAGCTATTAAAATTCAGAATCACAGCCTAGCCCAGGCAATCAGGGATCTCAAAGATCTGGGTGCTTTTGCAACCTGCAAACCCACCACAACAGGAAACTGCTTATACTCTTTTATTCTCAAGAAAAACATCCGACAATATGCCCCCTTCCAGTTTCACCACCCTTACCGGTAAAGAATTTCTGAGATACCAAGTGATCAAAACCAAATCTGTACTATGGACTATTCTGAAACCACTTCCTCTAGTAGGCATATTCCTCTCATAAAAATCTTCACTTATCAAAATACTCCATTTGATAATAATTAGTACTTCCCGTAAACTTCCACCATCTATGCTAATCACATTGCCCTTACCAGACAGCGTATACTTTCTGTCCTTTGATCATTCTTATGCTTCTCTGTAATTCACTTCTCTTTAAAATCCAGTGACCAAAACTGGATGTGCTACTCAAAAGGAAGCAAGCTACTGAAAAGACTAGAGGAAGAACTATATCCATGACCTTGGATGCCATACTCACTTAAAAATATTTTAGCATCATGTTGACTTTTTTACTGACTCATATTCAGCTTGTGGTCACCCATGATTGTGGCTTTCTTCCCTCTTTATTTATAACTAGACTGTCCTTCTCCATCCTATATTTAAACGGTTGGATTCTCTCCCTCCACCCACTTAATCCACTAAATTTCATAGTTTTCATAGATCCATTTCCCCATTTATCACAATACTTTATAGAAATGTTTAAATCTGCAATTTACAATGACTACCATTTATGCCTTAAAAATATCAAGACTATGAACACAATATTGTGAATCAACTATAACTCAATAAAAAAAAAGCAAGACTATTGAAGTACATATATAACATAACATACATTGTAATTTACAAGTAACAGTAAACTAAGGACAAGATCAGACTACATGGCCTACCGGAAACCTACCTCCACTGGACGGTCGCTCTTTACCAGTGCTATACGTGCCCTTTGCAAGGAACCATCCATCAGCTTGTGAAGTCTCAAAATTAACTTTCTCAACCCCATCTGCTTCAGTGCTTTGTCTACAAACGGTCTATAAATAGAAGTCAGACAATGTCTACCAAAGCCTCCTTCTGTGCTGCAGTCTGGTGTCCCCCAGCCCAGAGAATCGTCCTCAGATTCAAGCCTCTCGAGCTTCTTAGTTATGCAATCCTCTGACTGGCTGTTGAAACTGTTGTCAACAGGCTGCCTGGTTTCTGGTCCCCCTGGGTCAGAGCTGTGTTCTTCTTCACTCTCATCTGGACTACTTTCCAACTCTTTCAGTTCTCCTTCTGTGTCATCGCCCTCATCTTCTGGCTCGTTGCCTTTGGATGATCGCGGGGAAGGGATTTCAAACACTGGCCAGCCAATGTCTGATAAATTCTTGATGCCCAGAACAGTACCCATAATCCTTAGTTTCTGATTTAAGTCTTTTGTGATGTTTAACCACAAACAGAGTGCCTGCACCCTGTCCTGGAAGTCTTTTGCAGCATATTTTTCGTAGTCCTTTTGAAGAGCCTGCAATGATGGATAAAGTGCTTCTATGTACTCCAGCAGCTCCATTATCCGTTTTACCTGCTCAAATGACACCCGTTGGCGCTGGAGATGCTCATGGTATGTTGAGTAACCCACAACCTTTGTTCCATGAGGGGCTCTGCACTGCCCTTCTACTGAAGTACCATTAAAACTGGCTCCATTTCTAACAAAGGCAAAGCTCCCATAATTAACTTTGAAAGTAAGGATTTCATTGATAATGTCTGGGATGTCTTGGCGGGCTGTATATAAAAAGAGGTCCTGGTCGTTAATGGTCCGTCCCGCATGCCAGGCTTGTAGCTCTAACCAGATCAGTTCGTTAGATCGGTTAAACCAGAAAGCAGATGTATTTTCCTGTCCTCTTTGCTCCCTGTCCTTCTTCTTTGAGACTGAGGTAAGCTTAAGCAGAAGCCGCAGAGTTTCAAAAAATTTTAAGCGATCTGCTGGACAGTCTGTCCTAGAAGTCTGCCGGGCAGTCCTGGCTATGGGCATGGGCACAGACACTGGAAGCTTAGCGTTGCTGCAGCCCAGACTGAGGTAAGGCTTGTTGAGATCCACGTCTGGAATTGACTTCTTGGGCAAAGACCCAGCCACCGAGTCCAGCATGAAGGAGCACTGCACGTTCTTCTTATGGTCGCGCTCTGTTGTCCTGAGAGCCGCTCGGATCTTCTTCTGCTTGTAGCTGTATTCTTCCACATTCTCCACAGTTTTTCCAGTGTCTTTATGTGGAGGCTGGTTTGGTGCATTCATTTTCTCTATTAAAAAAAATAAACAGAACATTATGTTACTGTAAAATATGAAGCTATTCTCAATACTTTCAGTTAAGACTGATATTCACATGGACTTGTATTGTTAGGCTATTATTAAAGAAAATAATCATATCATATGCTGAAAATTAAAGGAATACACACACAAAAATATCTCTCTAAATTTTTTAAAAGAATTTACCCATTTTACCTGTTACATAATACTTGCTATATTCTCCACTACTAACCTGAAACCAGCTGTTTACCTCTCTACAACAAAGTGCAGTTATCCAGGTAGTCAAATCTTCACAAGTTATCACCTTACTCTTAAGAAGGGAGAATTAGTATGGCAGATCTGACAGAAACCTGATTTAGAAAACACATCTGATTTCTGCCTTTGCCATGAACTAAATGTATCAACTCAGAGCAAATCACTTAAATTTTCTCAGTCACTTTTCTCATTTATAAAATCAAGTAGATTGAGGAAAGAATCCTTAAGGCACCATAAAATCATTCTCATAAAACACTGAAACAGATGATAAGCAAAAATATTCACCTTAACTTGTTCTATTCCTTAATTTCTTCTTTGCCACAAACAAATGAGCAAAAACATGTTAAATTTAACATTAAGAAAACTGAAGACATATACACCAATTTTGTATAGTTTGCTAGTCTATCATACTGGCACATAAAAATCATTCAAAATTAATACGAAGAAAGTAAACATGACATTTTTCCTTCAAACAACCATAAAAAGTTCTGTTAACTTAATTCCCAAGCTTTGAAATAAACACACACCTGCCTTCCTGGCTGGCATTTCCGACGCTGCTCACAGCCCCTACCTTCCTGACACCCCTGCGTCCTCTGCTGTTCTAGACACAGCAGTCTGGGTTCTCGTCCACTTCCTAAGTCGCTCCTTTTCAAATCCCCCCCCACCCCAGGAACTTTGCTCAATCCATAAAAAGTTTATGTTTCTCAAGTTCTACCCTTAGATCTCTTCAGTCTCACTTTCGTCTCCCTGGGTGACCTTCTTCACCACCACTTCCTACACTGATAACGCCCAAACTACAGCACCATCCCAACCTCCTTCTGCACTCAAGGCAGAGTGAATACTTCGTTCAGTGAATCTAGGACTCACGTTTAGATTCTAATACCTCTGAAATTAGAATATGTTTTCTAATCAATGGTTGTTTGATAAGCCACTTTTAGGAAAATATTCACCAACATATTTCATCTACATTTTCCTTTATATATATGCGCAAGAGTAATAAATGGTTTTTAAAAATCTGTATTTAAATATCAAGAAGTGTAAGAGTTCCTTAAATAAATAAAAAGTAAAAATTCTAAGAACACACTGTGTCATCAATTGTAAGCATTTTTTCTTAGTATGTATTATATATGCCTTTAGATTTAATGAAACAGGGTATATTTATATGCTTACAGACTAATATACCCAAAATCAATTCACCAAAGAAAATTTAAATCAATTCACCTCCAAATCAATGGAAATTGATACATCACTAAAACAACATAATTTAAGCTTAAAATATACTTAAGCTCCACTCTTGCTACCATATTAAAAAATATACATATATATTTATCTATCAATAATATATTTGTGATGAAGAAAGGAAAACCTAAGAGTATTTTCTAACAATTGGTGACTAGATAGCCTCTATAAAATCGTAAGGGACCTGTCAGTTAAGGGAGATCTGAGATGCAAGAAGGTGCTGGAAGAAGATACACAGGAATCTTCCCAAGTCCTTTATACTCACTCTGACATGAGTAATAAACCTTTAATAATACTCAAAATCCCATTACTAATAGACAGGTTTGTTTGTTTAGCTTTCTATTAGTACTGAATCCCTTTGCAATTAACAAAAAGTCAAATACAGAGTTTCTGGAAAGGAGAATGGATCAAAAGTATATAGAATGTTTTATACAAACTTTAATTACAGTACTACAAAACTAGTTCATAATAATGTAAGACTAATGGAACATCTGAGCTCCCAAGTGTATAAATAAATTAAATGGTGTGAGTTCGTAGTACTGTTAAAGCAAACCTCCTAAGTAGTTACTTTTTCCTTTGTCCAATCACCAATAATTCCTGCCAAATTAGAAAAACATGAAAGGAAAAGAAACAAAAATGTATACTGAAAAAGAACCAAATGCAAACAAGTTCATTTGTTTAAATAAATGTAAGAAAATCAGCTGAATTCCCCACAATTCACACCTAGAAATGGCTCTTTAGAAAATGTATAAAATGTATTTTTATCAAGTCCTTGCAATTCTTATGTTCTTCCACACACGTATTGCCAAATTCAGAACACCTGCCTTCCTCAATCTCTCAAATGAGAAAGTAGAAACAAATATCTGCTCTTTCCTTTAAATGTGAGATGATTTTTAGAGCAATGATGTACTGGACTATCAAAGAATGTCAGCAATCTGAAGGGACTTAGAGATCTTCTAATTCAAGGTTCTCAAATTTCAGTAAACATTAAGAATCACTCAGGCAGCTACTCACCTGAGTCTGCCCATTCGCCTCTAAACAGCATCCTATCACTTAATAGGATTTATCACTTAATAAATCCTCACTTTAAAAAAAAAAATCCACACTTTACTTCTTTGAGGAGAAAAAAAATAAATCACTCAGGTTCTTGCTAAAATGCAGATTCCTGGTCCCAGTCCCGGTCTCTCTGATTCAACCTGGCTAGAATGACACATTTTGGGAAACATTACTTTATTCAATCCCCTCATTTGCGAGGTAAGGGCTTTACAGAAAGTGTCATACAGCTCACAAGAGCACTGTAATGAAGATTATGACAGAGCACGGACAGTCAGACAGATGGTAAACGGTAGGACAGGGATCTCAACCCGTGTTTGTGCCATCACACCACCTCTACATCTGTCAAAACTGCTCATAGGGCAGTTCTGACTGACCAAGGAAAACTTAAGATACTGAGAGCCACAAAAGACAGATTCCGGTGGGCTAAGTAATCTGTAGACACCATAAATAAGACCAAGTCCTTGACTGGGGGCCTTCAAGAATGGATTCAGCTTAAATAAGGGTAGCAAGGAAGGCAAGAGAATATTTTAAGCCAGAGAATAAAAGTATGAAAAGACACAAAGACATACAAGAAGAGAGTCTGGCTGGAATAGTGAGTCTGCATGTATATGGGTAGCCTGGGAGTATAAATCAGAACCCTGAAAGTCAGGCTGAGCTTGGACTAAAGCGCTGCAATACAGAGTCCACTCTGGGCCACAATGAACGTTCCTCTAACTGCACAGATTGAATCTGACTTGTGAGTATTTCACCAGCTCAATTTTATAGCAGTTATACTTTTTCAAGGAAAAAAAAAAAAAACTTGCTAATCTCACTATTTGAGCAAAAAACAACACACATTTACTCACACACCCACACCTTGCAGTATTTGTCAATGACAGAGATTAACGTGTATGTACGTACAAATTCCAGTGTAACTATTTCTATCATCTGGCTACTGCAATATTACATTACTGCTGCAAAATAGAGCTGATAACGATTATAAAGGCAGATTCGCCCTAAAAAGTGCTTTGGTTTGGGTGTCTTGATCCTTATTTAACCTACTGAAACTATGAGATGAACTGGATTTACTTCCTTCTGCCACATTAGAAAAAATTAAAACTTAAGGAGCAGATAGTTTGTCTCTTTCTTAAACCGCCTTAAAAAGAAACAGCTACACATGGGTAATTATTGTCCAAACTTACCAAAATTTTAATTGTTGTAATTTAGTAGTTATTTACCATTATCCAAAAATATGATCTTAAATAACCCCACAGCTAAATTCTGTTACTCATCAAAGTTTGAAATCAAGCCTGATCAGTGAGCTTATTCAAGAGCTAAACTCATACATTACAAATAACCCCACAGCTAAATTCTGTTACTCATCAAAGTTTGAAATCAAGCCTGATCAGTGAGCTTATTCAAGAGCTAAACTCATACATTACATCAGTGAGGATGTCACATAGCTGGTATTTTTTAGGTAATAAAAAGCTAACTCTCTTTACCTAGATATCATAACATCGTTATATATTTATCACAGCTTCTAAAAGCAGAAGTTAATATTTTGAAAGCAAAAATATCTTTAACGTTCCCAGGGAAACAAAATCAGGAAAATGGAAAACTCGAATGAAGTAGTTTTAAACACATCTAACTGGCAATTGTTTTAAAGTCCCTCAATACAAAGAAACACAACATCATGGGCGATGGTGACCTCACCTTTGTCCTACATCCCTAGGCTCCTCTGCTCAGTCCTCTCCCAAGCCGACAAACACCGACAATATTGATTTGAACTTCCCTGTCTTGCGCATACTCATATTATGCATGGAGATCACAATGGATGACACAGCAAGCCCTTCTGCAGAACTTCTTGAGTCTACTTGCAGGAAATTCTCTAAAGTCTACTCCCAAAAGTGTGTTTGCTTGGGTCAAGGATATAACTAATCTCAATTTGGCTGTGTTAACAAATCAGTTTCCCTCGGGGACTGAGACAACTTACTCTCCCACCAGCCTTGTAGGAAAGCTGCCATCTCCTCATGTCTTTGCTAGTATTCGACACTGCTCACTGGGGGGTAGTAAGTGATGGAAAGAAAACCACAGGCCCTAAATGGGGTCACCTGCATGCTGAAAGCCCACGATGGCAAGCCTAGATTTCATACATTACCTAACTGCAGTTCCAACCTCTCCCAGAGAAGTAATCTTAGTCGAACAGTCTGGAATTTTGTGGTCAATACCAATAAAGTAATCTGTCAAGCAGGCCCTTTCTATGCCCCAGAGGAAGAGGAAATCTGCATGATGCAGTCCCTGCCATCCCCTACTTCATCCTCATAAAAAAGATGCCCTGGCCTAAAAACAGCCCTTCTTTCCTTTGGCTAACAGCTCCCTTCCCCACCTTTCTGCCTGTACAAAGCCCTACCGTTTCTGCACAGCCGCTCAGAGCGCCCTGCTAGCTGCTACATGAGATGGTTCCTGTTACTTGAATAAAGCCCATTGAATCTTCAAATGTACTTGGCTGAATTTTGTTTTTTAACATAAGAAATATATTTGGGTTTTGTCTAGGTTCCTGGCACAGAGCTTCTAAAACCCTCGGAATTTCCTGACAGAAGAGTCTTTATTTATTCATAAGGAGCCCTTTTCAATCATACCAAAATTTATGCTAAAGAGGCAACTTAGGGTGGGGCCCCCAGACAGCCTCAGGATGGGCTGGTCAAGGAAAGAGCAAGATTAGAGCAGGAACTCTCAGCCCCACCCACCAACCAGACCTCCCAGGAAGAGGTGGGAGGTTGGGGACGGGGCCTGCAGATTAATGTCCATAAAAAGTCTGGAACAAGGAGATCTGATGAGTTTCTAAGCCAGGGAACACATCAAGGCGCTAGGAGGATTGTGTTCTGGAGAGGGTGTGGAAGCTCCATGTCCCACACCTTGCCCTATGCATCTCTTCCTTTGGGCTGTTTCTGAGTCCTTTATCATAAACAGATAAGCATCAGTAAAGTGTGCTCCTGAGTTCTGTGAGCAGCTCTCTCATGGGACCCCTCAATGGATAGCCAGTTGGTCAGAAGGCTACCTGGTACTAAATTTCCAATTATAAAAATGTGTCTATAGCAACAGCAGTTAGTGGCTCTGAGCCTATGAGAATAGGAATATTTAAAGAATCACAGAATCAGTTCAAGAAAATGGCTACCATCACTAAGGAGAAGTGTTAGTGGCTACTCTCACCTCCTTTCACCACACGGTGCCCTCAGTTACCTGTGTGTGTCCTTACATTCCTTCAGGGATGCTCCTGATGGTACCTCCATTTATGGAGCAGAGAGGCTGGAGGGTGCACAGAGCACGACTGACCAAAACGCCGCAAAGCTTTCCATGCAGGTGGGAGCAATTCTCTCAAGATAACTAAAGAAGCACACCTCTGGGTGCTGATGCCTGTGCAGTCCCCTCCCACCTGAACTCTGCTGGGCCCTGTGCAGCCAGAAGAATGCAGCAGAAGTGATGCTATGTGACTTCCCAAGCTAAGTCATAAGAAGCTTACACATTACACCTCGATCTCTCAAGACACTTGCTCTGAGGGAAGCCAGCTGCCATTTAAGAAGTCAATTACCTAGGGACCGTATGCTGTGAGGCAAGCCAGGACAGCCACGTGGATGTCACCTGGGAAAACGAATGACGCCAGCAGCTCTCAGCCCAGGGGCCAGAGTCAGTGAAGGCGCTGTCTAGGACATCAGAGACCCAGCAGACACCACGCGGAGAAGAACTGAGGGCCCAGCCTATGACAGCACCTCCAGCAGCTGAGCTGCTTCAGCCAGGGCTCCAGACATCAAGGGGCAGAGACAAGCTGTGCCCGGCCTGAACACCTGAGCCCCAGGACCGTGAGCACAATACAATGCGTGTGCCTTCATATCACTTAAGTTTAGGGTGGTTTGTTACAAAGCAAAAGATAAGCAGAAAATGCAAATATTATTGGTGACATTAATTAAAAAGATGAGTTCAACTCTGACTGCAGTTGTAAGATGAAGAGTATGATTCAGGGAGCTTCTGCTTGTTGCAGTGAGAAAGAAATAATGCACCAGTCCACATTTCCTTGGAAAACTTTTAACATAAATCTGACCAGTCTAATTCTTAAAAAGCCCTTGAAAATACTGAGAGGTCAATATAGTAGTATGAATCACAAACGTGTCTTAAATACTCGTCTCCCCGATTCAGCCTTCAGGTCACAGCACAAATGTCTCTTGTCCCAGAAGTCTCCCTGGGCCAGGCCCTCTCCACCCTCTCCTGGGGGCGCCCGCAGCAGCCCTCCTCCCTGGCCTCCGTCCCAGCTCTACTGCAAGAGATGGCACTGCCTGAGTATCTGCGTGATTCCCACTGGCGACAGGCTACCCACACCGATCACGTACATGCCTACGGGGCCAGCACAATTCTGAGTCAATGGAAAGAAGGAAGGAGAAGTACAGGAGGAGTGGGAGGGAGGAAAGAAGGGAGTGAGAAAAAAGGGTAGGAGAAAGGAAAGAGAGGTAAAGGGAAACAGAAAGGGAGGAAGGGAGGAAAGAAAGGCTCTGTGAATAAGTAACTATGATGGGAAAACACAGAGTGAGAAAAAGGAAAAGGGCTAGAAAGAGCAACAAGAGACGGATAATCCAGACGGGACCCACCCGGGTTGGAGTCCCACCTCCACAGCTTGGCAGCTATGTGACTTGAGTCTAAGGGTCCTGAACACTAAGTAACATTAAACAATGTGATTATTTAATTCTACTTTAAAATTTAAGGCAAGTAGTGAGAAAGAAATCTTCAGCTTACAGTAGTAAGAATGACAGCTAATACCTACTGAACATGTAACTCTTACAACACTGGAAGGCAGATTAATTTACAGATGAAGAGAATGAGACACAGAGGTGGCATATGCAGAAGGGGGCAGAACCAGGATTAGAATCCAGGCAGCCAAGCCTGAGCTCTGTCCACCACGCCACGGAGTCCAGAAGCAGGGAAGTTCTCAAGCGCTGTTGTACCATCACAGCACGAGCGCCCCGCCAGCAGAACGCCAGCCACCACGGGCGCTGCAGGTCCACCTTCTCTCGGTATTCCTGAACGAGAGCGCTGACAAAAACAACTCACCAGACGGCAAGCACATGAAGCCGCTTTCCAATACACCCATGAGCAGGACAGCTAGAAAGAGAAAGCCTAGAAACTCTCTGTGCCATTTCCTCGATCGTAAATTGGAAAGTAATATACAGAACCTACATCTCATTGGGTTATTGTGATATTAACATATGTATTAATACATCATAATTCATGAAACATTAAGTGAAAAAGGAAGCCAGCTGTAAAATGGTACATATAGGATGATATAGTAGTCGCAACAGAAATACATGAAAGAGGAGACACTACAAGGCACAGACGGTAAAAGCTGCTATTTCTATATGTTGGGTTCGTGGATACTTTCATTTATTTTTGTCAGTATTTTATAAATTCCCTAGAACAAACGTAATCTTTTGCAATAAGAAAAAAATAAATTATTATGAATTTTGGTGTCCTAGGTTTGCTATTAAATAGATAAACAGTAGTCACTAGGACCCCTTCCACAAAAATTCTATAATTTTATGAAATAAACAACTGAAAGAAGTCAAAGAGGAAAGAGACAACTTTCCTTCCTCCTTCCGTCTGCGACACCGCCCAGGACAGTAACAGCTCAAAAAGTATCGAGTGACTGGTTTTCTGACTGATTAGTAAAGACGTACAGTCATCCGAAGTATTGCATTCAGATAAGCTTAATGCCTGCGGCTTGTACTAGGAAGAAGGGCCAAACTGTGCACCAGGAGAATCAGTTCTAAAAATAGTCCTGCCACTATCTCAAGCCTTCCGGCCTTAAGAAGTTGCTTTAAAACTCTGAGCCTCACTTTCTGAATCTATAAAATGGGAGAATTGTGTTCTCAACTCCTGTTCTAAAACAGTGTTAACCAACAAGTGAAGAAAAAACAGATGTCCTACTGGCACCATCTCACTTTACCACCACAGAGCAAGTACGTATCAACTAATACTGATTCAGCGGGAGCTGCTCCACTGACAGCATTTTAGATAAAGAACTTCTACAGGCAGCTGAGAAGTTTCTTTGCGACAATGGATAAGGATTGATTTTAAAGATAACATAATTGCAATGGAAAGCTATACCTTCTACAGAGTGGGGAGAGGGGTGGGAGGGGATAAACTGGGAGTTCTAGATTTGCAGATACTAACTGATACACATAAAATAGATAAACGACAAGTTCATACTGTACAGCACAGGAAACTATATTCAATACCTTGTAGTAACTTACAGTGAAAAAGAATATGAAAGCGGTGTGTGTATGTTCACGTATGACTGAGGCATTGTGCTGTAGACCAGAAATTGACACAGCATTGTAAACTGACACTTCAATAAAAAAATATATATTAAAAAAAAAAGAAAAGAAAGCTATTACTTTCCAAAGAGGGTAAAGACAGGCCACAGGTTAACATCCTGCTACAAAGTTTTAAAAGAAAAGAAAAGAAAAAAATCTTCCCTGTGGAAAGAAAGACTCTTTACTACTGAGAAGTTCCTCCTGGGATGAGATCTCACGCAAGCGAGTAAGCACAACGAAGCCCGTTTCTCTCCCCTCCTCCTTCTCGAGGAAGGGCCAAGACAGGGACGCAGGGTGAGCTTGCCGACGTCACCCACGAAGAGATCAACGTGCGGAAAAAATCTGTGGGAAGAGAAACTCGGCCAAAAAGAGAGGAAGAACGTGGGCTAAAGAAAGGGAGAAACGGACCTGAGTTTGTTCTCAGGAGGGAGAGCATGAGATACGGGGCAATTTCTCAGAGGAGTTGAAGAGTGAAACCCCGATCTCGGACGGTATCGAGGAGACGAGGTCTAGGAAGCTATGGGATCAGTTTTAGGACAAGTGGCTTGCTGAAGTTAACAGAGAAATTCTAAGACCCAGGCTCCAGTGCCCTGAGTTCCACGCCAGAAAGCAGCGTACGAGGCAGCAGCAGGCAGCGCGGGTCAGCTCACCTCCCAGGACGCACAGCTGCGGCGAGCCGGGGGGAAGCAAGACGGGAGACAGCGAACACGCTCAGTCTCTCGGGCAGAACACCACCTGGACAGCGGGAGCCTAAACAGAAGGGCAAGTACAACACAGGGTCTGTCCGCGGTGGGAGGAGGGTGCCACCCAGGCTCCGTGCCGGAGAGAAGGGGCCCTGCTCACCGAGGGCAGCGTCCTGGGCAGGAAGGCTGGCCTGCCCCTCCCAAATTGCCCAACACATCATGTCTGCAAGACGAAATCTAGAAATTTCAGCCTAAGAGATTCAAAGAGTGAAGAAGGCCATCCATCCCGCACGCCAGCAGCTCTCCTGGGTGAGAGCGCCGATGCATCCATATTTGGCCTCGTCCACACCCTATAAGGAAGGCCAATGCCTCACACACTGACTTTAACAATTACTCAGGACAAACCTTGTTATCTCTGGAGAATTATTTTCTCCTTTATTAACAATACTGCTAATGGTAATAATCCAAAAAAAAATTTTTTTTAATTTTAAAAGCAGCATAAAATCAAGTTTAAAATAAGAGGAAAAACTAACGTTATCCTAGAAATGATCTATCAATAGTTAACATGTTATATAAAGATTATATACCAAGCGTGCCACACCCTTCACGTATTGCTTTTTAAGTACAAGATTTACCTTTCAAATTAGCCCGGCTGGCTGGCCTCCCTACACTGTTCCTCTGGTGCTTGGTGGACATGCGTTTCATCTGCCGAGGTGTGCTGGGAGGAGAGGTGCCATACAGATTCTCCGTATTTGTTTCATCTGAGAAGTCCTCTGGGTCAGACTCGGAATTCTTACAAGCTGAATCTCCCAGTGTGTACTCTTGCCTATGAGAGACAATAAGCAGAGAAAACATTCAGTAACATATTAAGTGAATTCAAATTTAAACTACTTAAAATTCCTTTTACGAACTCTCCCTAAAATTTTTCTGTGGATATGCATCCTGCTCAGCCTTGTCACCTCCTCTGTCCGTATTTGTGGGACACTCACAAAGAGGACCGCTTTCACTCAAAGGGAGGAACGACTGTGCCTTCCTGCTCTCACCACGAGCACCCCAGGGATAGAACTGATGTGCAGTTTCTGCTGTTTACAGAATTCTTTCTAATGTAAATGAAGTTTAAAATTAAAAATTTAAGGATTCAGAAAAAAAGGGCAAAGGACTAGAAGACACAAATCAGACAAAACTAAGCATCACTGTGCACTCTAGTCAGTGACACGTGCAACTGGTGAGTGGGCAAGTCCTGCTCCTGTGTCAGAGTCCACTCCTTTCTTGTCATGAGGCACAGGGCAGAAAGTGCGACCTGAGCAGCAAAGCAGAGAGCCCTGGTGACAGATGTTGGGCCAAGGTTTCGGTGTTCTCTGAAAGACTGCAGTGCAGCACTCAGGTGGCGTGTGGGGGAGAAGGATGATGGGGAAGAAGAAAAGGGAAAGAGTTTCTCTGCATCTTCAAAATGCAATCCCTCATTAACTTGGCCTCTGGAAACACATTCGGCCAATTCTCTGTCCCTAGGAGACTTCTCAAATAATACCACTATTTCGATAAAGTTCTATTTTTTGCAAAGCTAACAAAATAAAATTTAATTATACACAATGAGAACAAATACAATTCCAAAAGTCTACCCTATTCTGAATATTCTTTATAAAATACACTTCATATGTTATAAATATAACTCCAAACTATATCCAAGATACAACCAATTTTCTCTCTGATGATTTATATATCCTGTTATAAAATCAAAAACTATTTCAAAATCATGAGGGAAAAAATAAAATTATTAGAATTCAAATTTACAGTACTGAAATCTTTAAAGAATCCCTGCAACAGGTCAAAAACTGATTTTTTAACCAGATAAGAGCACTCTAGATATTGTGGTATACATGCCCCCACACATGTGCACACACAATCAGACATACAGGTGGGATGTTCTGAAAGCTAACTGAAACAAAGTCGCACGACAAATATTATTACTTATAGATTAACTTGGAATTTCCTATATCCATTTCTTCGATACTCACTGCAAAAGAGCTGATTCAGCTGATGAAAGACATGGCTATAAACGACCAGGATGCTAATTTCATTTCCATATGGCTTTGTAGTTCTTAGCACAGGCTTTGGAAGACCATAGGCTTTGTGGCATGAGGGCCTTAGTTCAAATCCTGACTGTGCTGTTTACTAGCTGTGTGGGCCTCAGCCAGAGTATTTAAAATCTCCTCACTGCACATATATAAAATAAGGCTAATAAATATTTAAACTCCATACCTGTAAGGGTTAAATCCAATAACGCATGCTTAACAGGAGTAGGAACGGCCTGAGGACTCACTAAATGGTGGACACCACTCGTTACTACAGGCCTCGGACGCGCCGTGCTCACCGAGCACCAGTGACAGAACCTGAGCTCTTCACCTACCTGCTCAACTTTTTTAAAAGAGAAAGTTCTTAGGACGAGAAACTTTTTTTTTTTAACATTTTTAACATATTCTAAATTCTTTCAAATTCAGTATTATAACTTTTTTCTCCATTAATTCAGTGGTAAGGAAGGACTTTGTATTCTATTACTTTTGTATCTCCAATAGATTCCAGAAAACTGCTCAAACCATTCAGTGTTTTCCCACAATAATATACTTCATATATTAGAATGGTAATCGCCAGAAAACTACAGCACAAACATTTAGTCAGTTAAATAAATCAAGGTCAGACAGCAGGGAATACCACGATAAACAGAAAGACGGGGTTGGGTGTGAAAGAGCAAGTAAGACCTTGTTCCAAACGCTCCCTCCGCAGTGAGGAGGAATGTGAACTTGGGAGGCAGAAGACCTAAGGCTGAGTCCCAGCCTTACTGGACGTGTGACTGAGTACATGACTTAATCTTTCTAAAACTAAGAAGAAATAAATCAACTTAGAATTTGTAAGGTCAATATTCTAATATATTTCAGGAAACTGAGATGTGAAGATTCAAAAAACAAAACAAAATGGAAATAAACGGCTATGCAAAAAAAACTAAGGCTCAAACAGGTATAAAAAATGGGATGTTTTACTAGTATCCAGCAGTATTATGTGGATAAATGAATTCATGAAATGCAAAGTGAAAGTGGAGGAGGATTTTTTGAAGAGGAGCTAAAATGTCCAAACTTCACTACGCCAAGTCAACGATGGCAAGCCCTCTGCCCTGAGGACAGAGTAGTGATCTCAGGACAGGTGAGTTTATGTTTTTTAAATAAATACCCCTGTCATATCTACAAGGTCCTGTGCTTTAGTTGATAAAAAGGACCTAAGAAAGCATGTATTTTAAAAAATGTTAACTTTCATGAAAAATTTAATTTGGGGAAACAGAAAAAGATATTTGTGTTGTATTGTCCTCCGATTGTGGATAAATTATTTCTTTACACATGAAAAATCTCATTTGGCTGCACTCTCCAAACAAAATAGAATAGTAAACCCCCTTAGTAATTCTACAGAAGTTGAGTTATCTCTTGTTTTCAAAGCTGCATCTATTACAAAACAAAAAGTCATCTTAGTCTTTATACCTTTACATGGACACAATAAACAACTTACTGATTTCAAAGTCTTTCCAAATTATTTAATTATTCTAACAGGAAACAAAGAATCACAGGGAAGTGAAAATGAATACTGTCATAAGCAATATATTAGAATGCAGTACAACATAATACATTTCATCCTTCTTTACTCATTATGCATCATAGAAAATGAGGTAGGAAAACATGTGCTGCCAGTCACCATATTTATAATTCAAAATTAAAATGAATTTCAAAAGAGGCACTACACAAAGGTGAAGCTATTCATTTAATACTTTCTTAAGATTTACTTAACTCAGTCAAGATGGTGTTCACACCTGTAGGAAATGTTACTGGTTTACATTCCATCCAAGTAACTTAGTAACTTAATTACATGTTAGAACAAAGTCCAACATTATTTAAAGGAATTAAAAAAAGAAAAGTCTAGGACTCAATAAATAAAATTCACAATGTCTGCCACCTTATGGAAATTTACTAAATACAACCCTAACCAGGAGAAAAATCAACAGAAACAGACCAGAAATGATTCATGTGGAACTTGTAGAGAAGAAAAATATACGTGAAATGAAAAATACCCTAGAAGGAATTAAAGTCAATTAGATACAACAGAAGAAAAGATCAGTGAACTTGAAAACATATCAATAGAAACTACCCAAAGTTAATGAGAGAAAAAAACTAAGAGAAAAAGAAAAAGAACAAAGCATCAGTAATCCATGGGACAGTATCAACTAGTGTAGTACACATTTTACTGGAGTCCAAAAAAAGAAAAGGGAGGGACAGAAAAAGATCTTTGAAGAAACAGGCCTGAAAATTTTCCAAATTTGAAGAAAACCAGAAGCTCCAAGATTTAAGGTCAGCAAACTGTAAACAGAAGAACTATGAGAAAACCACCAGTTTCTGATTATGCATATCATAATCAAATTGCTAAAAACCAGTGATAAAGAGAAAAATCTTAAAAGCAGCCAGAGAAAAACAACTTAGTTTGGAAACTTTAGCTAAGAAACAATACATAATGGGGGGAGGGGAGGGAAATCAAGCAAAAGTTTCTTTTTTTCCTTTTAAAAAAAACATGTAGACACAAAATCTAAGAAAATAAATACATTGTAAGTTCAAAAGAACTTGCATCATTTCAATTAACTAACCAAAAGCATCCAAAACCTCATTTTGTATTAGCTCATGTGAGATGAGCTAATGTGGTCAGTTGACTGGTTCAGAATGTTTCCATGGATACCAATTATTTTGGATGAGGAAAGTAGTACAAGGTCTCCATCAGCTGCCCTGAAACATTTGCCTTACTTGTGTTTAAAAACATACAAATGTGAAATGTCTTTCTGGAACTAAACTTCTGACAGGCACATTAAACAATGTTGCATTCTTTTAACATAAAACTCTGCTAAAGTACTATACACTTGACAGAGTCTGGTCTAAGAAATGCGTGTCTTTAACTCAACCCAAAGGGGTTTCATGCAGTTTTTAAATGAGTATGTGGAAGACAAAAATTCAAGTGACTTGGGATTAAATAGTTCTGCTCTGACATAGTAGGTAAACCACATGGCGCCTGAAATAGCTCATCTATAAAATGATGAAGCTAGATTAGATGAGCTTAAAAACATCTGTGGTTTTGCAAAAGCCCTTTAAAAAAAAAAAACTGACTTCATTAAAAGTTCTTTAGCAAAGTCTTTAGACATAAAGTATTTTATTCCATTATGAGTACAGTTCTCACCTGTTTGAGGTTCTCTCCACCACCTACACTTCCCCATTAATTTATTCTCTATTAAGTAATAATTAAAGGGAGACTTTTGCTATTGGGGGAAACAGAGGAGAAGGGTAGGAAGAGGGGTTGGATTTTCTGTTTCTTTTGTAAAGAACTTGCAGTTTGCTCAGCCTGCAGTATAAATTAAAGGGAGCTAAGCTAAGTTTGAGGTGGCATGGTTGGTTTGTATTGCAAGAGCCAATTAATAGCTGATCTTTATTATCAGCCTGTAGTTGAGCATTTATCAGCTTACCTCCACGTGAGCTGTTATCAAATCTCAAGTTTATCCAACATTCACTATTTAACTTTTGCATTCAGTGTAGGGTCTTTGTAAACCCAGCAAGTCTTCTTTATTTTTCAGTACAGACACTCAGACTTTTTTTTAACTAAAATTCACTTTTTTAAACAAAAGTAGATATTTTAAAATAAGATTTTCTGTGGAAATGAACAAGAAACTATCCCCTCAACAAGACTGGAAGCTCCATGAGTGCAGGGACCTCATCTGTCTTCTTTACCACTGTATACAGTGTCTGGTGCAGATTACACACTCAATAACTATCTGGTGAATAAATGGATTTGTGAGGTTAGTAATTTTATCTTTGACATTTTAGACTTAATCATCTAAATTCTATTTAAATACAATCACATTTCATAATTTAAAGAATATAAATTTTTAAAGGATATAAGAATTAAAGATTATTGATATCTGACAATGTTTAAGTGATATTGTACCCCTAGGTGCCAAGATGCCTATCTACTGACCAAAACAGCAGCAATGGAGTATGGTATAAGGAGTACTAGTTTTGGAAAAAGAATAACATGGGCTGAAACCCCTACATCCCACACTTATTAGTAAGAATCCAAGTTTAATCAAATTATTATGTTTGCTTATGAACACTTTCATTTATTAGAAGACTTCTTATCCAGTATCACTGGGACTTGTGGTCAGTTAACTTTTAAAATATATTAAAAGCATTAAAAATGAAGCATGCAAATAAAAAATTTGAAACATCTTTGGTGACTGTTACTTTGGTGGCCTTCCATGAACCTGGCCTCCCAGTATTCACATCTTTGTATAATCACATCCTCTTAATGTGGGATGACCCTGTGATCTGCTTTAACCAATGGAACAAAAAGTGACTCGGGGCCAGTTCCCGGCCAAAGCCTTAAGAAGGCTACCCTGTATCCAGGGGAAGCTAGCCACCAGGAAAGAAATCCAACTACCCTGAAACTGCCATGGTCTTCAAAGCCTAACTAACTAGCCAGGTGGAAAGGAGTGAAGGAGGACCTAGGTAGGTCAAAGTCTGGTTGAGCTCCACCCCAGTTGAGGGCCAGTGCCAACTTGCTAGCCGGTGAGTAAGGCTATTTTGGACCTTCCAGCTGTCCCTGAGCCCAAGCCAACACCATGAGAAGCAGAAGAACCACTCAACACCATCACAGATAATAAATGGTCTTTATTTTAAGCCATTAAGTTTTGGTATCGTTTGTTACATTACAATAGATAATTGACACACATATGAAAGTTAAACATTTTATTTTTACTTTAACCTCTGAATAAGTTTTAATCTGTCAATACTTTGATGAGGCCACCACCTTGTCTTTCAGTGTGTGCAGTCCCTGAAAAAGTCGAGTCAACTTTGTCACATGTACCACAGCCAACGTGCAGCACCTGCCATCTCCACTATTTCTTTAAGATGGAACAAGAATTTAAAGACTTCTGCGGAGCAATTTTTCTGGATGTTTATGATTTTTCTCCCTATACTTTAACAATTCTCTCCAATCCCTAATTTGATGGCAATTTTCTTTTTGTGACCTGTCTTGAGACCTTCCAAAGCATTTCAAATTAGTTTACACAGAAACTACAATTCTCTTTTGCATTCATGTTTCATATATTTTGTGTAACAATTCACTAAATTATGCAATTACAATTAAAACATACAACAGACCTAAAAAGATTTAGGGACAAACCAGGAACTCTTGATAAGCATATAGGTCAACTGGGAACAGAAAATCACAGGTATTCTAGAGAGGATCCTATCAGCCCTAAGCATTCATGATGCTGTGAGCACAGACAACATTTTTTATAGAAGAAATGGATAGGTTAAAGTCGGAAAAAGTTAGGTAGGTGAGTGGATAAGACCTGCCTGGCTTAGATCTTCTAGAAGTCTTTTGTTTCATTCATAGATTTATACAAGATATACTTTATCAGTCTTGAAGTAAGCAGAACAAAAGAGAACACAAAGACATAAAACATATATATGAAGAAAAATTACCCCATATGGATAAACTTTACTCATCATTAGAAATAAAAACAATTATAAATTGTTTAAAAAATATTTTCAGATAAAGGCTTTCAGAAAGTAAACTCATAAAATTATATAAACAAATACAACAAAATGCTTTAAAGACTTCATATCATTATCCTTCACTTCTGGTTAACCAGAAGACTATCCAAAAAGAAGTAGAACAAAAAAAGAGAAAGGTTTTAGGCACTTAAATACATGTGAGACATGCTACAGATGAAAGACAAATGGGATTATTTCTGCTATTTCTGCAGTTTCGCTGCAAACAGTTGAGTACTTAAACATAAGAACTTCTGATCATGTTCCCCGCCTCTGGAAGTGGGGAAACAGCTGAGCTAGGGAAGGGACTGCTTGGTTTGAAATCATAAGGACCATTTCCACAAATAAAACCAAGAATGTGATTTTTAAAAAGGGGAACAAAGAAAAGACATTTTCAAGTGTGCTTTCTTATTTCTGCCAGTTCTAACACCTCTAAAAATGTGTGGGTATACCTATATCTTTATCCAAAGTTTTGCAAATCAATACTAGATCGTATGGGTATGGATTAGCAAGCAGACAACCAAAGGGAATAAAAACTCTTCTTGGGTACACCTGGTTGTATGGCAGTAGTGCTGCTGGGGACACTTCTTTCGATACAAGAAGTGAAAATAAGCACCATTCAGTCTCACTGTGGATGCAATTTACAGTGAAATGCCAACCAAAAAAGTATTTAAAGAAAAGCAACATAAAAGTGATGATTCATTCAAAGGTTGCTTTAGGCTTAAGTAAAGAGAACTCTGAGACTAAAGCACGGAAATTTGAAAAAATGAAAATCTGTGTCAAATCTGGGAGCAAAAACAAAGGGGCTTACACTATGCCAAGTGCACACAAAACATTTAAGAATTTAAAGAGAAGTAAGACAAATGTTTAAAACTTTAAAGACAGCAAAAAAGAATTATGATCTCTCTCTACCTACTCTTTCTTACAAGTGAGAACATTTCTAAAAATCTCCTTATTCTAATTCAAACTTATATGTGGAAAAAGTATTTTATATCATGAATTACCTTCCATGTCATTCTTAGAAATCAAGTACCTGAAGAGCCACTTTCTGCAGGAAAACAAATGAGCTGTCTGAATCTGAACTGAAGTTATTAAACAGTTAACTATAAATATGCCCTACGACATACAAATACACTCAAAAGATGAACTCCAACTGTTGAGGGAATAAACCAAGGAAGCAGCATATGACACTTTCTCCCAGAGTTTTCAGTGAAGAAAAATGGAAAGAAAAGTAGGGAAAACAGTAAGGACAGTCTGGACATTAAATCTCTCACCTCTGCTTTGACGTTAGCATGCAAAGAGCTCATTTACCTGGAGACCAGATCTTGGTTTCCAACACCGTGCTCCAACAAAAGAACCAGAACTTTTTGGAATGGCTGACTCCAGGACTGGGGCAAGGAAGACGTAAAATGACTCTGGGGCATCTTGTAAGTGCAACAAGTGAGGAAATGTATATAAAAAAAAAAAAACCAAAAAGCCAATGGGAGCATGTTAAAAGGACACAGGAGGAACTGAGAGAGCTGTCACTGGGCAAAGGTAGAACAATCTGAGCAACAAAATAAATGACAAAGTGCTGGATTATAATAATGAATTCATGAGTCCATACTGATATGAATAATTACTATATAAATGAACAGGAGAAAAAACAAATCCATACAGAAAAAATTCAAATATTTATATAGCCAAGTGACCATGGTTAACATCCTCAGTGTTAAGTCATGTTGAGAGCAGGTGCCCTGTTATGGTGAGAAGGGCACTTCACCTCTTTGGTCATCCTCCCAAAACCCATAACTCCAGTCAAACCATGAAAAAAACACCAGCCAAACCCAAATTGAAGAAAAGTGCATAGAACACCCGACTGGCACCACTTAAAGCTGTTAAAGTCATCAAAAAAAAGTCTGAAAAACCGTAACAGCCAAGAGGAAGCTAAGAAGGCATGATGAACAAATATAATGTGCTGTCCTCGATGGGATCTGGGAACAGGGTAAAAAACATTAGGAAACATTAATGAAATTGGAATAAAGTACAGAGCTTAGTTGTGACAAAAGTACACAGTACCATAAGATTTAACAAGAGGAGAAACTGGGCACAGGATACATGGAAATTCTTTGTGCTTTCTGCAACTATTCTAAAATTAAAAGTTTATTCAGAAATTAATTAAGAATGCTAAATGGACACCTATTCCATGACAATGCTGAAGAAATTTGGTGTTACTATACAGGTACAAAAGACTAAGAGCCAGGACTAAATGAAAATGTAACATTAATTATAAAACTAAAGCCATTCTTTGTCAACATAGCCAATGATTGTGGTTATAAAAGAATTTTTAAATGGCAGGTGAGGAAATCCTACAAATGGTAGGTGAGCAACTTCTAAAACTGGGATATGCATCAGATTTCTATTTATGTTTTTCATGAGCTATATAACTTGTTACACAGTAATAAACAATTTTCATTATAACAGTGTAACTACCACCTTAGGCACTGAGGCACTGAATACTGACCATCTGCCAGGCCCTGTGCTAAACAACCTACATAATCTCATTTAATCCTTGACAGAGCCTATGGCCCCATTTTGGGAAAGGATACTTTGCCCAGATGGCCCATTCTTGTTGATTATGAGAATTCTCATGCTCTCATTAACAGATGCCTATCGCATGCCAGGTACCCAGACACTCTACCAGCGCATGCCGCTTAGTCTTCCCAACGCTCCTGCAAGAACTATCACAGCCCCTAAATTGCAGAAAAGGAAAAACAGCTGCAAAGGTAACTTGTCTGCTCTGGACAGGAAGTGTCTGGGCAGAACTGGAGTTCTGGACCCTCCCACCCTTAGCCCACGCCTCACTCCTAGGTCACTGTGATGTCTGCCCTCTCCCAAAGGCAGGCACAGAGGACTACTTCCCCCATGGAATGAGGTCCCTACCTGCTGGAGAAAAAGAAGAAGTGTGAGGGACAGTTCAGGGACCAAGTTCCCTGCCCAGCTCTGGGGCTCCCACCTTGGGTGAAGCCTTTTGGCCACTCTAAGTCTACATTTCCTCACCTGTTGCTCTCAGTAAGACACTCGGGCCTGTGGGGGGCACAGAGTGGCTACAACTGGAATGAGGAAAAAAAAAAAGTGAGAATTTTGTTTGGCCTACTCATTTCTGCATATCAAACAAAAGGTACAACTCGACTCTCTCTCCTTCAGGGAGCTACCTACCTCCCCTACCAAGCACAGCGATACCCTGTCTTCCCTGCAACACCCGTTTACCACTCCTCTAACAGAGCGCACTCATTAGATCAGGCTGCTGCTTCCAGTTCATGTACATCTGTGTGTGCTGATGTCGGAAAAGAGCATAAAGCTACCCACCAGAGGGACAGAAAAACAGGCTTTTTAAATCAGAGACAAGTTATTTGGAATTAACAACAATTAACTGAGACTGGACTTTTGTGTAAGAGGTGAGACAGAAGATGACATAAAATTTTTAAATGTAAGTTATTTCATTCACCTTTGGTTTTTTGTTTATTTAGTTATTTATTTACAGTTGAAAACACACATTGGCTGTTTCATACTTCACTGTGTGTGCCTTTGTGTCAACTACACACTAGATCATTCAGCCCACAGTGGCCCCATTGGACAAGAGCTGTGCTAGGGGTTGAGGGAAACACATGGCTGAACAAGAGGATCACCACTCCTGCCTCCTGAAGCTTTCAATCTACAGAAAGAACGAGAAATCCAGCACACAAGCACATACACAAGCCTTTAAAGTGTACTTCTTCATTATGCTGTGAAGGAAGATTACAAAACTGACAGGAACTAGCCTTAGACAATCGGTAGGATGATTACAAAAAAGACACCTTCAAAGAAGGTGCACTGAAATGGAAACTCAAAAGCTCTGAAGGCACAGACCAGAAGGAGGAGGGGGAAAGTGGCTGAGACAGAAGAGCCCACAGCTTATGTGAGAGACGAAAAGGCCACAATGCCCCAGAGCGGGGGGCAGAGAGCAGGAGCACCCACAGGGCAGGCATGGTCTGACGCCACAAGCCCTGCATCCCAGGGCAGAGACAGAGCGGCAAGGGCAGTAAGCAGGGGAGGGGCAGGAGGGCACCTAGCTTTCTCTTCTAAGGATTTCCCACATCACCTTACACGATCAGACAGGCATAAAGATACATACAATTTTGACTTTGTCACACACAAGGCTTCTCAGCTATTCATTCTTAAAGTCAACCTAAAGATCTATTCTGTCTCTACTATTCCAACAAGCAAGAACAATTCACCTGCCAGGAGCCAACAGAGGGGAAAAAAAGAATGGTTCACTTAAGAGGAACAATGCCTCTAGGAATTATGAAATCCTTAAAAATGGCAGGGTAACATCTAAGAAACAGACACTATTCAACATCAAAGATGTAATTAAAGACACACACACAGTCTGTCTCATGAAAAGTATAACTTTTTTCTAATTAAAAGCAATGTAAACTGGGGGAAATTTTAAATAAATCTAAAAAAATTTAGGGGAAAAAGCTCCTATTTTTAATTTTATACTTTTCTTCACTGAGGAGAACATAATTGGTAACTGTGGTTGCATACATAAGGCTAATGTGAAATTTACGGGAAACTTGGGGCCTGAAGTCCTGTGTATTCCAAATATAAATACCACTTACGGTTTCAGAAAATAAATGTCTCACAGTATATAATTAAATGTAACACGCACAAAATATAGGGAATAAAAAAAATGAAGTACAAAACTGTATTACTTTCTATCTCAATCATGGGGATTATGAGGCCCCTAAAACTGAATGTAAATTTTAATCATGTGCATTTTTGGAGTCAAGAGTCCATAGTTTTATCAGATTCTCAAATGTAGTCTTATTCCAAAAAGGTTAAGGCGCACTGCCCTAGACAATATCTACCACATATTTAGCAGGATTATCCTTTCAAAATATCCCATCTTAACATATACTAGACAGACAGTCAAAGGATAAAGGTATTAGATGCATAACTAACTCAAATCAATACTCAAGCTACAAGGATGCTTCCACACTAGGCAAGAAAAATCTCCCTCCTGACCACATACACCGGCTTTGCACAAAACTGACTTAAATCACATAAATGTCAAGAAGTTAACCAAATAAGACAGCAGTTTTCAATCTTTTGTGACACTCTGTTGTTTTATGTTTGGAATGACACTGTCCTCCATACTCCCTGTAAAAGTGGTTAATTAAAATAAACTAACATTTAATTTAACAACAGTTAATTCAAGGATGAATAGAAAGATCCTTAAATGGGTCATAACCAGGGCTACAACTAAATACAATAAAGGCAAAGCCTTTGCGGGAAAAAAATTTAAGCAAACATGGAACACAATGGTTTGGTGAATGAGAGAAAAAGGAGAATGTTTCATGTAATACAATAATAGAGATGTGAAAGAGAAGAAAAAATATTACAAGAATAAAGTTATTTCTAAGACTGACATACGAGGGTAGAAACCATGGAAGAACAAGAGTTTAAGTAGCGATTTTTCAGCAATGATGGGGCTCACTGAACAGTTTGAATCTACAGGCTTATATTGTTTATTAAGTGTGAAATATTTACAGCCATTATTTCTTACAATATTTTTTTCAGGTCCCCCCTTGCCCTCCTCTTTCGGGAACTCCAAGTACAGATACGCCGAGTGCCTGATTTTATCCCATGTCACTGATGTTCTGCAAATTTTTTCTCATCTGTATAGTCTCTGTACTGTATTTTGCACAGTTTCTATTGCTATGTCCACAAATTCAAAAAATTTTTCTAGTATCTATTCTGTTGATTATCCCATTTGGTGTATCTGTCATTTCAGATTTCGTATTTTTCATCTTCAGAAGTTCCATTTGGGTTTTTTAAATATCCTTTAATTTTTGCCAATGTTCAAGTTCTCCTTTAAATACTTAAACATAATTCAATAATAAAAAGACAAATAACCCAATTAAAAATGGAGAAAGGATCTGAGTAGACATTTCTCCAAATAAGATATACAAGTATCTAACTGAAAGATGCTCGCCACCACGAGGAAAATGCAAATCAAAACCACAGGCCAGTACTTTACACCCATTAGGATGGTTAATCAGAAAGTCAGATAATAACAAGCACGTGTAAGGATGTGAAAAGATCAGAACTCTCATACACTGCTGGTGGGAATGTCAAGTGGTGCAGTCACGTTGGAAAATATATGATCCAGCATATCAGACTCCTAGGTGCACATGTGAGAAAAATGAAAACACATGTCCACACAAACACTTGCATAAACACCTGAATGTTTATAGCAGCATTACTCATAACAGCCCAAAGGTAGAAACAACCCAATGTCTTATCATGTGAGGAATGGATAAGCAAAATATAGCACCTGCATCTAATGGAGTATTATTCAGTCAAATAAAGGAATGAAGGACTAATACATGGTACAAGGTAGATGAAACTTGTAAACATTATGCTAAGTGAAAGAAGTCAATCATAAAAGACCACATATTATATGATTCAATTTATATTAAATGTTCAGAATAGGCAAATATACAGAGAGAGAAAGTAGATTAATGGTTGCTTTAAGCCTGGGAGGGATGGGGGTTGTGAGGTGGCAAGAGCTAAAGGCTAGAGGGTTTCTTTCTGAGGCGATTAGGATGTTCTAAAATTGACCTGGTGATGACTGCACGAATCTTGAGCACACTACAACAGCTGATCTGGGCACAGTAAATGGGTGAATTGTATGATATATGAATTACATCTCAATAAAGCTACTTTCTTTCCACCCCTACCCATCTTCCTTTTTTTTTTTTTCTTTTTTTTTTTTGAAGCAGTTACCTCAGATATGAACTAGGGACCTCTTGGTTTGCAGAAAGCTATTTTTAAAAAATAAAAAGTAAAGGCAAGCAAGATTCCTCCTCCTGTAGTTCTCTTACTCTCCAAGTAAATTCCAGTCTCAGTTAGAGGACTTTCTGATAGCCTAGAGATGGAACACTTAATTCAACTATACATACTGTTAAGGTCAGTACAAGCTTTTAGCACCATAATACAAAAAAACAAAGAGCTATCTCATCTGTTCATTTCTTTAAGAAATTGTGAACAGCAACAAATCTGGGAAACTATACGGTACAGATCTCTACATAACCAAATTAACTCATTTTAATCATCTATTATTCAAATTCTAAAAAAATTAATTTGAAAAAGCACTAGCAAACAAGCAGAATTTGAAAGGAAGGCAATCCTATTTCTAAAACAAGGGGAAATAGGGATCTAATGACAGGTTCTACATCAACTCTCCTTCAAACAGCATTTCCAAGAGGGAAGCTCTAGGAGGCAGGGGTACAGCGCAGCGGTAGAGCACGTGCTTAGCATGTACAAGGTCCTAGGTTCATCCCCAGCGCCTCCATTAAGGGAAAAATTTTTTAAAAAAGGAGAGCTCTTACCAGGTAAGATGTGGTACACACCCAGTGATGGAAAAAGGAGTAGAAATCTTACATAAGGATCCTAAAAGAAAGGACATTCCTCTGTCTTTTATTAGCTCACTAATTCTCAGAAAATGAGAACATATAGAGAATACAAAGGAAGAGGTGCCAATGACCAGTAAAACTGCTAAAAGTCTTATCAGCGATAATTCATTGAATTAACTCTTATTCATTCCATCAACAGATACTCAGCCAGTATCCACTATATGTATGGCTATTAGAAAAAGATTTACAGTGATGTAAAAATACATAAAATCTATATTATAAATTATGATATTTTTCCAGGAAATACCACAGAAAATGGTATTTATGGCATTTTTCCAGAAAATGAGTCTGAAATTATTTTTCCTTTATTTCATGTGTCTGACTTCCTAGATCTAAAGAAATGTAAGAAAATTTAAAAGAAAAGATTTAACTATGTGAACATTTAAAACTTCAATATGTAAAAAGATAATAACTAAGTCATAAAACTGGAGAAAAGACAATGTCCTTAATTTATAAAAGATTCATCAAAATGGCAAGAAAAACCCTAGGATACCAACAGGAAAATAAGCAAAAACTACAAAAGATAATTCACAAAATAAATTCAAATTGCAATAAAACATGAAAATAATTCCACCTGTGCTAGAAACCAGACACTCAAGTTTAAACAAGACAACCCTTTCTGGACTATTAAGCTAGCACAGACTTCTAACACTCAAAGCTAAGAAGCTGGTGAGGTAAGCACTATTTGTGGCCTGAACATCTGTATGATCTTTTCAGAAGAAAATGTTTAGCAATAGATATTGAAACTCTTAAATGTGTTCAAACTCCTTTTAAATTCCACATTCAGGAAAGGATTTTACATGAGCAGAAGAGCGGACAGAGTGGTCTATCAACAGGTTCACTGCAGTGCTGTCCCGAGCAGTGAGACACCGGTGGTAGCTCGAATGGCTTATGGTATAGCTGTAAAATGGAATATGATAGGGACATTTTTGTTTGTTTGTTTGGGGGGAGGTATTAGGTTTTTTTATTTGTTTATTTATTTACTTATTTATTAATGGAGGTAGTGGGGACTGAACCCAGGACTTTGTGCATGCTAAGCACACACTCTACCACTGAGCTATACTCTCCCCCTAATAGGGCCATTTTTAAATGACCTTTTAATATTTTTACTAACATGACTAATGCTCACAATATGTTCAGATAATATATCATGCCCACCTCAGCCTAAAGGTAACTCTTCCCACCCCTGTATAATTTACTTGACAATGAATCATTCTTGTGATATCTCTTATTGCTATAATAAACTATTTTTTAAATCATTCACCACATCCTTCCACATTTATGCCTAAGGAGACAGTATATAAAATAGAGGACCACAGACTCTAAAGGATGAATGAGTCCTACTCCAGGTATTCTGAACTAACACATCATTTAAAGACTGGAAATGCACACTTACTTTACAAGTTCACTGTAATCATTACATAAAACATGTTATACTACTAGAACGATGGCACACAGGGAGATGATAGATGTAAATTTATTACCATTTCTGCACCAGAGCATGAATTATGAAGTTTCCATTTACCTTATCTCTTCTCCTTAACCAGATTATAAACTCCTTAAAGACATGGCATGTCTTATATTATGTCTACATATAATAAAAGTATTATCTGCCTGGGGGGCTGTGAGAATATTTATAAGACAAGTGCCATCTGAAATGACTACAGTAGAAAAAAGAGGAAAGAGCAGTTGATATACAGGAAACTCAATCTACCAGAAGGCAGGAAGCTGAGAAAGAAGATGCTACATTCAGGAACTAGGAAGATGCTCAATGAGGATGGCGAGTCTAAGAGGCAAGGGTTTCCGCAGGACTATCTGGCCTGGAACTCAAGCTTAAAGGAGTCTCAAATCTAGCTTCTGGTGAGGAGCAAATCTGCATAGGGATGCAATGAAGGGTCTCTTCACAAAGTGACTTTAATTGAAATTCAGGGCCTCCCTAATTCTTTCTCTGAGGATCAGGACATCTTTAACTCAAAAAAGCTCCCTGGACGTAATCAAGGCTCTTAGAGGACCTGGTCATTAAGCAGAGCCCAAGTCTGCTTTACCCACCACTGGAGCCCCGTGACTTTGGTCTAGCACTGCCTGACACGGGGCAGGCCCTTGGGACGTGAGTGAGTCTACAAGGGAAATAAACAAATGGTGCAGGAGGCTTAATGAGGAAGATGGGATGAGGTATTGTGCTCTCACTGCTAGTCAGTACAGCTAAGGCTGAGTTTTTCACTCACACAGTCAGGCTAATGACTCTTCCTTTTCAGTAATTACTCCTCAATACACATGTACTCCTTTTGGTTTTCTGTTAAATAACACCTAGATATTTAAAGAGCCCAATAAAACTCAGGAGGTATCTTTATAAAGTATCATCTCAGTTCTGGGGTTGAAGCTTCATGGCAAACGTTTATGATGTTTCCGGAAGTGTTTTTCCCCAATTTACTTCTAACTTACTACTTTTTCAGATAAGTGAGTGTAATCAAACAATTTCTAAATTATTTATTTTAGTTCAAGACACGATATCCAAAACTGTGTGATGAGGGAGGGAAGAGGACTGAAAACCAATGCAGAGCTGCCACCATTTTCTTCGCCAAGTACAGAGGTTGAAAACACACAAAAACCACTGCCAGTATCATCTACAAAAATATACAATTTAACCCTGGAAAGTTAGTTTAACTCTATAGAAAAAAATCACCATACTGTCATTTTATCAATTTACTGCAGGCTGATAACTTCAGTGCCTGGCTGGAAACCTCTTACTAAAGAAGTCGATTTGATTTATGCTGTCAGAGAAACTTTCCTTAAAAGCATTTTACTTTAAACTCTTCCTAAGACTCTCCTTTCACGAGCCCATCAGGACAATGAGTGTTACTGAGTGTGGAAGCGGGTCTCCTCCTTCTCTGCACCCCGCCTTCTGCTGCTGGCTCTCACCTCGTCCTCTCCTCTCCCCAGCAGTGTTCTCTTCATTCCCCCGTGCTCCCCACCAGCACTTCCAGGATCACACACCGACCAACTCTCTAAGCAGAGGACCAGAGTGTTCGAGTTTTCATTCTGGTGGCTGCCTTAAGATATTCTAAAGATCATCCGCGCCAAACACCCCGAGGAATAAGAGGCAAAAAAAGTACAACCAAAGGCTACCGGCTCTCAGTCTTCAATAAACCCTAACTCAAAAGTTCCAGAGTGGTGAATTCAAAGTCGCTTAAAATACTTTCTATCAGGCACCTCCATGTGACAAGGTAAGTTCTTTTGTAAACTTTCCAAATAATTAAACTGATAGTGTTTGAGTATTTAACAAGGGTTAATGACAGCAAATACATTTGTGACGTATCACAAATCACAAAAGTGATCTAACCCTAGGCTTAACAGGACTGTCCAGCTTATTCGCTCTCCTTAAAATAAGGAGAAGGTGATCACAGTTACTGTAGATAGGCTAAGGAAATTAAATAAAAGCCGTTTTCATTCATTAAAAGTGAATTTTCAAAGGCTGCCTATTTGGGAAAAAAATACATACTGTTTTAAACTAATAAATCTAAAACTTTTAAAGCATATTATAGAGATAATTTCTAATTAAATGATACATATTACTTGAGACTATTCATTATGCAACTACTTTAAGAAATATTTTTAAAATACGTCATAACAAACCAAAAAATATCATAAGGATACCGTCCAATGAGAGTCTAATACAGCCACATATAAATGTAATCATTCAATTTACCAAACATCCTAGGCATCTAATGTGGCAGACCCACTACTAGGCAGTTCAGGGATAAAAAGACATCTAAAATGATATTCACTACCCTCAAGTAGTTCACAGTCAAGAGAAGAAGAAAGATGCATGAACAATTTTTAAAATATAAGTAACTAATTGGCATAAGACAGCATTCAACCTCACAAGTAATCAAAACACTGGCAAAACGTAAAAACTACCATTGTAGTGGCAAGAATAAACTCATATATTCCTCATGAAAACTGGCACAGATTTTCTGATGAGCAATTGGCAATATAAATGAAAGAGTTTTAAAACTATACATACTCCAAAAGATGGAAGCACCCAAGTGTTCACAGATGGAAGAATGGACAAACAAAATGTGATATGTACATACAACGGAATATCATTCAGCCTTAAAAAGGGAATTCTGCCACGAGCTACAGCACATATGAAGCTTGAGGGCATTATGCTAAGTGACAGAAAATGAAAGAAGTCTGTCACAAAAATACTGTATGATTCCACTTACATGAGGTACCTAAAATAGGCAGATTCATAGTGATCAGAAAGCCATTCAAATGGGGGTTATCAGGGGCTGAGGGAGAGAGAAGAGTTGTTACTGAAAGGGGCAGAGTCTCTGTTTTACAAGATAAAGAGTTCTGGAGACTTGCCTCACAGCAGTGTGAATGAATGTACTTAAACACTATGAACTGAACACTTAAAAGTGGTAACAACTGTTAATTAAAAAAAAAAAACCTGGGTGAATAAAATATACTGTAATACATTTACACAATAAAATACTTTATGGAATAAGATAAGAATAAAAGAGCCACTATCACCAAAACAACACTGTGAATCTCACAAACATCACACTGCATAAAAGATATAAAACATCCATAAGTGTCAGGGCAGCGAGCAGAGGCGGGTGGTGACCCCTGTGTGGGGGAAAAGGGGTTTCTATGCTGCTGCTCACTCCCTCTTCCTTCACATCGGCGATTGTTACCAGAGTACACTCACTTTTACATAATCAATCATGCAACACATTCCATACAGATATAAATGTCTGTGTTACCTTATACAACAATAAATACCACACAAAAATTTAAAATTAAAAAAAACCTGAGGGAACCTACCAGGTCCCACCTAATTGAACAACTGGCCTCTCTTTCTCTTTCTTCTTTGTATTATCAAATTCTGTCAAAAGCCTATCCAGTTGCCTCTGTTACATATAGTTCAATATGTAAAATTCTGTACCTTTTTTTAAGTAATAGACTATAACTAAAATATATGTATGCATACTACTTGATATCACAATTACATTCCCAGGATCTTATTCTAATAAAACATCTTGGATATACCTAAAGACTGAGCTAAAAAGAATGCTCATAACGTTCTTATTTGTAACAGCAAAAGAAATGGAAACACCCTAAAAGTCCAACAAAGGACTGGTTAGATTAATTAAGATCACAGCTTCCTGGAATAGAAACATCAGAACACACTCAATGGGAGTCGGGAGGCAGCTGCTGCACAACAGAGGTGCCCCTGGCAGAGTGAGATTTCGCCAAACACTACGTAATAAAAGTCACTGCAGCCCACTTTCCTTCTCCCCTACCCCACTTCTACCATTCCGTCTCCCTTTCACTCTTTGTGAACTTACCAGGATTCTATGGAGGATGCCAGCAGCTTCCTTCATAAATATACACCACCACATATATCACGTTAGGTTTAAAAACACCAAGACTCAAGGCTTTCCCATATTTCACTGATCTGAAAACATATCTTTTTTCCCTATGTTAACATCTCTGATATTGCCCTGCTTCCTACAACTGATACAAAAAGCACTGTGTGATAGTTTAATTGCAGCATGCTGTCCTTAGTGATATGTAAAATTATAGTGCATCTTACAACCAATGGCATCTTATATTTGATGAAATACTACTCTTTGAAAAAATCAACTTCAAGAAGTTAAATGAGTGTTAAGACAGCTAGAAATGAAGTCTATTCAAGAGCAAAAGTACCAAAATAAGTATGAACTAAAACAATTTTTTAAAAAAGGAAGAAAATTTTATTTACAGATTTTCAGAGCTTATAGGATTATGTCCAGATATTTACAATTAAATAAACTACCTCAAACTATCTAATACAAATTAAGACACTCAATGTTTATTAAAAAACACAATGAGTTGGGCACTTACACACATCACTTGTGACAACTGTTGAATTTTACCTGAACCCTGAGTCCCAGAAGAGAGCAGTAAGAAATCCCCCCACCCTTTGTGTTCCAAGAAATGGCTAACCTAAAAGGCCACCACGCCCCCGCATATTGTGAGATAACACCTGCCTCCACCTTTGTCCGCATATCCCATGTTTCTCCCTCTTCTGAGACATTCTCCATCAATGAACATACTGCATGAGCCTGAATATTATGTCCTTGATTATTTAAGAGCACAAAAACGTCTCATTTACAAAAGGTTCTTTATAATCATGCTACTTCCTATGTTTACTTTTAAAAATCTTTACTGTCACTTGGTTAAATATATAGCCAAGTATTGTTTCTTAGTAAACGACGATCCTATCTGTGTTCAAATCTCCTGCCAACTTTTAATATTTTGCCTTCCCAAAATCATATCCTAAATGGTATCTCTTACAACTAAACTGTCTTTGAGATTTCCCAGAGGGCCCTTAGAAAATCACAAAGGATTTGTTCTTTCACCTTGTAAAAGAAGAGGTGCTAGAAATAATTAGGTTTATTTGATGTGTTACTATTGATGAATTATCAAATCAGAAGCAATGCTTAGCCTTCCCTCGGTTAAATTTGTATGGGTCAGATATTATAAATATTTCAGAAACGTTTTGCTATGATGGGATTCTAGAGAACTGCCAATGCCCTCACTGTCCATGGCACGCTTATTTATCAGAGTGCCAGAGCTGCTCTGCTGAACAGGAGGCAACTGCACAGAGTTCTCAGGCATAATTCAGTCATGTATTTTATGTGTTCAGTTGCTCACAACTTCTTTAATTTGAATCTAGGATCTTCTAGGCCAGTGGTTCTCAACTGAAACTTCACATCACTTACCTATGAATTTTTATTATTATACACAATAATAGGACCTATTCTAGACACAGAATCCCTTTATTTGATATTCTTGATATATTCTCAGTATATTCTAACTATATATTTGATATATTCTTGGTATATATCAGAACTATTATATATCTGAAGATCTTTTTTTCTCTATAAAGATTACATGTTTTCCATTTTCATAAATTAGATACAATATCTATTTTCTTGACAACAGAGTTAATCATTATGTTTATAAATATTTTGTCTAAAAATGTTTTGGATTGACTTCTAGACTGTTTTTTATGTCACAGAAACAACCAAGTTTTCTTATCAATTGCCTTAATCTTATAATCAATCTTCAATGGATCTTTCACTTTTGAAAGTTACCAGTCATAAATTAACCAGAGCCACTTTAAGTTTTCCATCACTACAGACAGGCTTTGTTTTTCTCTGCTGCTTCCCTGAAAGCACCTGCCTTCAGCTGCAGGCCAGGTTGCCTGTCTTCAACAAAAATGGGCCATCTCAGGGCCCAGGGAAAAAGACTCTTCCAGGTACTTTCAGATACTGGTTTCTGATGCTATGTTTAAACAACTCTGAAATCATGCCAGTGGACTGAGTTGGGATTTACACAATTCTAGTCAAGAAGATGGATTTCCAAGACTGCTGACCAAACATGGAGTGGAATTAAGACTTACATAGGACTGAAGGAACTGATGAAGGACAACTATGGGTTTTGTTTGGAATACTGCTACTGTGTTATGTTTTATTTCCTGGAAAAAATAAAACTCTTCTATCTTAAGCTATTTAAAAGTCATAATAATTAGACTATTCTCTTGTAAATGAAATTGTCAAGAGCATTTTTTTTCACACTGGTATGAATAAAACTTAGTACCTTTCTAGAAAGAAATGCGGCAACATGTCCCAAGAGACTTAAAACTCTGAATATTTTATGGCCTGAACTGAAATAATGTAAAATACTGAAAAACTTACATACAGATTTTTACCAAGTCATTAATTATAAGTGGAAACATATATATTATAAAGTAATTCAAGAACAATTAAATTACAGTGTACTCAGAAAGGAATATTGTTTGTCACTAAATATGTTTACATCATGGGATAATGCTCATGATATGGCAGTTTCTAAAGATAAACTATATTGGGGGGATATGTATATATATATCACACACACACATATACAAAGCCCAAGGAAAGAAACATACCAAAATGTTAATGGTAACTATTTTTAGACTCTAGGATTATGACTGGCTATTTTCTTCTGTATACTTTTCAGGTTTTTCAGATTTTTCCACAATTGACATGTTGCTTTTATAATCAGAGAGATTTCTAACCGATTTAGTTGTATTAACCAAATAAATTTCATTCACTTTTCTAAGGCTGCAACTAGATCAACTTGAAAGGTATTACTCTTAAACATAATGTACATTTTAAAAAGTGAACAGTATTAATCTAATTTGTAAAGACATGTCAAGTTAAACTAACAACAAAAAAGAAGTTTCAGAGAAGAACGACTGAGCTATGCCTACTGACCTAAAGGAGTCATTCAGTCTGTAGGGTTACACTTCCGATTCAGTAGCACGATTTGTAACCCTCGAGCCAGAATTCCAAACATGTTCAGGAATAATATACAAAATAAATCACAATTGAAGCAAAAGAGGGAATTTGGAAAAGCCAGGTCCCAAAATCCTCTTTCCTCCTTCTATGAATTGAAGCAAAAGAGGGAATTTGGAAAAGCCAGGTCCCAAAATCCTCTTTCCTCCTTCTATGAATTCAACAGACACAGGAAAAACAAATGTTTCTTGAATTAAGATCACTGCAGCTACTTTAAAATATATCTAGCCTCAAAGCATATTTGATGCTTTCTTACGAAAATTATGATGGACTTCCCCCTTTTCACTTTAAATGAAAAAAGAAAAAGAAAAGAGAAATATAATGATAGCTAATGATTAATGAACACCTCATATAAAAAGCTATTATCCCATTTAATCTTAGTAGCAACCTAGGAAGTAGGTACTATTATTATTTGTTTTTCAAATGAGGAAACTGAATCTGAGAGACGTTAAATAACTTCCCCCAAATCATAGGCTAGTAATCAAAAAGTAAGAGTCAGAGCTTGTCTGTCTAGTACCAAAACCTTTGTGGTCTCACCAATATATTCACTGCCTCCTCCATTCAACAAGTATCTACTGAGAGCCTTCCAATCATTAGACACTGTGCCAGGAACTGGGACCTAAAAGTAAGCCAAACAACCACATCCCTGCCTTCCTGGACTCTGATGTCTACTGAAGGCAAGACACAGTAAACAAACACACAGATCATCACAATGGTGACGTGTGAGTGGATGGTCGAAAACCACAGGGACTAGAAGACTTATAACAGGGGGACTTGATCCAATCCCTGGTGAAGGGGTACAGGTCAAAGGATGGCTGACCCTCAAGTAAGCTTAAGAGAAGACCAGGAGCAGGAGGAAGCATTAACAGGATAAAGAAGGAGGGCAAAAGATAGCACCCCAGGTCATCCTTTTCTTAAAAATATACTTCACAGCGGGGAAAACTGCTGCGCGCACACACACACACACACACACACACACACAGCAGGGGAGAATGGGTCCCTTTTTTTCTTTTCTTAAGGACTGCTCTATTGGAAAAAAATTTTAAATATATGTCAGTGTTTCAGAGAAAAATGAACAAATTATCTAAAGTACTCATATATTCTAATCCCAATTTTACTCTAAAATTAATATTAAATTTTAAACTCATCTTTATAACTCTTGTGTTTAAGGACAGGCAATCAAGAGAACAACCTTGAGAGACAAGGATAAGATGCATTCTCATTCCTGCCTTTGGGAAACACGCTGTTTTTAAGGAAGAAACGTTCAGAGCCTGGTATCGCCTAGCTTCTTCAAGATGCCTCCTCATCACTTCGTGGATACGTAGTATGCTTGTTCTCCTGACTCAGTCTCAAGGGACAAAGTACAATAGCATATTTTTTTAACTTTGGTAGAGCCGTGTTTTTCAAAGTGAGGGTCACAACTTACTTGCGGGTAATAAAATCAATTTAATGGGTCACAATGAACAATATTTTGTAATAGAAGAGCACAGAACAAGAATTATCAGAGTGTATCATATATTACAAGGTCAAACACTGCTTCATAAATTTTTATTTCAGTTATACAGGATCCGCAGTGTTGTAAAATAAACTTGTTACCATGGGTCACAATCACAGCCAGAATTTAAATGTCACCACCACAGGACCGAAATCACAGTCTTACTGCCTACTTGATCTAAAGACTGAGCGCAGAAAAGATTAACTAAAAATCTCTAAAAAGGTTTGAGCACTGGCTCTTTAATCTGTGAACTTGAATAGTTTCACAGGAAAAAAGTTGTGTACAATGAGTTTGGGGGAGATTTCAAGGTTGATGGGGTTTTTTGCATTTTTTTCTCCTGAAGACGAGTCTTTCATCACTGCTCCATCCTGTAAAGCCCCATTTATCCAGAAAACATCCTCCTCCACAGTTGGTATGAGGGCCTGAGCCGGCGCTGGGCTGGGCAGGGCGGCAGCTGAAGACCCTCACAGGAGCACAGTGTGACCAGAAGGGAAAGGGAGGCAAGAACCTGGAGACCTGGGTCCTTGGCTGTTACCTTGAGGAAGCTGCAGCCTCTGCAGGCTGGTCTTCTCACCTCTAAAATTAAGGGCATGGCCCAGATGGTCTCCGAGCTCCCTCCAGCTCTAACCTCCTATAAGTCTCTAAGCAAAGGCTGGAAGCTGGACTCAGTGAGTATTAAGAGTCCCACCACCCACAGGACTTGGCATTAGGAAGTGCTTAACTCCTGATGTGCCTAAGAACTAAATACCTAAATATTCAAAACATTAATTCTAAGTGGGGAGGGTATAGCTCAAGCGGTAGAGCACATGCTTAGCATGCATGAGGTCCTGGGTTCAATCCCCAGTACCTCCTCTAAAAATAAATAAATAAGCCTGATTACCTCCCCCAACAACAACAACAACAAAAAACACTAACTCTAAAAGTCTTGTGAGAAAACCAAGTTACACCTACACTTTTATGCCTCGCATAAAAAGACTTTAGAATTTTTAATGGTACAATTAAAATAATGCATGTATTAAGTCTTCTACCAAAATATTTCCACTGAAAGACTAAAAAGGTTGACAATTTCTATTAATTTTACATCTCTAAACTAGCTGTCCTCTGACAAGCCCTGTACAGAACACTCTACAGTTCAGCAGTATCCTCAAATAGCCTGCTCACATGCAAAAAAAAGCTCCACTGAAAACATCAAATCTGATCAGCTTTAAAGCTTAGTATCCACTGTTTTACACAGAAGGCTTATTTCTTCTGAAATTATGCTGAAATGAAATCCACTTATGAAATGCTTTTGATAGAATGCCTAATACATTCTGAATAGCTTTCCCTGCTACTCTATAAACATTTGGCATCCATATGATCCAAATTTTATGATATGAGCCAAGTATCATGACTAATACTTCTACTGATGTCTGCAAAATATGACAAATGAATGTTCTTACAGGTTAAAAACAAATTTTCATTTGCCTATGCCGTTAGTGAATAGACATCTAAAAGCAACTTGCACTCTGTTACACTAGTGTGAGGTCTGTGGGAAATACAAGAACATACCTACCACACCTACTTTCCAGAGAAATGTTCTTTTTAAAATACAGCGGTTTCAACCATGCCTTTTAAAAAGGGGAAACATCTTAACAAAACAGACATGTTGAGAATACAGTTATACATCTAAATAATAGTTCTAGGAACACCAAGACCACTGCAGGGCAGGGTCTTTGTCACTGCTGATGCTGCCTCTCAACTACAAACTCCGCTATCCAGGATGAACTAAATAATTAAAGAAAACCAACTGGATATAGTCAGCTCAGATAGGTCATATATACTAAAAATAAACTTTAAAACAGAAAATTTAAGTTAATTTAAAATCTGGCAACAACGTTCTCTTTATATAATATATAGAATCATCTATTTCAATTTTACTAACAATTCAAAGTAAAGAGACAAATTTATAAACGTACAAGAATTTGGCCACTCTAGCTTTTTACTGTAAAATAAAAACATGTAACTTTCATTATAAAAAATGGTAGGAAAAAAGCAGTAATATATCCTTTCAGTCTTTTTTTCTAGACACATATACACTGTTTTAATGTGATCACACTAAGTACAAGGATTTTAAGAAGCCCAACTCAGATTACTAATAGTTTAAGCAAAAAGAATTTATTAATTCACATATTGAATCAAGAGAAAAATGGGGGTGAATGTAGCATAAAAGGAAAACTAGCCAAAGACCTCTTTCGGCCTCTCTGCTTTTCTCAGGGGGTCAACGTCACTGTCTGAAACCAAACCACTGCTCTATGAGATGGTGACTATACACTTCAGGGAGCTAGCTCTAGGCTCAGGACTCCACAGTACACATTTCGGTTACCAAAAAGAGCTTTTCTGTCCCCCAGCTCCGACTGAAAAATCCTAGGAGAGAACTCCAATGGCCGGCTGGCACCAAGTGTCCACCCCTAGAGCCGGAGTGTGTAAGAGGGCCGCTCCAATATGTACCTCGGAGCTAGAGCCGCGAGGGGGTGGCCCTGAGGACAGGGAAGACAGAGGCAGGCCAGTCACAGCTGGGGAGAAACACACACAAGCTGAGCAGCTATCTCAAGTCTCAGCCACCACCTTCTGCAAATGCTGTTTGAGAATCTGGCCTTTTCGCTAAACACGGTGGGACGTACATATACATCAGAAGTACTTAGGAATCTTGTTAAAAGTAGTCAGGTCCCACTTACCTGAGGACTTATTCAGAAGGACTTATATCATGAGCACTTTCCCATGCCACTGAATATTCCTTAAAACATTGTTTTTAAGAGCTGCACAGAATTTTCATGTGGGTCTGAGTTTTTAAAATTTAATTTTATGCCTTAAATCCAGAAAAACCACATACCATTATGATCTTTTTTGAACACAATACTCATAAGAGTCAACAAGCATTTTATGAAAGCACCACCACTGACATCCCTGCCACACCTTTTTCGGAAATGAAGCCAAAGGGTTCCTTGTGGGGAGGGGTGCGGGGGGGGGGGATTACGGGGAGGGTGGGGACAGTCAGGTGATCCTCTGAGATGCAGCATTAGTGAAAACCTACCACTGATGGTCTTTTTTTAAATAAATGTCTTTTAGGGACAAGGATACAATATACCTCAAAGTAAAGCAGGAAAAGCAAGGCCTGTCATAATCTAATTAAAGTAAGACTGAAGATTAAAAACAAACCCGACCAACTGAGGGAAGTTAGTGACGACAGAAGAAAAAGCAGCCTGTGTGAAGTTTGGGGAAATGAGAACCTGAGAGTGACTCTGTCACAAGTCTCAGCCTAGGGCAGGCGGTACGCCTGGTGGGGATGCCAGCCAACCTGGTCTGTTCACATTAGTCACTAAGATCATTCAACTAACTTCCCTGGAGGATATCACGCTTACCAATCTCTTAATTATACTTCACAGGCAAGAGAATACACGGGCCCACCAGGTACAACGCTGAGGAGGCGCTGGAGCCCAGGACCTGGACCCTGCTTCCCTTATCCCACCCAGGGAATGCCGGCTTGTTAAGACCCACAGCAGTCACTGGCCAAACTCGCTTTTCTGACATCTCTTCCACTTTCCCTTTAAAGAAATTATTTCCAACAGCCTACTGACTGGCAGCAGCAAAGTGTCTTTACAAAGAATACATACCACCTGGTCAAATGAGAAGGCTGAGACAACAGAATGCTATGAGTAAAAACGACAATCATTGAGGAATGAGGAATTATTAAGTAAGAGGAAGTTAGTAAGGCAAATGTATCCACTAAGCAATCAAGACCTTATATCCCCATATTTCAGCAGAGCTCAGAACAAGACCTACAAGACACCAAGAGAACACATGTGAAGGAAGTAGAAGCAACTTCTAACAACATGACAATTAGAGGGAACCGCAAAGCCCTTCCTGCGAGACAAGCTGTCCCCATTTCAGAACATGAAGGGGATTCTGCCATCACTGCAGCCTTTGTGACTGCTGGTGGCCACTGCTTCTCTGCCTAAAGGCACCGCTGCCAACGGTCTCTCCCTTGTAAGGGTCTCAAGCTGCACCCATCACTGAGGCTGCCAGGAGAGCCAGCAGCTGCACCATGAGGTAGATTTCGCTAGGGAGAATACATAGGTGACATTCAATGTCAAGACTGAAACAAGTACACTCCAAGGGGACATTCAAGGTGAGAGAGAGATCAAATAACCTCGGAGGGATAGGATATTCAAGTAATATTTCAGTATGAAACCCATTTTTTCAAATGAATTTATAAGAACCGCATTATACAAAGGAAATAATAAAGTCACTGGTTAAAAATAGTTATTTTTAAGTTCATGTCACATGTACTTTACAAGGTCAATAAATGAGAACAATGAGGCTATTTTTAACATACACATTTTAAATGAAAGCTTACAGTAGACAGGAACAGTCTCATGTCAGCCTCAATATCCAAGATCTGTGTTTTTTTAAGTGCAGATTCAAGATATCACAAAAGTAAATTGCTACAAATTAGTTTTAATTGCTCTCCTTATAATCTCAGGATCCTCCTACAAATGACCCAAAAGCTTGGAAAAAAAATTACAAGGAATGCTTATTTCTAAGTTTAATCACTAACAATTGCTACTCTTATCATGAATTATTTATCAAAAATAAAGACAAGTATCCATGACTGACTAACAAGCAGTAAAACTCTAAGAGCACTATCACCTCGCAACCTGTTTTGTGTTCCTCGGTCATTGCATAACTCTCACGTCAGCACGCACTGAGCAGATGTGCTGGGCTGGCACCTGCCGCAGTGGCGCACTGGCCAACATGTGCAGGCCTGCTCTCTACAAAAGATCTGTGCCCTAGAACAGCCTTCCTAATCAATGACACACTGACCTGAAGTACATGAACAAAGATGGCAGACAAAGCTTTATTCTGGTCTGTCCCCCAAACCAGTTAACCCAGTAGCACAAGTCACATCATTGGTCTCTAATGTGTTAAACTGTGGCAACTAGCAAATTTTGAACATGCATGTTGAGCTTCTTTAAAATGGTTAAAAACATAAATAAAAGAAATTCAAATAAGCAATTGCAGAATCCCTGAAGTATCTGTTACTAATGATCTACAGTAAGTTGGTCAGAGGTCAGCTCTGTATGTTGAAGAAGTGGTGGTGACAATGAGGACGTCTAAAAGAGATAACAACAGCTTTATCAGATAGTACTTCACAGATTTGCTATTGTAAAATTAACTGCAATGTTGCTGAGAAAAATATTACTAAGATCTTCTTGTTCCGAACACTGCTGTTCACTTAAAGTTGGATGAAGCCCATTATCCTGATCCATTTCTACTATAACAAAGACAGAAACCTGGCTGAAAAATCAACATTTCTTTTTATCATTGGAGCAAGTCATTTTTACAGCACATTTTTACTTCTCTCTGCTCTCTTTACTTTTACCTAAGAATGTTCACATCCATTTTTTTCACCAAAGTATAGTTATACAGGATTATAACTTCTGATCTGCCCATCTATATAATGAAATCACATCTCTTCTTCACAGTGGTTAAGGATGGTATGCACAGTCTGACATGAGTGCACCACTGGCTGTGAAATCTTGGACAAAACACTTAACTTTGTCCCTCCGTTTCCTCACCTGAAAAAGAGACACAGTAATTGGACATACCTCCTAAGGTTGTTGGTCAAGATTAAATGGGTTAACAAGCAAAGGAAATGGCACATTTTAAGCATTTAGTAAGTGTTCGCCATTATTTTTAAAGAAAAACTTCAAGGAGTCAAAATGCTCGAAGAATGGACCTACTCACAAATTTATATAATAAACTTTGGTAAAAGTTCTAAACATGTTAGATGTATTCAAAAAGAACAGAACGAATTCTCAGTACACCATGTACCATTATTTAGAGAAGCTGTTCCTTCAAAGCTCACAAGAGTATCTCAGAAATATCTCAGAATTAAGGAAAACGAAGATCGACTTTATTCTCCGCTTATAAAAACAAAACAGACCTATTTGGACCCACTAGGTCATAACAGGGAAGAACGTGGTTCCTGTATTCAGTTCTAACTACAGCTACAGACTTTGTTTAAAATTTCTTTAAGCAGGAAAAAGAAAGAGGACACTTAACTGCCTTATTCCTGGAACTACAGAGCAAGACAGATGCACGAGGAGATGTGAAAGTATTTTCACTATAGGGGACAGGGGGCAGCAGTTTGCAAGTTCACACTGGGATGCAAAGGACAGGGGATAAGAGGGCATTTGAACGCACAAACATAGGCATATAAGAGGAGAGAAATTTAGTTATGGCTTCATCTCCCAACCAAAAAAAAAGACATAAAAGTTAATCAATAGTCTCTAAGTAACAAAATGCAACAAATGCTTTGGGTACCAAAGTTTCATCTAAAAGTTTCCCGCGGTAGCAAAGTTTTACACAAATCAATCCTTTACTCTGTGTGCACGTGTGAGCAACAATCTGCACAATTACTACTGAAGGCCGGTAAAGGGCCTTCAGAAAGAGAAACCATCCTCCCTCCTGTTTGCAGAGCCTAAGTGCAGTTTCTCCCAGGAGAGACAGCAGGCACTCCCGGGGGCGGGAAGAGGGGGACTAAAAGGAGGACAGGAGGAGAACGAAGGGGAAACAGCTAGTGTGTATCTGCTTCACCAGAGTCTACTCCTTTACTCAAACAGGGGCGAAGGAGAGGTAGCATTTTCCCTTAGTAACGATGGGCGCAATTTCAGCGCGGCCCCCGTTCGGAAGCCGCGGCGGAGGAGGGGGTCCCAGTTCCCGCAGGACCCGGGTGCCCCCACCGCTCCCGCCCCGCCGCGTTCCGGGCGCGCAGAGAAGCTGCAGGGAGGGCCAGCAGGCTGCGCGCCAGGGCAGGGGTCCCTGGGCAGACCGGGCCGCCGTGCCCTCCATCCACGGCTGCACCCCGCCCCTCCGGCCCTGGAGCCTGGATGCTCCCGCACCTGGCGGGAAACAGAGGCCACCCACGCCCCCTCGGGCCCCCAACCGAGCTCGGGCCGGGGCGAGACCCGCTTTCTGCGCCGGGCCCGCTGCGGCAGCCCCACTCACCTCGCCGCGCGGCAGCGCTCGGGCTCGGACTCGGGCTCGGGTTCTGGCAGCGGGGGCGGCGGCGGCGGTGGCGGCGGCTCCTCCATGGCGGCGGCGGGGCTGACGGCGAAGGCGGGCGGGGGGACCAGCTCGGCGGCGGCGGCGGCTTCTCTCATCCGTGCACGGAGCCCCGCATCGCCGCGGCGGGCAGTAAGCTGCAGCCTGGCGCGGGGGACCGGAGCCCCGAAGTGCGGGAGTGACTCGGCTCCGCCTCCGCCTCTGCCTCTAGCCCGCCGCAGGAGCCGCTCGCGCCGCGGCCATCTTGGAAACGGCGACCGGCCAGCGCCGGGCTACGGCGGGCGGCGAGGGACAAGCCTCCGAGGGCGGCGGCGGGCGCGGGAGCGGACGCGCGGGGAGGGCCCGGGATGGGAGGGGTGGAGGCGCCGGCGACCCAGGCGCCGCAGAGGGAGCAAGTCCGGGTAGCGGCGCTCTGCCCCGGGGGCCGGGGCCTCGCGGCCGCCGTGTGGCTTCGCTCGCGGGGAACGTGCGGTGAGCTGTGCGTGTCTGTGCTCCCAGGTGGTCAGCGGTGGGCGTGCACGGAGGACCCCGGGGAGGGCAGCGCGGCCTCGATTAGGCGCCAATTCGTGACTTTTAGGTGCTTTGTGAACTTTAGCAAGAGGATCGTCGCCAAACGTAGATGTCATCCTCAAGAACAGGGATGGATGTAACGCAGCCGCTCACAGCTCACGCGGGCGTAGAGGCTTTGAGAGACCTGTGAGCCCTGGGGGGCTGGGGGTGCACTCTGATGAAAGTGCAATCTTCAACACACACGTAAAACTCGGGTTTTTGAGACTATTTAAACAAAGACTCTGGAACATTAAAGTTACCCTCCTATCAACAGGGCGGGAAAGAACACTGAGATCTAACCTTGTAACCTCAGTATCACAGAGAGGGTATTGATCCTCCGGAAACTCGGGCTGGAGTGCTCCTACACTGAAGGAAAAAAGAAGACAGTTCTAAAGATTATTTCAGAGTTACAGAAATACTGTTGAAATTCCACCGCATCGTTAATTCAGAGCATTTAAGGCTTCGCTGTTTTAAGGTGCAAACATTTACAAAATTTCCCATAGGGTGAAATCCAGAGTTAATTCAAACACGGCATCGTTTAAAGTTAAGTACATTTCTATTCACTCAAATAAGCTAGTTTTCAAAAGCTTATTTGGTTGAGCCTGAATATGTAAAATACACGTTTTGATTATATGTTGGTAAGAAAACTGGCCAAGATGGAAAAACTTAAATGTGATTCTATTTAAAGGCCACTTAGCTATATTGCACTCAAAAGTATATGATATTGTAGATAACATATTTGTGTATTTCACATATATATGTGAAATTAGCTGTATTGCATTCAAAGTATGGTACAGAAATTTCTCTGTAGTTTAAGAATTTTTTCAGTCTGTTTTCTTTATTAAGGTAGTCTGTATTATTTATATGACCTGATAGTGCTGAATTTCCAAATTGAAATTAGTTTTATTTATTCAACAACATTCATTCCACAAGTGAATAAAATAATAAAATTTATTAAATGCATATATGTGCTAGGAACTGAAGTAGATGCTGGAAAAATAGAGGTGAGCAAAACAGACTAAGGCTTTTCCTGGTAGACCTGACATCCTAGTTGAGTGAGGAGAAAAGAGAGAAAACAAGAAAACCAAATAAACAAGCAAATAAGTAACATTTCAGCGGGTGATAACTGCCGTGGAAAAAAGTAAGGGGAAGGACAGTTTGGAGGGGACAATGCTATTTTACACACATTGGTCAGGATAAACTTAAATGATTTACTCATACAGCTATTTCAAAGGAAATCTGTGATAAATTCTTACTTATCGAATTTCAGATTTTCTTTTGAAATAGTGGTATGACCAAATCACTTAACTCTATCCTAACACACCTTTAAGTATTTTAATATTTTGAGTAAGTCATGGTTCACAAATCACTCCTGAAGACAGTCAGCCTGGGGCCTGTCCTCAGGTCTCCCAGTTTATAAATCTGTGACATTTGATTTTTAGACTAGCCTTTGAGAGATGTATGGTTTGTTGTTGTTTTAATTTCTACTTGAGGGTACTGCCTGTTTTAGCAGAACTCAAACAAATTTATACTTAATAATCACATAAGGCATGTAGAAACCTAAGTTAATGAGTACTAAGTGTTCATTTTAAGTGCTGTGAATTTTTTTTCCATTCAAGTTAGTTTTGTGTCCTACTGCAGCCCTTTTTGTTACCTGTGTTCTCCTCCTATTCTGTGCCCCTTTATTCTGACAATTTGGTATTCCAGATTTCAAGATCAGAATTTATTTCCTTCTTACCCACACCAGCCTCACACCTGCCCTTTGCCTGTATTCTCTGACCCCTTCCCCATTCAGAGCTCTAAAGAACCATACTCTAGGCCCCTGACTGATGGGTCCACATTCTGTCAAACTCTCCCTCCCCTCTGGAATCCATTCACCCCTCCCAATTCAGACAACCAGCACACCTCACCTAGATAATCCCAACAGTCTCCCGCTCTCCCTGCCTGTCGGACTGCTCACTCCCCACCCAATCTGTTCTCACACTGTGGCCACAATAATCTTTCTGAATCTCCATCTAAACACGCCACTCTTACCTGCTTCATTTTATTGACACCTCATTGCTGTCACAATAAAGTCCTTACTGGACCTTTCTGAGTTCTTCGAAAGCTCCATGCCTGGTGCTGCTACCCGGGTTGCGCAAAAGGGCTTTCCTCCTTCATCAGACCACCCTTCCCACCTGGCCAGCCCCTTCTAGTCTAAGCTCTACCTGATCCTGAGGAAGCCACCTCTAACCAGCTGAAGTGCTCTCCCAGGGCAGGAATGAGATGTGGGCTCTCTGGCAGGCTAAGCATTGGCATCCATTTGAATGGTAACTTAAAAATATTTGTTCAAAAGGGATAAACTGGTTTTATCTTAATAAAAACTATTCTAGAAACACTAACTCGATGTCACTGTGTGAAGAACGCTCAGCAAAGTCTTCCCCAGCTTTCTGTAATTCTAGTTTTCCTCATTTTCCTTTACGATCTTCTGAGCCAGAATCCTTCTTAGACGATACACTGGAAGTTTTACACATTATATAATCAAACGGACCCCTTTCCTCCAAACAGCACTAAACCATGTATCCTCCTCCTCCTCACACTCAGCAAACACAGACCAGCATCAGGGAGACTTCTTGTTTTCATTTCCACTTGAGGGACCAAACAAATTTACATTTAGCCGATCACGGGAGGCATCATGTGTAGGAACTTAACTCAACTGGTATGAATATTCCTCTAAAATGCATGACTTTTTGCCCCCAGGAGCACCCACACCCAAGCCTCCATAAATATAGCGTGTATCTATATTTATAAATGTACCACTTCTCTGCTGGAGTGTCTGCTCCTTCAGGACAGGCACCTTCTGTCATCCACCACTGACTCCTAACCACCAGGGGAACAGTCCTGGAAGGAGAGGACCAGGGCTTCATCTGGTGCCCCAAACATTAGAGGAATTCAGTAAATACTATTGCTTTCAGGAAATAGGATTTTTTAAAATATTAATGAAGTACGATTATAATTAGATTTTTGTTTTTAAGTCTATCACTGTTTAGCATGTCTGACCTCATCGCCTCTAATCATGTTCTTAAAAACAATGACGACAAAATCTTCAGAGGGTTGCCTCTCACTCTGTACTCGAGGCTGAATTCACATAGCCCTTGCTTAAGTTCTTTACTTTAAACTGAGTTACAAGCAGAGGATATAGCTCAGTGGTACAGCACAAGCTTGGCATGCCTGAGGTCCTCAGTTCAATCCCTGGCACCTCCGAAAACAATTTCTTTTTAATTTAAAAGTTAAAATGAGTTACAAAAGCCAGAGTTAAGTTCTACTAAAGATCTAATTTAGGATAAGCCACAGAACATTCTCAACTTTGCTTACCACTACCGTCAGGCCCAGTTTTGACACATGCTGCCACTGTTCTGAAGTCAAACCAATAAAGACACGGATATCTATGTGTCTTTGTGTCTATACTTATGTATGTACCAGTGTCCAGAGCATCATTATAGTGCCTTAGCTTCTTATCAAGGTTAGTGTAGCAGCAGAAAGTCCGCTTCAGGTGTTCTGTTGCAAAATAATTCAAAAAGAATGTTTGAATGCCAAGCTATGCTGTAAATAGGGTTATGTCTTTGTTTAAGAAAAAACAAAACACCTCTCTAGGTTTTTACATTATTAAGAGCATGGTGATGCACTTTGAGTAAGTTTCTCCCATCCCTGTGGTATTCCACAGCTTTCCATCCAGGTTCCTGTGCCAGTGCTCAAGACGTCACCAGCCCTGCCCGGTCCTCTCCAGTGGCTCCTTGGAGCTGCAGAGGCAGGAAGACAAGGGTACAAACCTCCCGATCTGCTCATGACCAGAGAGGGTTGATTCAGTTCACTGCGGCACACAGAGAAAGGCCAACTCAGTGACAGAGCAGTCAAAACCTCCCTCTAGCAAGTGAAGCCTAACCTGAGCATTTCACACAACGATTTTTTTTTCCAAAATGTTACTATGACATCTAATTTCTACCTATTAGTAAAACACAAAAAACTTGGATACACACCAAAGATAACTAGTTGTCATGCTTTTTAAATAGTCCTTGTAACATTTAAGTTTCCTCTTTCTCTGCTGAATAATGAGAAGCTAGAGCAAATCTCTCTTGTTTTTTTCTCAGGTGATTTGACCGTTTTTCTTAATTCTCCACCAGGACACAAATCATCCCTTATTTCAGACGTGCTTCTCTGTGCAAACGAAGGGTCTAAAGTGAGTCCCCAAGGGTTCTGAATCATTAAACAAAGAACAAAGTTACTCTCTCTATTTTGATGGTTAGAATAGCAGGAATGGAACTAAGAAAGGAAGTGGCCTCCAACGCAGGAAAAGTGGAGACTCCAGAGGGTGGGCGATGCGTTAGCAGAAACCCCCACGGTCGCCCCGCCTCCCCGAGAAGCCAGGCGGTGAACATCAGGAGCGCGCAGGCCTCGTCAGCTCTGCTCTGACCCCTCGGTTGGCCTCCCCAGGATCCCGCCAGTGCGAGGAGCGGCTGGCTTTCTTTCCAAGGGGAGGTCTCTGGGGGAGCCCGCTCCTCTCGGGAGCCAGAACCTTCCGTCGTCTCCCCACCGGAACGTCCCCAGGACTTGCCTGCTTCCCATCCTCTCATTTCTTTGTCCAGGTGTGAGTGCGGGAGAACGCAGACACAGCAACCGCAGTTCCTAAATTATTTTCCGGTCCCTTCAAACCAGTAAGCGGATACTTGGCACGCAACACGGAACCAGGCGTGGAGAACCGGGAGGGAGCAGCGCGGAGCCACAGGCTCCTGCTCTCCATTTGCACGTGGCAGTGTCACCCTTTCCAAACGCAGTTCAGGGCTCTTCTGCCCGCTCTGGGAGGACTTCTCTGAGCTCCACCACCCACCTGCCCTAACCTGACAGTGAGGTGCTGCCCGTAAGGCCCCCGTGACAGCTCAGGCAGACCCTTCGGTTAGCGCTATCCACCTACCTGTCTGCATCTCTATATGTGGTTGATGACATGTGTGTTTCTTACCCTGTGACCTTCTCAAGAGCAGGCAATAGTTCTTGGTATCACTGTATCTTCAGCACCGAGAATAACACCCTGCACATAGTACATGCTCAGTAAAATGTCTGTTGAAAAAATGAACTGGATGAATGGATAGATAGATGAAGGAATGGATCTCATTGGGAAAATAAGCCTAAGAGAAAAATTACTGTGGTACAAGTAGATTCTAAGAAGCACCAGAGGGGGAGGGTGTAGCTCAAGTGGTAGAGTGCATGCTTAGCATACACGAGGTTTCGGGGTTCAATCCCCAGTACCTCCTCTAAAAATAAATAAACCTAGTTACCTCCTCCCCCAACAACAACAACCAAGAAAAGAAAAGAAAGGATAAGAAGCCTCAAAAGGCAGATTTGGGGGGTAGAGTGTAGCTCAGTGGTAGCACAAAGTCCTGGGTTCAGTCCCCAGTACCTCCATCAAATAAATAAAGGAAGAAAACCTAATTCCCACCCCCCGCCAAAAAAAAACCCCATATATATATATAGTCCTATATGTCAATTATACCTCAATAAAGCTGGAAGGGAAAAACATTTTTTTAAAAGGCAGATTATTTTTTAAGGGCAACCGACGTTCTAAAGAGAGACAAGGTGGACACAAGTAAGGAAGAAAAACTATATAAAATAGGAATTCAGTTTGATGGGTGAAAGCACTGTTAACTCAGAGCATGTGAGGCTTTGAGTGACAAAAAGTATTAGAAAGAGCAGAAATGACCTGGATTCTTATATCGACAGTGGAGAAGCTTAATGGCTCTTTGGGCTTTTTGTGCCTGTACACATACACCACCAAATAAAGGCTCTTTTTAAAAAAAGGCTCTTACATTATTCTGGTTGAAGTAAGAGAACAGTAGCCGTGGATGAACATTGAAATGGAGCTTAAAACACAGGTTTTCACTGAGGTATGGTTCTGGTGCACATCAGGAATATTTTGAGCCAATGGACTCATAAAGGCCAGAAATAAGTTCCAAAATGTCAAAGAGCTATCCTTCTGAAGTTTACATTTTCAGAGGAGTTTTGCAGCAACGTGAAATCCTGAGTTGGACACATCCTTGGAAGCCACGTAATCTGTCTTTTCAGAGCAAGATTTTTCTCTTCATCAACCCCAGAAGTGTCCAAGGCTTGAATTTCCCAGTTTCATGAAGCAGTCTATTCTGTAGTTTGACAACTCTTATTCTTAGGAAATCAATGTTTGTAATAATTACAAAACTGCCTCCCTAATATATCTCCCCAGTGTTCTACCTAAGACTACACAAAATGTTTGACATTTGAAAACAGCTATTTTGTAGTTCTCCCCCGAAATGACAACAAAAAAGTCCTTAAAAAAATGTTTTCCAGATTAATCATCCTCTTCCCCTCACTCCCTCCAGACTGGAGTGATACAGGCTAGCGATAATTCCGCTGGAAGGTTTTTCTTACAATGGTTTACTTGATAATTCAGATGTGGTTAATTTTTATTCAACTAATCAGAGAATTTGAAATCATAACTTTAGAACATTTTTACTTCAAATACATTTCAAAATATAATTGGAAGATATTTAAGAAAAGAGGGCTTAATGGTTAATTTTCCTATTTAAACAAGGAACATTGTGTGCACACAGCAACCAGAATCATTTACCAGCATGAAAGCTTTGTTTTTCAGAGCACAGCTTTTCAGGATTTGAGGTGTATATCCATCACCTGCAGATCCTGTTAAACTGAAAATCCCCAAATCAGTGGGCTGAAGGTGGGACCTGAGAATCTGCATTTCTAACAAACTCCCATGTGCTGTTGATGCTGCCTGGGATGGAGCATGCTTTGAACTGCTCTGATATAAAACTCTGCTTGGATAGTTAACAGACTTACTGCTTAAAGGAAATGACCCAGAGAAAAGATGGAGGTGTTTATTTCAAGCAAAGATATCTCAGCCCTACTGGCCAGAGCAATCAGCATGTATGTGGTAATCCTGGTGCTGTGAGTTAACTGTGTCCCTCAAAAAGATTACGTTCAAGTTCTAACCCCTGGCACCTGTGACTGACGATGACCTTATTTGGAAATGGGATCTTGGCAGATGCATTTAAGATGAAAATTAAGATGAGGTCCTACCAGAGTAGGATCAGCCCTTAATTCAATGCAGATGGCATCCTAATGAGTCACACAGACTAGACACAAAGACATGCACAGAGGGAAGGCGATGTGAAAGACACAGTGGGGAGGCCACCTGTGACAACAGAGGAAGAGATGGGAGCGATGGGTCTGCAAGCCAGCAGTTGCAGGGAAACACTGCAAGCCAGGAAGAGGCAGGGAAGTATCCTCCCCTGGAGCCTTCAGAGAGTGTGTGGCCTGCAGACACCTCGATTTTGGACTTCCGGCCCCCAGAACTGTGAAAGCAAAATGTCTACTGCTCGAAGTCTCTCCGTTTGTGGTACTTTGTTAGGCACCCTTGGGAAACCAATACTCCTGGATTTCACACAGTGGCTGGGAGGACCCAGAGCCACTCCAGGAAATTGCTGCGGGAGATTCAGGAACCTGTGTGGTCGCCTGAGGAAAAGGGCCTGGAGTGGGCTGGGAGGACGCCAACAGGACAGTAGCCATGAGGCAAAACCTCTAGGTCTACGTGGTGCTTGGGGGAATTCCCAGAAGAAGGCACTTACATTATAGCAGAGAAGTGACATGTAAGATGCCTACGTGAAAAGCCTCTGTTCGCATGAGGTTTTAGCAGGATTGTTAAAAGTGGTTTGGGAAGTAAGATACAGATCAGTGGGTCTCCCCTCTGGCTGCAGGACAGAATTACCTGGGGAGGTTTAAAAAAAAATTAATGCTAGGATTCCGCCCCTTTCCACCTGAGTTTAATTGGTCTGGGATGGGGCCCCAGCACCCACAGGCTGAGAAAATCCCTCAGGTGATTCTAATGTCCAGCTAGAACCATATCTGTTACAGATCCAAACCTTCAACTGCAGGATGAGCTTGGAAAACGTGGTCCAAGAATAAAGCTTCCTCAGCCAGTTCCTCTGGGACCTGCCTTGCAAATCAGCCTCCCTTTCCTAGAAGTAGCTCTTAGGCACTTTAGATTGAGATAAAAGTTGATTTTTCAAAAGTACACATGTTGAGTTTAAGAAGGAACATTGTCAACATGAGAGTATAAAACAAATAATCTCAGATAAGCATGAGAGACCAGCTTTGCCATGACTATAGGCACTGAAGTGTTCAGTGGACAATAACAAGACATCTTAAAAGATGCCTCATTAGCAACAGTAATGATGTCAATAATTACAAATTAACCTCTCCCCTTTATTTTTGAGCACTTTCACAACACCCTCATTCCAAGGGAGATTATTATTCACCTACTGTATGCAGGCTGTGTACTGATTATGGAGGAAAAGTTCTGCTCTCCTGGGAGCGTGCAGTCTGGTTGGGAGATAAGATAACATTTAACTAACAACATCAGGCGATAAGTGTCTGCTGTGCCCTCTGCCCATCCTTCTGGACCCAGCCGGTCACCTCCGGTGACAGAGTCCTCAGCCTCGCCAGCACCTCCCTGCCCAGGAGCACCACCTTGACTTCTGAGCTGATGGTCTTCAGCATTTGTCCTCTGATTGCGATCTTTTGTTTGCGGGGCGAAGATCTGCATTTCATCTGCATTCTCCTCAGCAATCAGCACATGGAAAAGACCCAGTAAACTGTAGAGGGCTCAGACTTCAGAAGGCACCACACCTGGGCAACTCTCAGCATCCCGGCACCTCCGAGAGAATGACCAGGAAGTAATCAACGTCCGTAACTATGATCAGTTATGAGCCGGAGGCTCCAAAGGCCAGTCGGTTGTCTATTTTCACATCAAGACCGATCATAACCAGGGGGGAGGATATAGCTCAAGTGGCAGAGTGCATGCTTAGCATGCGTGAGGTCCTGGGTTCAATCCCCAGTGCGTTCTCTAAGAATACATAAATAAGTAAACCTAATTACCTCCCTCTACCAAAAAAAAAAAAAAAAAAAAAATTAAAGACCAAGCATGACCAGCCTTGTGTGTTCTCAACTAATTTCTGACAAACAAACGAAAAGCACCTCAGTTACCAATCCCAGGGCACCCAGACTACCCCGGGGAACAATGCAGGAAGGGGCCTGAGGGATCTTTAAAATCTGTTTTCTCCATGAAACGATTCAGTTCATATAATCATGATAAGGCCAGAGCCCTCAAGCTTATCTTAAATTGTTATCCGTTCTACACTCCAATATTGACAATGTTCTTTCCTTAACTCAACATATGTGTTTTAAAAATCAACTTTTGTCTGACTCTAAAGTACCTAAGAGCCACTCCTACATTCATGAATCGCAGTGAGTCAGGGTTATGAGGTGTTGGGAGCGGTTCATGACGTCTGCTGCAAATGGATCCTAAATTCTACCACTCTCCCGCACAGGCAGCTATTAAAGCCCACCAATGTCAGAGTGGTAAATGCTTCAGTTCCTCTTAGTTTTTAAATTCTGAGCAATAGTAGCTTTACTGAGATATTTGTAGTGGGATAAGATATTGTTGTTTGTGGGAACAAATCAACCACGGCGACTTCTAAGCTGCAGAATCTTGGCGCTGTGATCAGAAGAACTCAGGTTCTGATTTGCATGCAGGTGTGAGGGGCCCGGTGTCCTCTGGGCTGTAGACCTCGTGACCCAACACAGTGCATTCTTGTGCCTCCATCAGCTGCTGAAAAGTGGCCACGCGGACATGTGAAATGCCTCCTCCTCACTATGGGTGTTTTTATATTAGCTAGGTGCAAGGAGTTTCGAGTTAGAATATAAACACTGCAATTCAGACAGCTTGACATTCAAAACGTGTTCCTACACACAGTCCCACAGTCTTGAGGGAAAGACTTGGATTTGATGTGAGGGGTTTTCTTTGTGACCCAAATCCACCTATGCAGCCAAGTACCAGTCCCTGAACTTCCATGTCTCATTTCTCAGTGAGTGTTTTGAGAATGACTAAGCTATGAATGAAGTGCCCTGACTTGAGAAAGCTGTTGTCTAAATAAATACCTGGTGCAGATCACTATTTCTAGGGACGGCAACTATGTTGATGATTCTGCTCCACAATCAGCAAACCCAGAACACCCCCAAACCATCACAGGTAGCCAAGAGATCAGCCTACTGAAAGACCAGAAATTTCTTTACCTTCCCCAGCTGGCCGGATCACTGATTGACAGCTCCAACTGTGAAGAAATTCTTTCAGCTCTCAACTGAAATCCACACGTAAGCCCATCATGCAGATGGGGTCCTACTGTGTGCTCGTGCCTGTATTCTCAATCACTACTAACTTCTTCTCTTTGACTCGGGAAAAATAACACCAACTAATATATTCTTTGCTCATTAGACCTATTTTCCAAACCTGTTATCACCTCTGTAACTCTCGAATCAGAATCGTTCCTAAGTTTCCCTTCTCTGCAGGTGGTGAAGCCTTAGAATATTTTCTTGGCCCTTCTTACAATTCACATGCAAAGCTGGACACATCTTTCTATTTTTGACTTGCAGTTACATTTTAAAATCCTAAATTCCAGTTTCTTTCTCCTGGTCTCAGTGGGGTGCAGGAGGTTGGAGATAAGAGATTAGATTCATCTACTCTTTTTTATACTTTTCCTCTTGTAAAAACCATTTGTTCTTTGAAATATTTGTGTTTTTAACAGACTTAGGTTCAAAACAAGTTGATTAAGTTTCTTAAAAATGTAAGAGCATTTCAGAAAAATTAGAGATGCTTTTAACCCACAGGAAACAACAAATTCTTTAGTTACTGTAACTCATGTTAGCTCCAGGCTCCGACCAGAGCACAGCTGAGCCTGGGTGGGAGTGGGGAAGGGGAAAGAGGTGGGGGGTTCCATCAGCAGACTCACTTCTTATGCCAAGTTCTTCCTGCAGACTTCAAACCACAACACACTTTCAGGGACAATCTATTCCCAAATTTTATAGACTTTTGAATGTCCTGCTGTTACTGAGATTCAAAAGAACTATATCTCACAGAGAAGCTGGATGACACAGGGAGAGGAGAGGCTCCATTTATTTATTTATGCACTGATTTACTGAGCACTATTTGCTGCCCAGCACCTGTCTGCAGCTGTGAATGATACCAGGGAGGAAGGAAAAAAGAGAAGACAGATGTTTTTATATCTTCCACCAGTTACTAAGGGTTCCTGGTGTAATGGAAGAATAATCATACCACTTATGAATTTTTAAATGATTGATACATGAAAAGAAATTAGGACTATGTCTAGGATGTAAGCAAGCATTCAGAAAACAACAACTACTACAGTTTTCATTATATCTCTCCTTCGTTAAGATATTTTTCAAATTTTCAGTAAAATTGTTGGTAAAGATAGTACCTATTTGGTTATCAAAGCCTCTTTTATAAATAATATAATGTATATAATAAATTAATATATAACATTGTTTCATATTTCTATTACTATTTTATTAATACTTATATGTAAGTATTCATTGATAATATATTAACATTACATTTTTATTATACTGTATATTTATAATATATTGTTATAATAGATCTTAATTATATAATGACAGGTTATATCATGTTTTAATTTTTATATTTTATTGCTTCAAATGCCTCAAACTATGGGAAATCTTTGGTAAAAATAAAGACAACAGAATTCTCAAAATAACTTCACACAAAGCATTGCACAACAATATTCAATACACACAAATATATGAATCACTATATTAATATTTTCTATATAAAATATAAATAAGTTCTACTTAGAATAATATTGTCCAGTAGGGATATAAAAGTCACAAATGTGAGCCATACATGGAATTTTTAATTTTCTAGCAGCCACACTAAAAAAGTAAAAAGAAATAGGTGGAATTAATTTTAATAGTCTATCTTACTTAATCCAAATAACCAGAATACCATAATTTCAACAGGTAATCAATAT